>NC_090648.1:418924400-419299400 GCF_040937935.1 Hyperolius riggenbachi
TTGTAACTTTACCTCCCACCAAAAAAAAAAAATCACCAGAGATCCTCCTCCATGCTTCACAGTAGAAGTGCTGTACTTTTCATTTTGGTCTCATCACTCCAAATGACCTTTTTTTCTTTCAAAGTATTGATGCTAAAAGTATTGATGCCTGTGTAGATGCTATTTTGTGACATTGGTGCACTGCTTGCTTTCTTCTCAACCATGCAGCCCATTACCCTTCAAATGCCTCCTTACTGGACATCTTAAAGGACCACTATCGCGAAAAAGTAGGCATTTAAAATCTGACAGAACCGACAGGTTTTGAGCCAGTCCATCTCCTTATGGTGGATTCTCTGGGTTTTTGTTTTCCACAACATTTCCTGAACAGCAGTTGCAAAGTCTAACTGAAAAAATAGTTTGCAAGTGAGTAGGGAGTCTGGCTGATATCTTACTATTTTGGCAGTTAAACTGCTGTTCAGGAAATACTGTTGAAAACAAAGAAAACCCTGAGAATCCCCTATGAGGAGATGGACTGGCCCAAAACCTGTTGGTTCTGTCAGATTTTAACTGCCTACTTTTTTGCGATAGTGGTCCTTTAACCACTTCCGGACCACTGTGCCCGCGCGGTTGCTCAGTGGAGATCAATATGGGATACGAACTGTAAGTGACTAGTTTGTATCCCATATCGATCTCGCTGAGCAACCACATGGGCACGAGTAGATCAAAGGATGAAGGCAACCATCCAAAGGGGATCCCCTCTGCACTACACGCCAGTCTGGCCTATCAACCAGGTGTGCGCACTCACAGGACTGTCATAAGGTGGCTGTTTGGAGTTGCGGTGGGTGGAAGAGAGTGGGGCATCTGTGCCCATTCACGCAGCCTGTTGGGACACCTACATGTTGCAATCAGCAGTAACACTGTTTTGCTATTATGCTGGGCTGAGCACTGAGTCTTACCCTGCTAGCTGCTAAGCTTAATTCATCCTATTGAACTGGTCTGCCCAGTTTGCATGCAATGGCTTATGCATCGCTAGATGCAGGAATGCGTATTAACTAATTGCTGGCGAACTGTTCTGCTTGGGCTTACAGGCTGGTATGCTGGGGAACTGTGCTTCTAAGCAAAGTGTCGAAATCAATCTTTCATGTTACTATCTGGGAGCATTACGAACATAATACTCTCATTAATGTATTGATTATGTCATGCAGTGCACTGCAGTATCATAGCTCAATTATTCCACTAGGTTGATAGCTCTATGGTATGCGTGTTGTGTGCATGTACGTGTGGGAGGTCCTACATGGATGGTGTGCAGCGGTCCGAAAAGCCTGTTTTCCATGATTTTAATTGTTCTTAAAGAAGATCTGTGGTGAATTTACAGCACATTCAAAAAAAACATATTACTGTTTCCCCATTATTCCCCCTCTTCATTTCTCCTATTTTCACCTCTCCCTGCTGCCAATAAATAACCTAATTAATAAAAGATAATTTTTAAACCTTTGGGCAAGATGACTGCAATGTAAAGTGCTTCCAGGTCAGTACACAGTCTCTGAGCTTAAGCCACAAGAGGCAGATCTCCCTCCCCCTGCAGTCTGACGCTTGCAGAAAGGTCAGTAATGACTCCTCAGATGACGTGCAGAAGGGGGAGGGAGTAACAGCTGCTAGAGTGTCTGCCTCTTCCTGCAGCACAATATTCGTCTAACTATGACAAATTATTAGAAAGGAGCAGGAGAGAGACAGCACAGCTGTTTCTACATGAGAAAGTGAAAAAAAATAGTATTTATGAAAGGAACTTATCTCTTCATTTAAATTGCATTTTGGAAAAGGACCACAGAACCCCTTTAATCAGTGTGACTAGGTGTCCTTTTTGAAGGTGTTCTAACAAAGTTTTGTAATTTTGCAATCTGAGGTCTGTCGCCTTCTTTTTTTCTACCAGTTATAGTATAGCTTTTATTTACATCTGAGCAAAAAGTGTCCAGTCCACAATTATTCATATCCTTTACAAACTGTCACAGTCTGTGGGAAAATCCAAAGTTCTATACCATTCCAAATAGTCCAAGCTGTTCTAAAGCATCCTAATTGCCCTGATTAATTCGGAACAGCTGTTTTAATTAATTCAACAGGCGAAAAACAGCAGGGGCCATATGCAAATCATTTTTCCTCCTGAGTTTTCTCCTAGGTGATATTTTTACAACTTGTCATAAATGCATTTTTAAAGTGGTCTGAAAGCCAGCATTTCTACTTTGCTCTGAAAGATTCCTCACAGCTTGAAAGCTACTATCCCAGAAAAACAATTGTAGCAGAACATCACTGAAAATGGTTTAAGGGGAACTGAAGTTAGAGGTATACGGAGGCTGCCATATTGATTTCCTTTTAATCAATAAAAGTTGCCTGGCAGCCCTCTTGGTCTATTTCTCTGCAGTAGTATCTGAGTAACACCAGAAACAAGCATGCAGCTAGTCTTGTCAGATCTGACTTTAAAGTCTGAAACACCTGATCTGCTGCATGCTTGTTCAGGGGCTATAGCTAATAGTATTAGAGGCAGAGGATCAGCAGGGCTGCCTGGCAACTGGTATTGCTTAAAAGGAAATAAACATGGCAGCCTCCATATACCTCTCTCTTCAGTTCCCCTTTAAACAAAGCTCTCTCTCCTGCTATTTAGCTTCAAATCCGCATCCAAACTGGAGATAATGATATCTTTTTTTACTTGTTAAACACACACAGATCAACACTGGAATGTAAACAAACACTCTCTGAGAAACTGTTTCCGCTTCAGGCACACACAGTGTTCAGAATAGCACTTTAGAAGATTTTAATATATAATAAAAAGCAGTTATAATAGAAAAAGAATAAAATGCAATGCCTTCTTTCAGGGTTAGAAAAACTACACTTCGGAAATTTGTAAACAGACAATATGACGTGTGCACAAAAGCAAATATAACTGTATGAGTAATAAAAAAGTAGAAAAACACATTTTTATTGAATGTTATGTCAGAGTTTCAGACCACTTTGAGTCTCTGGCAAGCAAGAAAATACTCAAAATAAATTTGATAGTACTTTTTTCACCAACTTTTGGGTACTTTTTCAATTGTTAAATGCTGAAAATTTAGTTTACAGAGAAGATGAAAATTATCTCCTAGGAGATACCTCAGATGAAAAAATGAATTGCGTGTGGCCCCAGCCCTCTGCAGTTGGTTTGTGGACAGTTCACCACTTTTGCTTGGACTGGCTGGTTGAATAAAAGTAACTAAGTCAAAATGTGCCAGGGGTATGAATTATGGGCAGCACTGTATGTGTATGTATGTGTGTACGTATGCATGTATGTATATGTGTATGTATGTGTATGCAGGGCCGGTTTAAGCAACAATGGGGCCCCAGGGCAAAATAAACCTGGGGGCCCCCCGAACATATACCCCGGAACAAAAATCGGCATTAGGGGACCTTTTTTGCAGCTGGTATAGTCAGGGTGTGAAGTCCCAATCGGTCGGAGCTCCACATTCTGGCTATCCCAGCCTGCATGGGGACAAGGGGTTAAAAAGTTTCAGGAGGGGGACCCCACATAATTTTTTTTTTTAAATTCCCACACTCTAAACATAAAAAAAAAAATTGGGAAAATGGGAAAAAATGCCAGGGATCTTCATACAGCCATATTGCGGCTGTATAGCGATCCCTGGCCAAAGCGATGCGGCTGCGTATAGACCCCCTGGAAACCCCGTCAGGAAATTTATTGCGCTTTCGTTTGATGCATGTAAAATTACACTACCGTTAGGTTTGCTACTAAAAGTGACATTTACCGCATTTAAAAGTATACTTTTTTCCTTCGAAACTTTAAAATCGATTTTCTCAAAAACTATAAGGTCTTTTTGAAAAAAAAATGTTTTCCTCTTATTCCTAATCATCTCCTTAATATATCCTGCAAATTTAGGGTTTCTAGCATTTAAGGTGGATTTGCTATTAACCATTAAAGTCGGCAGGTTTTTAAGTGTGTACTTTTTTTTCCTTTGAAACTTTAAAATCGATTTTCTCAAAAACTATAAGGCCGATTTTTGAAAAAAGTTTTCCTCTTGTAGCCACTGGGGGCCCCTACAAGCTCTGGGGCCCTGGGGCAGCTGCCTCCTTTGCCTTAATGGCAGCGCCGGCCCTGTGTGTATTATATATGTATATGTATATATGTATATGTATATATGTATGTATGTATGTATATATATATATATATATATATATATATATATATATATATATATATATATATATATATATATATATATAGTGCAGGCATGGGCAAACTTGGCCCTCCAGCTGTTGAGGAACTACAAGTCCCATAATGCATTGCAGGCGTCTGACAGCCACAGTCATGACTCATATAAAGGCAAATGCATTGTGGGACTTGTAGTTCCATAACAGCTGGAGGGCCGAGTTTGCCCAGGCCTGATATAGTGTGTTTATATATATTTTTCTTAAAAGTATACCTTACAACAGAAAAAGTTGTTTTCAAATAGGACTGCACACTGAACATGCATGCTTCTGTCCCCATTGTCTCATCAGCACAGCTCTTGTGTTGAATAAATTGCTAATTCGTTTTATGGCCATTTTCTTTTTAAACTAATGCTAGGTACACACCATACAATTTTGGGCAGATTTACCTGCCAGATCAATTATTTCCAACATGTCCGATCTGAATTTGATTTTTTTTCAATTTTTTAGATTTTTCATAGAACTGAACGAAAATCGATTGAAAAAAGGATTGAAAAAATTGATTTTAAAAATGGTCATAAAATTGTTTGAAATTCAGATTGGACATGTTGGAAATAATCGATCTGGCAGGTAAATCTGCCAGAAAACGGTATGGTTTGTACCTAGCAAAGGAGCTCTAGAACAACATTAGCAAGCTTTGTACAACAAAGTAGTAATTATAAACTGATTCTCCCTGATAGCTAATGGTTTCTGCTGAAAGGGTGAAGTGATACAAAGTACAAAGGTACTGCTACTATGCATAAAAAAAGAGAGAAAAACACCACAAAAATCAGCATTCAGATGGTAGTAAGACTGGGCGCATAACACATATATATAATGTCCCAGTCGTTTCATTTTTTTTTTAAGTATGCCTTTTGTAAAGGTCTGCTTTAAAGGTCTTCATACAAGACATAAATGCCACCCAAGTACATATTTGTAGTTTTACCTTAGTTTACATCACATAAGTGAAAGGCATTCAGTAATGTTTAGTGCAAACAGGTAAGATGTAATGTATGATGTATGTAAGCATGCAGGGGGACTGCAGTACCTCTAGCAACCAATCAAAAATCATCTTCCACAGCTGTAATAAACAAACAAATGATCGGCTACTCTGGGCTTCTGCAGTTTGGACTTTTTATTGACTAGACTTTGTGACTGACCTCTTACTTGAAGTCTCAGCAGACAGCTTTAAAAAGGAACATAAAATCATCTTAACCAAATTATTTTTTTTCCAGTTTTTGTTCAAAAGTCACACTTTCTTTTTGAGGCAAGGGCAACACCAAGGGGAAATCTATCAGAGATGAGCAATTTCTCTGTGGTTTGTTACTTGGAATCGGGTTTAAATCTATTTTCTTTTGTTTTGTTTTTGCAGATTTATTTTCATCATTTCACGTGTAATTGCTTTGTATTCCCCTGAGCCAGTGTTGCACACAGACTGCAGCATCTTTTTTTGGAAATCAAAAGTCCTATTTACTCCTAGGTTTTATTAGCATGGGGAGAAGGTTGTCTTCCAGCCTGTACTAGCAGGTAAATGCTCCAGGCATATGAGATACCACACTGATTAAGGTGCCAAATGGCCTCTAATCACATTAAAATGAAATGTGACCACGGCTCACCAAAATGGGGACATAACTGTCACCTTTTCTTTTCCCCTGTAATAGTAATATCTAACTGGTAATGTGCCTGTCTATTCATATTTCAGGCACACTGAAAAGACTGGTGTTTGACAGATCTCATTACAATATGGATCAACCACTCTGAAAATACCCCCAAAACATCAAAACAAGGATTGTGCATCAACTCAAAGGTGCAGATTAAATACTGTGTTCTATACTACTTAGCATTTCAATTCAACAGAAAAGCAAACAAATTATTTACCAGATATCTGTATCACAGGCACAGTTGACCTTTTCATTCATTTTTAAGTACAATTCCGCTTTCCATGGGGAAAAAGAAAAAATCTTCATCAGATCAAATATATATGCATCGTGTGGATTTTTATCCAGCTTTTTTGAAGCTATACCTTTTTTGGTTCTGGAGTTGGTTGTATAAGTTAGGGCAGCAAATTGTAAACCAAGACCTGTGGTGGAATCAATTCTGATTGGCTTGCTGTGCATTCTGGGAGAAAATGATTCACCCAGAAGACGTCCGTTCCACGCTTCCTGCCAAGGTTGTGTGGTGTTGTCCATAGCAACCAACATGTATTTATTGCAATTGGAGCCGTGAAACCCAGTGCTGTCTCTCAGAAAAGACAGAAAAGATCCGGATGCCAAGGTCAGTCTAACAAGTCAGTCTAAGACATTCAGAAGCAAGCGCGGCAAAAAGCGGAGAAGAAGAAGCTGTCAGCTTATCAAGAAGAGATAAGTGAGTGTGAGGCGAAGGAGGCCCTGCACTGAGTGATTGCCAGATATCCCAGTGGCAGATGTGGATGTGTGCGCCCTGTGAGGTACACACAGGTTTTGGCCAAAAGAAGGATGGGGAGCAGATCCCGTTAGAAAATCCTATCCAGTGAGAGAAGTGTCTGCTCACCACTTCAGTTCCGCATCGGACATCTGTGATTAAAAAACTGCTGAATGCTGGGAGGACTCGAGGAACAAAGACGACTGAACAGGCAAGTGGTTTTTATTTGTTATATCGTTTAATCTATGGTCTTATCTCTATGGTGCCTAACCCTTCAACCCCCAAAGTGGTGCCTAACCCTTAAACCCCCCAGTACCTAACTTTAACCCCTCCCCTTAATGGTGCCTAACCCTAACCCCCCCCCCCCCCCCCCAATGGTGGTGCCTAACCTGAACCTCCTAGTTAACCTCAAACTCCCATGGTTGCACCTAACTTTATTACCTAATGGAGGTGTCTAACCTTAACTACTCCATGGTGTTGCCTAACCTTAGCTCCCTGGCACCTAACCTTAACCCACCATGGTGATGCCCAACGTTAACTTTGGTTTTCAGTGAGATTATTGTAATTGTTGCAATGTTTGAAGGATATAACTGGTATTTGATGTGATCATTGTAGCTGCATTTTATGGCAAATATATAAACGGTATTCAGTGAGATCGTTGTAGACGCAATTTTTGAAAGTTATAACTGGTATTCTCTGTGAAGTCGCATTTAATGACAAAGATGAAAAACGTATTCACAATGATCTTTGTAGGTGCAATATTGAAAAGATATAACTGGTATTTGGCTTGGTTAAAATAACCACTATTTTGTGTTGATCGTAGTAGCCGCAAATAAAATGAAACAAATAATGAGGCCAAAGTGTAGTTCTAAAAATATAGCCATTATTATATTAAGGGCATATAGTGTAAGCATAATTAAAATCGAGTCTTTTATTGTAACCACTAACATTTCCATGATATAGCTGATATAGACATGATATAGCTGGTATAAAATAGTAGGCACCCTTTTCACCGCTTATAGCCGCTAATCGCAGCAAATAAGATAAGTCTATAGCGGCACCGCTTTCAACTGATACCCCGTACCACCCGCTATGTTTTGCATGTGGAGAAAGCAACACCATGACGAATCACTGGGCGCTTCTTGTAGAAAAAGTTTGGTAAGCGAGAAAGATCCTATTCTCTGCGAGATTGAACCAAATATTCTCGTTATCGCATTCATATTGCTTATTTGATTTAACAACAAACAAATAGTGTACGGCTTTCTAGAAACCAGAATGCTGGTCCCAAAATCGCACGTAACCCGAAGCCATGGTTTCTTCTCCTCTGGTGCTATGACCCAAATACTTGTGCAAAACATGTTCTACTGTATGCTCAAAAGGGCAAAGGAATACTCCCGGCACTGCAAGCAATCAGTCAGGATTTGTTCAAAATTGAAGAATAAATTACAAGACGTGCAGAATTAAACATCAGTGTACCTGCACCAGCTGTAGGCTGCCAAGTAATGTGATGGCCTATGTCCATTTCACTCATCTGTGACAGTGGATTGGAGTTCCTGCTCTCCCCCCTCCCTCTGTTGCACATTGTACACTGTATCATATATAATTTTGTCAGTGTATCATAAAGGTCACAAAGTCCAACAGAGCAGAGTACTTCTACACGTACTACATATAATAGTGCATTTACGGTAAGACTGCTATTCTAAATCAAAACAAACGACCCTGGGAAAAGAGCTTACCGAATTAGACTAAATGGGGCTTAGACAAAAGTGATATTTCGTCAAAAATATTATTTTTTGCCTTTTCCCTGCTGTCACATAAGACATGCAATTACAACATTTAGCTTTTTTTCTTTGAATTTAATGCATTCTGTTCAACTTCTTATCTCATCACAATAGGAAGATTGCTACCAAATTGGGATAATTGAATGCCATTTCAGTTTTGCTTTTTTCTATTTTCTTGGGTTTTTTTAAATCTAAAGTGTGATCTAAATAGTTGTTTTAGTTGGTATATGGGAACACTGGGATTTCTTCGCTGTTGCATTTTGAATGTCTTTTTTGCGATATTTTTGCTATTTATTTTTTTCTGTTTCATTTTTGCCTTTGTAAAAAATAACTATTACGTCCATTACGGTATTGAAACCTCCTTGCAAAGATCATTTGAGTCTCCAAAATGGTCTAATAAGTTCTGGATGTGTGCTTGGTTTTCAGGGGCATGAAGCGATGTGGAGAAACCATTTATGCTCACTTAAGGCTTGGCTCACACACACAGTTCTGCAACAGTAACTGACATCCACGTTGCTTGTCGTTTAAACACTGCCCATTCAGATGAATAGACAGATATCGGTGCAATTGCTTACCACTGTTTACTACTGTTTGCACAAAAGCTGTGTTTCCATCCTGATTTTCACCGTCATCTGTGAGGTGCTTAGCCAATCCTGGACACAACAGGTTGGTTCCAGGATCATTTACCACCACACTTCTATGTCCCCCTGCGGGGTGATAAAAACACAACACACAAGGAAGCACCGTGAAAGCTGACACATGCTTTTCTGCACTCTTGCAACAAGACGCCAGGGGAGAACTACGGGTGGGTTGGTTCAGTCGTCTGTCTGAACTAAGGCTAAAGCTGAATTATTTCAATTACCTTCTGTTTTAAGAAGGCAAAATTATATATAGCATATATTTTTATTAAGAGACTTTTTCAGTCTCTTTTTGCCCCTTATAATCTACCAGTGGTTTTGGGTCACCATGAGCTGGGTACTCTGTAGAACTGGTGTAAGTTCTATCTCATAGAGCCATATCAATCCATGCCATGCACTGACAAGGAACAAAACTCCAAAACGGCTGTATGCATGTTGGATTGATGTGGCTATGAAAAATTGTGAATGTGTGCCTTGTTTTCAGGGGCATAATACGATGTTTTGCATATTCGGGAGTGATGCATTATGGGGAACCACAATTGCTCACTTAAATCTGAATGACTGCAAAGTTTTTTTTTCTTCTTAAAGCGGATCCGAGATGAAAAATTAACTATAACATGTAACTTGTCTATATATCTTATCTAAAGTTTAGATAGTTTACACAGCAAATCTAGCTGCAAACAGCTTTAACAGAAAATGATTATTTCTTCCTGTGATACAATGACAGCAGCCATGTTGTTTGTAAACATTACACAGAGGCAGGCTTATCTGTATCTTGATCACTAAGCCTGTGAAAAAAAACGAATCCTCCCTCCTCCCCTCTGCCTCTGAAATCAATGGCTAGTAACACCTCCTCCTCCTGTCAAGACTGAGCTCCCATGAGCCCTTGCTACTGCCAAGGCTCTCTAAATAAACCACGCCCACAGGTTTTCAGTATATAGGAAATTATAACACACAAAAAAAAAAGTATTTGGCTTGAGGAATGCCCTATAAACAATAGGAAAGCAACACAATTATGCAATGAGTAAAAGTTCACCTCGGATCCACTTTAAAGGACCATTATTGTAAAAAAATAAATAGGCAGCTAAAATCTGACAGAACCGACAGGTTTTGGGCCAGGTTATGTAAGTGGCTGACCCAGTCCTGACTCAGACAGGAAGTGACTACAGTGTGACCCTCACTGATTAGAAATTCCAACTATACAACACTTTCCTAGCAGAAAATGGCTTCTGAGAGCAAGAAAGAGATAAAAAGGGGAATTTCTTATCAGTGAGGGTCACACTCAGGACTGAGTCGGCCACCTACATACTTGATATTCAACTATTGCAGGGAGAGAAAGAAAAAAAAATGAACACAGCACAGTTATTTGTGTGCTGGGCACTGTACATACCCATGTCTATCTCATCATGTCACATGTCACTTCAGGTATCCTTTAACCACTTCAGCCGACAGCGTTGAAAATCGTATGCATCCGGGCAATGTTCACCTCCCATTCATTCGCCAATAACTTTATCGCTACTTATTACAGTTAATTGATTATATATATATATATATATATATATATATATATATATATATATATATTGTTTTTCCGCCACTAATCGGGCTTTCTTTGGGTGGTACATTTTGCTAAGAATTATTTTTTTCTAAATCCATTTTAATAGGAAGATTAAGAAAGAAATGGAAAAAAAACATTTATCAGTTTTTGGCCATTATAGTTTAAAATTAATACATGCTACTGTAAATAAAACTCATGTATTTTATTTGCCCATTTGTCCCGGTTATTACACCGTTTAAATTATGTCCCTATCACAATTTATGGCGCCAATATTTTATTTAGGAATATAAGTGCATTTTTTCAATTTGCGTCCATCACTATTTACAAGCTTATAATTTTTAAAAATATAATAAGATACTCTCTTGACATGCATATTTAAAAAGTTCAGACCCTTAGGTAACTATTTGTTTTTTTTTATTGTAATTTTTTATTTTTTTATTTTTTATTAACAAATGTATTTGGATAATTTTTGGTGTGGGAGGGAAACAGATAATTTTAAATGTAAAATAGTGTAATTTATTGAAAATGTATGTGGATGCAGTTTACTATTTGGCCACAAGATGGCCACAGTTAAAGTCCTGGAAGTGTACGATCACGCTTCCAGGAACAATAAAGAGCATGGGAAGCTTTTTTTGGGGGGCAGAAATACTGCGCTTCCTGATTAGAAAGCGTCCGTTTTTCTGCGGAGAACTTAGATCGGTGAATGGGAATTATATGGGCAGAGATTTATTTTCACGTCATGGGGCAGGAAGTGGTTTAACAGTTTTAATCAGCAGTAGAGGTGGCTTGAACGGTTCGCCGGCGAACCGATTCGTGCGAACTTCAGTGGTTTGCGTTCGCGGTGAGCTGCGAACTATATGCGACCTTGACTCACCCCTATACTACATCATTAGTCTCAACTTTGACCCTCTACATCACAGTCAGCATACACATGGTAGCCAATCAGGCTACACTCCCTCCTGAAGCCCCCTCCCCTCTTATAAAAGGAGGTAGGCAGCGTTGGCCATTTCCTTCACTCGTGTGGCTGCAGTAATTAGAGAAGGGAGAGTTGCTGCAGAAACATAGGGAAAGCTTAGTTAGGCTCTTGTTAGGTTTGTTAGCTTGCTCCTTGCTGATACTTATTGCTAAAAAGCAACCCTCAACAGCTCTTTTGACAGCTAATGTTGTTCTTGTGATCTATTTTTTTTTTTTGTATCCCCCACTGACACTTGCGTATACAGCTCTGTCAGTCAGTCGCAGATGGCCCTTGGCCCCTTGGTAATTCCTACTGTGCCATTGCCAGGCCCAGCACATTCAGTGCCTATCTTTTCACTGCACGTGTGTGACGGGCAACTGCACATTTGTAATACCAATCACTGCATACCTGTTTGCTGTAGCTGCGTGACAGAAGCACGCAGTGTTATATATCAGTCACTGGACCTGTTCATGGTACCTGTGTGTGTGGCAGCTGCACATTGTATTGATACCAGTCACTGCATACCTGTTCAGTGCACCTACGTGACCGCACGCAGTGTTATATTATATACCAGTCACTGCATACCTGTTCACGGTACCTGTGTGTGTGACAGCTGCACATGTGTAATACTAGTCACTGCATACCTGTTCAGGGTACCTGTGTGTGTGACAGCTGCACATTTGTAATACCAGTCCGTGCATACCTGTTCACTGCACCTGTGTGACCACACACTGTTTTATATACCAGTCCGTGTATACCTGTTAACTGCACCTGTGTGACAGCTGCACATTGTATTGTAATACCAGTCAATGCATACTTTTCACTGCACCTGTGTGACTGCACATTGTATTAGTCAAGTCAGTGAATACTTTTCACTTCATCCCCCCCCCCCCCGATATGCACAAAACAGGCAGAGCCAGAGGCAGGCCACCCAGCAGGTCTGTTTGAGGTCGTGCTGACTAGATTTTGTGCAGCCCTGGACCAAAGTACAGTGCTCAGAAGAAGGCACGTCCCATCAACTCCCAAGATTGTCAGGACGTGGTTGACTATTTAACACAGAACACCTCATCTTCCGCAGCCACCAGCGCTAATCCAAGCACCACATCCACTACATTTGACACTTTGCAGGAGTTATTTGGTGGTGAATTCACTGATTCACAGCCATTATTTTACAACAAGATCAAGGCGCTAAGCAAGTTACACCACCTCATATGTCTGATTTAGACGACACTATGGAAGTAAGGTGTGATGATGATGGAATACCTGTTGTTGGTGCAGTTTTGGAGGTGTCTGATACAAGTGAAGCTGGGGAGGATGATTATGATGATGACTATGATGCTACTGATCTCACGTGGGTTTTCAATAGAGGAGATGAACAGGGGGACAGTTAAGAGGGGGAGTCAGAGAGGAGTAGGAGAAGAAGACCACCTGAGGAAAAGCAGCACATAAAAGCAAAGCCACCCTCCTTCTCCTCTTCCTCTAGGTGCATCATCTTCAGCTGCTTTCTCCCTTGCACCTTCACAGCCACCCTCCTCCACTCCATCTCTCACGTTGAGCGGTTCCTCTGCTCACAGCAGCAGCCAGGTGTCCGTGAGGGAAATCTTTGAGCGGAAGAAGCCAATGTCTGCCAGTCACCCCCTTGCCCGACGTCTGACAGCTGGCTTGGCGGAACTGTTAGCTTTCTCAGCACCATGGTACTGAGAAAGTAATATGGAAAGTTTATCAGACAGTCACACAGTTGAATGAATGGCAGACTTGCCCTCCATAACAGATTCTCGTTAAAGGTACTGAACAGCGAGCAGAAAAAGTAATTTAAAAAAATAGATGTAAGCTTTAAGAATGGTAGAGAAAGTTGATAAGGCAGTCAGACATTACCTGCCATCACTGAGGAAGAGCAATCTCGCCATGGTGCGCACCAGTCCAGCACGGCCATCACTACACAAACAGCTGTTTGCGGTGCGTTACACAGTGAGTTTGGTCTGTCAGTGTGAAGCAGTACATTAATTACACTACCTGATTCATGTATACATATGCAAGATGTTTTAAAGCACTTTAGGCCTCCAATTTAGGAATAAAATGAGATTTCTGCCCTTAAACCCTGCTGTGTGTCAAATCCGAACTTTTGGCGTGCATCCCACTCCGCCATGCCCCCCTCCAGGTGTTAGACCCCTTGAAACATATTTTCCATCACTTTTGTGGCCAGCATAAATGTTTCTAGTTTTCAAAGTTCGCCTCCTCATTGAAGTCTATTGCGGTTCGCAAAAGTTCGCGCAAACCTAACTTTTGCGTAAGTTCGCGTTCGAGGTTCGCGAACCTAAAATCGGAGGTTCAAGCCATCTCTAATCAGCAGGGGAAACTGTTCTGCACAATAAGAAACTTCTTAAATCCCATTGTAGACTAGACATGATTTATGAAGTGCCCCTCCCTCCCTGCTGAATTCCTCAGCCAGAGCCTGCCGGCATCAATACCGCAGATGTATTGGTTACCTCAGCAACAGAAATTTCCATCGCACACTGCACTGTCTGAAATCCCTTCCTAACTCCTCCTACTTTACTTGAACTTATCATTGAGACTCCCAATAGCAATTGCATTTGCACGATATGCTGACAGCACACACATTATTCTATATGCCGACATTTTTTAAATCCCTTCCTTTGTACATAACATTTGCCACACCCATTTGTTTATTTTCAGTGCACCTAAACTCTAGCACCGGACAGAAGGAAAACAGAGAAATACACCCTGTATGTATTTAGAGAGTTTAGCCTGTCTAATTCTCCCTCATCTGTGACTAATCACAAGTGTAATTTGATCTAACTATCAGCTCAAGGAATCAAGGCAGCCTCAGCAAAGCAGCTAATGTGTAAACACAGGATGTTAACCCTATGTCTGATTCCATGAAAGCAGGAAGTAGACACTGCAGATGTATTGCAGGACTTGTATCAGCTGCGACAATTAAATGTTTTTGTGTAAAGGTTACTATGCTGGTGCTTATTTTTTAGAGCAGAGAGGAAGTTCTGAGTTCAGGTCCTCTTTAAAGAAGCTCTGGCACTGGATTCTGTTTAAAGGTGTAAACAGATGCACAATGGCGGTTGTTTGTAGGGATTAGAGATGGCTTGAACCTCATATTTTGGGTTTGCGGACACAGACTTCCAAAAAGTTTGTTTTCGCGTGAACCGCCATAGACTTCAATGGGTGGGCGAATTTTAAAATCTACAAAGACTGTTTCTGGCCACAAAACTGATGGAAAAGTTGTTTCAAGCGGTCTTACACCTGGAGGGGGGCATGGTGGAGTGGGATACATGCCAAAAGTCCCTGGGAAATTGTTTGACGCAGAGTAGGATTGTAATCTCCAAAGGACAGAAATTCCATAAAGTGCTTTAAAACATTGTGCGTGTGTATACATGGATCAGGTAGTGTAAGTAGTGTACTGCTTCACACTGACAACCCAAACTCACTGTTTAACGCACAGACGCAAACAGCTGAAAAGGGTTGTCATTAGTTGACACTACCAGGACATAAAATGTCAGTCCTCCCAGCGGCAATGTTTGTGTAGTGATGATGGCTGTCCAGAAATACTACAATGTAAATCATGCGCTGTTCCCGTTCAGTGACGGGCTTTGTTGTGTGGGGCCAACAAATTCATTCTGACCCGCTGCTACTTCTGTGTAGTCTTTCATCAGCTTCCACATCAGGATAGTATGGATGGATGGAAGCTGTACATTGTGGCAGTGGTGTTCCTACCATTGGGTGCAGGGGGCGTGGTGCCCCGGGTGGCTGACAGCCAGGGGGGTGTCACCACAACCCCCCACAGTCCCCTCCTTTTGCCTCTCTTCCCCTCCAAAATGTGGGCTGTGGGGTCATTGGGCACCAAACAGGCAGGGCGGGCAGGCAGAGAATACTCACTACACTTCCGCGTTCCAGCTTCTGGAACGCTGTGTCGCCGTCACGTGCCTCTTCTGCGCTTCCAATGCTGGTCACGGCATTGAAGGCGCAGAAGAGGCACGTGACGGCGACACAGCGTCCCATCAGCTGGAACGCGGAAGTGTAGTGAGTATTCTCCGCCTGCCCGCCCTGCCTGTTTGGTGCCTGCTGCCCCCGTTACTCGCATTTTGGAGGGGAAGAGAGGCAGAAGGAGGGGGGACCCAGGTGAGGGAGGGGGGATATGTCCCCCCTACTCACCGCTGTCACCCCTCCTTCTAGCGATACTGGGGAGGGGCACTATATTAGCTATACTGGGGAGGGGCACTATACTAGCTACACTGGGGGGCCACTATACTAGCTACAATGGGGCCCACTATACTAGCTACACGGGGGGGCCCACTATACTAGCTACACTGGGGAGGCCACTATACTAGCTACAATGGGGGCCATTAAACTAGCTACACTTGGGGCCACTATACTACCTACACTGGGGGCAGCTATACGGGGGGGGGTCACTATACTAGCTACACTGGGGGCCACTCTACTAGCTACACTGGGGGCCACTATACTAGCTACCTTGGGGCAACTATATTACCTACACTGAGGGCAACTATACTAGCTATATTGGGGGCAACTATACTAGCTATACTGGGGCAGTGGCGTCGCCAGGGGGGTGCTTTGGGTGCTGAAGCACCCCTTAAAATTCTCCAAGCACCCCCCCAGCGTGAAGTGACTTTTGGCGTCTAATAGACGCTGTGTCAGTTCACTGACAGCAGCAGCCCGCAGCTCCGACAGCGGCAGAGCAGGGCTACAGTAAAATGGCATCTGAAGCCCTGCTCTGGAGACTTTGAGTCTGCAGTGCAGGGCTTCGGGCGCCATTTTCCCATAGCCCTGTTCTCAGTGCGGGAGTTTCAGTTGCTGCTGGCTGGCTGCAGAGGATCGTGGGAGCTGCGCATCGGACAGAGGCCAGGACAGAAGGTCTGCTGCTGCTTCAGGTGAGTAAATGTTTTTTTTTTATTTATAATAGCACGTGTATCGACTGTTCTGGCCAGGTCTGCTATATGATTGAAGTGTTTTCTGGCCAATTCGGCCACATGATTGCATGTATTTTCTGGTCAAATCTTCCACATGACTGCATGTATTTTCTGGTCAGGTCTGCCACATGATTGCACGTATTTTCTGGTCAAATCTTCCACATGATTGCACGTATTTTCTGGTCAAATTCTCCACATGATTGCATGTATTTTCTGGCCAGGTCTGCTACATGATTGCATGTATTTTCTGGCCAGGTCTGCCTCATGTTTGAATGTATTTTCTGGGCAAATTTTCCACATGATTGCATGTATTTTCTGGTCAAATCTGCCTACATGATTGCATGTATTTTCTGGGCAAATCTGCCGACATTATTGCATGTATTTTCTGGGCAAATCTGGCGACATGATTGCATGTATTTTCTGGGCAAATCTGCCGACATGATTGCATGTATTTTCTGGGCAAATCTGCCGACATATATGCATGTATTTTCTGGGCAAATCTACCGACATGATTGCATGTATTTTCTGGGCAAATCTGCCGACGTGATTTCACGTATTTTCTGGGCAAATCTGCCGACATGATTGCACGTAATTTCTGGGGAAATCTGCTCACATTACGTGTATTTTCTTGAGAAAACCTGCACATTATGTGAATTTTCTAGGGAAACGGCCACCAAAACTTGGGCCCACTGTCTTTGCGTTGCACTTTTAAAGGGAACCCGAGGTGAGAGTAATATTGAGGTTGCCATATGTATTTCCTTTTAAGCAATACCAGTTGCCTGGCTGCCGTGCTGGTCCTCTGCCTCTAATTCTTTCAACCATAGACCCTGAACAAGCATACAGCAGGTCAGGGGTTTCTGACAATCTTGTCAGAACTGACAAGATTAGCTGCATGCTTGTTTCTGGTGTAATTCAGTTCACTACTGCAGCTAAACAGATCAGCAGGGCTGCCTATTGTTTAAAAGGTACAGATACAGGGGAAAGGTATGCACAGTGGTAATACAGTGTGCTGGGCCTGGCACAGTAGTACAGCAAGGGCCAGCTGCGACAGACAGGGCTGTATCTGTGTCAGTGTCACACTCACAAAAAACACCTCTGAAGAATTTTCGCTCTCAAAAGAGCTCTTTTGAAAGAAATGCACTGGTAATACTGTGTGCTGGGCCTGGCACAACACAGCAAGGCCCAGCTGTGACGGGGCTGAATCTATGCATCTGTGGACACACCTACACACACACACACCTACACACACACCTACACACCTACACACCTACACACACACCTACACACACACCAACACACACACCAACACACACACCTACACACACAACTACACACACCTCTAAAGTGCTTTTTTTGGGAAGCTTTCAACAACAAATTTCAGGGAAGGAGCAAGCTAACTGTCTAACTTACACTTTCCCTATCTCTTGAGGCACCTCTGCCTTTCTCTCACTATAGCAGCATCAGCAGACTGAGAACATGGCCAATGCTACACACACAAGCAATAGAACACAGCAGTACATGCATCCAGCTACATTTAAGTGGTCAGCAGGTGCTCGTCAGCCAATCAGGATGCAGTCATACACCCTTTACCTGCCATACCACATCTAGCAGCCATTTGCATTCAGGTGGGAGGCTTCAG
The DNA here is from genome assembly GCF_040937935.1 of Hyperolius riggenbachi. NCBI lineage: Eukaryota > Metazoa > Chordata > Amphibia > Anura > Hyperoliidae > Hyperolius > Hyperolius riggenbachi. The sequence continues at coordinate 418,942,536 of NC_090648.1, forward strand.
TTGGACGCCATCGCAAGATTGCGTCGCTAGCAGGACCGCCCCGTGCAGGCATCCCTCCCACAGGGGTCCCTCCCTAACAGCTCACCTGTCCGCCATGTCCTAGAGCTGAAAGAAAATGTTTAAAAACACACAATTGGTTTGCACTATGGCCAGGGGCCCCGGACCTCTCTCACTGGCCGGGGCCCCAAGGCCAATATGCGATACCTGGAGGGGAGTGCAGGTGGGCCTGGACCTCTCACACCCAGGCTCTGGACCTCTCACATCCAGAGGACCCACCAACACTGCCTCCATACTGAATGCTAAATTCAACACACACAAACATGGTCAATGCTACAGCATTTTTATAAGGTGGGTGCGGAATGCTGCAGTGTTTTTATACCGTGGGCGGGGGTCCGTGGATGAGTGCAGCCTGATTGGTTGTAGAGGGTCAAAGTTTAGCCCAATGAGGAGGTATAGAGGGCGGGTCAAATGCACCATGTGTTCTGCGCAAACTACCTGCCGGGCAGACCGTTCGGGTTATCTCTAGTAGGGATCAGGACTGAAATTCTATCTTTTTTGAACAATATAGATTTATCAGGAATGCCTGTAAAAAACAGATAGTCTGATATCTTGAAATGAAGCATTCCCCTCCCCATTTCCTTGCAGTTATGGGGGACATCTGTGTTAACCATTCTAAAATAGAGCCAAGGGAAACATTGCCAGACAATCTAATTTGAAACTTATAACAAGATTAATAATTTATCTTCCTACACCTTTCTTGGGACCGATCTGGGAGTCCTAGGTGATAAGAGAATATAGAATAAAATATATCGAAATATTGCTAATGCTCAGAGTGTAATTTAATAAAAGAGAAGATGGTAACGTTTTCACTCTGATGGGGAAAAATAACAGGATCATCCCAAAAATGTATTTTCATTCAAAATAAAGCATTTATTTTCTAGCCATAAAAGACCCACATATTAAGCATTCCATATAGTGAAAGTAATAAATGGAATAATATTGTCTTCCGAATTTACGTTCTCTGTGCTAAATAAAATCTTAGGCCGGTTTTACACTTCTTTTTGCTCTAGTGCGTTGCAAATGCTCCTGCCGCAATGCACCGCAAAAAAACCTCACTCATATGACCGTCCCCAGCTTAGTGATGTAATCCCTGCTGGGCAGGAAGTAGGTCACTGGGATTAACTTAGATTCCCATCAGTCCGTGCATGTGTGCCACAATGTACCACGCCCATTGCTGGTAGTCAGCTGACTGTAGACCAACACTGCAGAAAACACACACTGAAAAAGGCAAAATTGCCTTCAGAAAACCACAGAAGCGTGCTGAGAATAAAGTGTGACCCTTTCCTAAATGTATTAGAGGGCGAAGCATATAACCGCTCTACGACCGCCTAATGCAGGATGGCCTGCACAGAGTGCTTTCCTCGTGAGCCTGAGCTTCCGTAAATAAAAACTGCGGGGCTCCGTAATCAGCCTGCCAGCTGCAATTGCTAGGAAAAAAAAGCAATTTACTGTTTTACAGCGCTGCGATCTAGCACAGCACTGTAAAGGGGACAGCTTTGTGACTTAACTGTCCTCTTGAGTGGTTCACAAACTGATTCCTCTCCTACGAACACTTTCATTCCAGAGCAGTAGACTTGGGCACAGCTGTGAGTAACTTCAGCGCCATCAGAAGACAGAGCTGAAGTTACTTATAAAACACTATAATTCGGCCTCCAGCAATTGCTGGAAGACAAATCATTTCATTCCCTACCATCCATGGCGGCCTGGAGGGGGAATAGTATTTAATACGGCCGGGACTTGTGCAGCAGCAGGATCAGCCATATATGCTGTATCCTGTGCCCAAGTCACCTGCGCCGATTCCTCTTGTACGCCTCTTGTAGGCTGATGCCTATGAGAGGCGATCAAAGTGATTGGATCTCGTGGGTTGAGCGAGGGAAGGTGGGAGGGAAATAAAAAAAAAAAAAATTAAAAGCTCTGTTGGTTGGCAGAAAAGGGGGCAAGATTCATTTGGCTGCTAAGTTGTATGGCTGAGTAATAATAAACTGTTAAAGCTGCAGAGTGCTGAATTGTAAAAAATGACCTGGTCAAAAGAGCACACAAGAGCGTCTGTTAATTAGGTGCCATCAGGGCAATACATTGGGGGCTGGGCACCCCATATCAGTAAGGGAGAGAGCTGCTGACTAGAGATGGCCCGACCGGTTTGCCGGTGAACTTCCGGGGTTTGCGATCGCGGAGAACCGCAAACTTTTCCGGAAGTTTGGTTCGCCCCCATAGTGCATCATGAGGGTCAACTTTGACCCTCTACATCACAGTCAGCAGGCGCATTGTAGCCAATCAGGCTACACTCCCTCCTGGAGCCCCCCCCCCCTTATAAAAGGCAGGCAGCATCAAGCTTTTCACTCACTCATGTGCCTGCAGTAATTAGTGAAGCGATAGCTGCTGCAGACTCTTATAGGGAAAGCTTAGTAAGGCTCTTGTAGGCTTGTTAGCTTGCACCTTGCTGATTCTTATTGCTAAAAAAGCACCCCTCAACAGCTCTTTTAAGAACTAATTTTGTTCTTGTGTTCTAATTTTTTTTCTGTGTGTCCCACAGACACTTGTGTTGCATAGACAGCCTAGCTAATTCCTACTCTGTGTGCCACTGCCAGGCCCAGCACATTCAGTGACTACTACCTGTGTGTGTGACAGGTGCACATTGTAATACCCACTGCATACACCTACCTGTTGTTCACTGTGCACCCACCCACCTACGTGAGTGCACGCAGTGTCACTGTGCCTGTCCGGTACCTGTCTGTGTGTGATAGGTGCACATTGTAATACCCACTGCATATACCTACCTGTTGTTCTGTGCACCCACCCACCTACGTGAGTGCACGCAGTGTCACTGTGCCTGTCCGGTACCTGTCTGTGTGTGACAGGTGCACTTTGTAATACCCATCACTGCATATAACTACTACTACCTGTTGTTCACTTCCGTGCACCCACCCACCTACGTGAGTGCACGCAGTGTGATATACCACTCCGTGCATACCTGTTAACGGCACCTGTGTGACTGCACATTGTATTACTCAAGTCAGTGCATACCTTTCACTTCATCCCCCCCCCCCCCCCCCCCCCGATATGGAAAAAAAGGACAAAACCGGTAGAGGAAGACCCAGAGGAAGACCATCCAGCAGGTCTGTGCGAGGTTGTGATGATGTGATTTTGTGCGGCCCTGGACCAAAGTACAGTGCTCAGAAGAAGGCACGTCCCATCAGCTTCCAAGATTGTCAGGATGTGGTTGACTATTTAACACAGAACAGCTCATCTTCCGCAGCCACCAGGGCTACTCCAAGTACCACATCTGCTACATTTGACAGTTCGCAGGAGTTATTTCGTGGGGAAATCACTGATGCACAGCCATTATTATTAAAACCAGATGAAGGTGCTAGGCAAGTTACACCACCTCATATGTCTGAGTTAGGCGACATATGGACGTTACGTGGGATCCGTATCATCGTCGTCATCATAATCATCCTGCCCAGCTTCTCTTGCCTCAGACACCTCCAAAACTGCACCAACCGCAGGTACTACATCATCCCCCTCTGCACACGTTACGTTTGCGGAGGGGGATGATGAAGTACCTGCTGTTGGTGCAGTTTTGGAGGTGTCTGAGGCAAGAGAAGCTGGGCAGGATGATTATGATGATGACGATGATACGGATCCCACGTATGTTCCCAAAAGAGGAGGTGAACAGGGGGACAGTTCAGAGGGGGAGTCAGAGAGGAGTAGGAGGAGACGAGTTCCTGAAAGAAGCAGGGAGAGCTTGTCATCAGAAACAGCTGGTGGCAGTGTCTGGCACCATGTATCGCCACCTATGTACAGCCAGCCAACAAGCCCTTCAATGTCAGCTGCTGATGCCACCATAGTGCCATCACCCCAGGGGGGGCTCAGCGGTGTGGACATTTTTTAATGTGTCTGCCTCAGATCGGAGCAATGCCATCTGTTCTCTCTGCCTCCAAAAATTGAGCCGTGGAAAGGCCAACACCCACGTATGGACAAGTGCCTTTTGAAGGCACATGGAGAAAAGGCACAAACTGCAATGGGAAGAGCACCTGAGCACAAGCAGCACACAAAAGAAAAGCCACCCTCCTTCTACTCTTCCACCTTCAGGTGCATCATCTTCAGCAGCTTTCTCTCTTGCACCTTCACAGCCACCCTCCTCCACTCCACCTCTGACCTTGAGCAGTTCCTGCTCCTCTGCCCACAGCAGCCAGGTGTCTATGAAGGAAATCTTTGAGCAGAAGAAGCCAATTTCTGCCAGTCACCCCCTTGCCCCAGCGTCTGACAGCTGGCTTGGCGGAACTGTTAGCTCGCCAGCTGTTACCATACCAGCTGGTGGACTCTGAGGCCTTCCGTAAATTTATGGCCACTGGTACACCGCAGTGGAAGATGGCAGGCCGCAATTATTTCTCTAAAAAAGGCGATACCCAAACGGTACCATGATTTTGAGAGGCAAGTGATGTCATCTCTGGCACACAGCGTTGGGTCAAGGGTCCACCTGACCACGGATGCCTGGTCTGCCAAGCATGGTCAGGGTCGCTACATTACTTACACAGCCCATTGGGTCAACCTGGAGACTGCTGACAAGCAGGGAGTATGTGGCTGTGCAGCGGACGAACTTGTGACACCTCCACGGCTTGCAGACAGGCCTGCTGCCAGCCTGCCACCTCCTCTCCTCCTGCTACATCCTCTTCGCTGTCATCATGATCCTCCTCGGCTGAGTGGCAGTTCAACTCTACTGGTGCTGCGATCTCCTCTCCAGCTACACAGTCCCAGCTCCCAAGTGCCTATGCTGCATGCCAGGTACGACGGTGTCACGCCATCTTAGACATGTCTTGCCTTAAAGCGGAGAGTCACACTGGACCAGGTCTCCTGGCTGCTCTTAACAAACAGGTGGATCGATGGCTGACCCCGCACCAGCTGGAGATCGACAACCTGGTGTGTGACAACGGCAGCAATCTCATTTCCGCTTTGAATTTGGGAAAGCTGACACATGTACCCTGCATGGCACATGTGCTGAATCTAGTCATTCAAAGATTTGTGTCAAAGTACCCAGGCTTAGAGGATGTCCTGAAGCAGGCCAGGAAGTTGTGTGGGCATTTCAAGCGGTCTTACACGGCCATGGCACACTTTGCCGAGATTCAGCGGAGAAACAAGTTGCCAGTGAGACGCCTCATATGCGATTGCCCGACTCGCTGGAATTTGACCCTCCTTATGTTCTCTCGCCTGCTAGAACAGGAGAAAGCCGTCACCCAGTACCTCTACAATTTCAGTAGATGGACAAAATCTGAGGAGATGAGGATGTTCTTCTGGCCTAACAACTGGACACTCATGCGAAATGCATACAGGCTCATGCGGCCGTTTGAGGAGGTGACCAACATGGTGAGTGAAGGCACCATCAGCGACTTGATCCCGTACACTTACTTCCTGGAGCGTGCCGTGCGTAGAGTGGTGGATCAAGCTGTGGAGGAGCGTGAAGAGGAACCGTTATGGGAGGAACAGTTGTGGGAGCAATTTTCATCAGAACCAGATGTTTCCTCAACACCTGCGGCAGCACAGAGGGGGGAGGAGGAGGAAGAGTTGTGTGGGGAAGAGGAGTCAGATTTGGATGATGAGGAAGGTGTTTCTTTGGAGGAGTAGGAGGCTGCAGGAGAACAACCGCACCAGGCCTCACAGGGGGCTTGTACTGCTCAACATTCCTGTGGTATTGTTCGTGGCTGGGGGGAGGAGGAGGACTTACCAGATGTCACTGAGGAAGAGCAAGAGGAGATGGATAGTATGTCTGCATCCAACTATATGCAGATGGTGTCTTTCATGCTTTCCAGCCTGTTGGGGGACCCCCGTATAAAAAAAACCTCAAGGGGAATGAGCTCTACTGGGTGGCCACGCTACTAGACCCTCGGTATAGGCACAAGCAGAAAGGATGAAGGCAGAAAGGATGCAGCACTTGCAGAACAAGCTGGCAACTATGGTTTACAGTGCGTTCAAGGGTGATGCCACAGCACAATGGAATAAAAGTACCACTGCCAGTTCTCCAACACCTCGCCTTAGCGCTTCCAGATCCACCCTCCACCAATGCCTGGACCGGCAGGTAACCGACTACCTGGCCTTAAAAAGAACCAGAGATGAAGTACCCTCTTGTATTTTACCTTGTAAATAAGTGGGAACATGACAGTAAACCCCTAAGATGCTCTTTGTTTCATTGTTCTCTGTTTAATCTGACTGTTATCACCTCTGATAAGAATCCCCGACTGAGCATTCAGTCTAGCTTTGCTACGGAAAGATTATAGCTGAGTCTGTCTTCTCTGGTGTCTTTTCAAGCCTAAGCCTGCCCCCTTGTGGCTCTGCTATAATGACTCAGCTATAATTATTCCGTGCAAAGCCAGACTGAATGCTCAGTCCGGGATTCTTATCACAGCTGATAATAGACACTTTTAGCAGTGAGGATGAAACGGAGAACATGGTAGGTGTTTTCGCTAATGTTCTTACTGATATATATGGTAAAATACACAAGGGTGCTTCGTCTCTGGTTCCCTTTAAGTGTGGATGTAGACACTGTGAGCAGCGATGAACCCTTGGACTACTGGGTGCGCAGTCTTGACCTGTGGCCAAAGCTGTCCCAATTTGCCATCCAACTTCTGTCTTGCCCTGCCTCAAGCATCCTGTCAGAAAGGACCTTCAGCGCAGCTGGAGGCATTGTCACTGAGAAGAGAAGTCACCTAAGTCACACAAATGTTCAGTACCTGACCTTTATCAAAATGAATGAGGCATGGATCCCGAGGCCTACTGCCTGCCCCAAGACTAAGTCAGTCCCCACACACAGCATCTCTGCCTGCACGCCGTGTGACTGCCTGACCCAAGACTGTCGCTCCCCACATAGCACCTCTGCCCGCAGGCCGTTTGACTACCTTCTCCACCACCACCAACAGGGTCCAGAAATCTAACCTTTCACTGCATCTGTGACTGCACATTGTATTACACCTGACAGTCAGTGCATACCTTTCACTTGAATGGATGGCAGACTTTCCCTCCATAACAGATTCTCATTACAGGTAGTAAAGTCGGTCAGTGTCATATACAGCAGGGCCTCGAAAGTCCTCCTGTATTGTTATCTTTGGTCACTACCTCGGGACGTGCATGCCATGCCTGCTGGCCAGTGGCGTAGCTAAAGAGCTGTGGGCCCCGGTGCAAGTTTTACATGGGGCCCCCCCAAGCACTCTATACATAACAATTGATACGGCGCACCAAAACCTGCCTGTAACGATTGTGGAACTTTCTCCGTGATCAGCGCACAACGCGTGCTCTGACACGGCGGAAATCCTCCACAAGCGTATATTTGCAGGCATCCAGCAAAAGGTGGTACGCACCTGTAGAGGGAAATTCCTGTCGGCAGATGGCGCTGGGGAGTGCAGAGGAACCAATCCTCTGTACCTCCACAAGTGCCAGACAGGAATTGTACGAAGCGCAGAACGCAATCGCAAGTGAGGCGATTGCGAATGAGATTGAGCAAAGGGACAGGTTGTATGTGTGTGCGCCAATCCAGTCACCACCCCGCGACCGCGCACACAACAGCAGATATGAAATAGGAACGCGATTGCGAGGTGCGATCGCCAGACGTGACACAAGGCAGATCAGAATAGAATACGAGGGTAGCAAAGGCACAGCAAATAATACAATAAGGAGATACGGAAAATAACAAACGCTAGCTAACCGCGAACACCGCACTCATTTGCAACAGTGCACGCGGTTATGCGCGGTCTCCACGTGATAAGCACAATAGAGACAAGCACGCCTAACTAACCATCGACAGACAGACATAAAACAGAAGACGCGAGCGCTTGCTTAACGGTTACCTCACCGAGCCTCCAGCAAGCGTAGCAGACAAGACAGACACACGAAAACAGGGACAAGCAAGAGATAGGATCCACAGCACTAGCGAAAAGTGGCTAGCGCGATCCAGGTACAGAGTAGCAAAACAGAAGGATCCCCAGCGCTAGCGAAAAGTAGCTAGCGCTATCCCAGGAGACAGAATAGAAGAGATAGCTGGTAGCAACCGCTGCACCAGCTATACTCCAAGAACATAGATCAGAACCATTTCCTGTCGACCACCTTTGGGGCAGGACAATGGCAACAGGCAAGACAAGACAGAACAGGCAATACAGATAATACAACCTGACTGGGCTAGAAGGGGAGCCTAAAGCAACCCCCAGGAATTAACTATACTAGATAGCAATGGCTGACACTCCAGCAGTGTCCATCAGGAACAGACCATGGAAAGGAAATGACCAGCAAAGCCTTCTGGGAAACATAAAGCTCTTATAGTGCCAGTCCTCAAAGAAGGCAGGTAGGGGATTTGCATAACGAATGTATGCAAATTCCCCAGCAAGAGAACAGACCAGAAACTTGCAATGGAAAGACAGGTCTCTGTTCCAGAGACCTGCAGCCCACAGACTAGAGGAATGGACAAACAGCTGTCTGCCTGTGCAGCCAGCTGAGCGGATCATCACACTGCCAAGGACAACCCCAGTGTCAGAGGTGCAAGAAGGGGTTGGGGAACAGTGTGTTAAGGATTACTACTATTCAAAGCATCTATAGAAGTGATTATTACCAGCACAGGACCAATAGAGAGCTAATACTGTGATAGAGAGTGGACCCTTTGGGGCCCCTCTGGCCCAAGGGCCCCGATGCGGTCGCTACCTCTGCACCCCCTATTGCTACGCCCCTGCCTGCTGCCTTCCTTGGATGTGTGGTAGGCGTTCCTGCTCCTTTGCCCACAGCGTGCCTGCTGCCTTCCTTTGATGTGTGGTGGTGGTAGCCGTTTCTTAGGGTCCCACTCTGGACCGGAATTGAACCCTGATTCCCCAGCCATTACCCGTGGTCACTATGCTACTGAGAAATTACCATAGAAAGTTTCACACAGTTGAATGAATGGCAGACTTTCCCTCCATAACACATTCTTGGCAAATGCTTTTGATTTGGTTTGTCTTGCGCTGGGTCAAGGGTCCATCTGACCACGGATGCCTGGTCTGCAAAGCACGGTCAGGGCAGGTACATTTCTTATCCAGCAAATGGGTCCTTACTTGGATGTACGGTGGTGGTAGCCAGTTCTCAGGCTCCCACTCTGGACCGGAATCGAACCCTGATTCCCCAGCCATTACCCGTGGTCACTCACAATGGCAGACTTTCCCTCCATAAAAGATTCTCATTGCAGGTGCTGAACAGCAAGCAGAACAAATATTTAAAAAAATAGATGTAAGCTTTAACAATGGCAGAGAAAGAACCATCGAAAGGTAATAAGGCAGTCAGACATTACCTGATATCACTGAGGAAGAGCAATCTCACCATGGTGCGCACCAGTCCAGCACGGCTGTCGCAACACAACCAGCTGTTTGCGGTGCGTTACACAGTGAGTTTGATGTGTCAGTGTGAAGCAGTACACTAATTACACTCCCTGATTGATGTATACACATGCAAGATGTTTGAAAGCACATTAGGCCTGCAATTTAGCATGTAATGTGATTTCTGCCCTTAAAACGCTACTTTGCGTCAAATCCAGATTTTTCTCCGGGACTTTTGGCGTTTATCTCACTCCGCCATGCCCCCCTCCAGGTGTTAGACCCCTTGAAACATCTTTTCCATCACTTTTCTGGCCAGCTTAATTGTTTCTAGTTTTCAAAGTTCGCCTCCACATTGAAGACTATTGCGGTTCGCAAAAGTTCGTGCGAAACTTTTGTGGAAGTTTGCGAACCCGGTTCGCAAACTGAAAATCGAAGGTTCGGGCCATCTCTACTGCTGACTCCAGGGATGAGCGACGGCTGAAAAACGGATGAAATCCCGATTTCATCCTGCTAATTACTGCAGTGTGTAAGGGGCGGTGTTAAACTTACCCAGCATGTGTCTTCTTTCATCCGTCCCACGGCGCCTCCCACGCTGTGCTCCAAGGCACGGTCACGTAATTACAAACACTTCCTCCTTCAACCCGGAAGGAGGAAGGGTTTGTATCACATGACCGCGGCTTGGAATGCAGCGTGGGAGGCACTATGGGACGGATGAGAGAGGACGCATGCTGGGTAAGTTTAACACCCCCCCCCCCTTCTCATCCGTCACTCAACCATGCAGCAGCTCTCTGATATGCGGCTCGCAGAACTGCTGCTTGCCAGGCACCCCATCCAGGGTCCGATTTCTGGAAAGGCCACAAAGGCCCGGGCATTGGGCGGCTGCAGCCCAAGGGGCCAAATAACCATGAAAGAGGGGTTGTTACATATGAAAAGGAAGGCTGAAAATATTGAGCAACACATGAGAAAGGGAAACTGATGCCCAACGGAGCTGTTCATGAAGGAAAAGGACTGTAGTACATGGATAAGACATGGAAGATGGGGCTGCACATGGAATGGGAGGGATGCTGCTGTACATGGAAGCGGAGCCACAACATACTTGGCCTAGGGGCACACAAAGTATAAATCCGGCCTTCACCCGATCACAAAGGCTATACACAGAGCCACTGCTGCTTTGCATTGGCAATATCTAGCGCATGTTTTTTTGTGGGGGCCTTAATCAATAGAGGGCAGGGATGCTCTTAACTTCGAATTTGGATGAAATTCGAATAGGGTTATTCGAATGTCATCCTACTAATTACAGCAGCTGTGCGGGTGGCCGAGGGGGGGTTAATCTTACCCATCAGGCCTCCTCTTCGCTTGTCCCTCGGCGCCTCCCACTCTGTGTTCCAATCCGGCACCACATGATTACATACACTTCCTCCTTCCGGGTTGAAGGAGGAAGTGTTTAGTCACATGATGCCGGATTGGAACGCAGCGTGGGAGGCGCCAAGGGACGAGCGAAGAGGATGCCTGATGGGTAAGATTACCCCCCTCAGCCACCCACACAACTGCTGTAATTAGTAGGATGACATTCGAATAACCCTATTCGAATTTCATCTGAATTCAAAGTTAAGAGCATCCCTAATAGAGGGTAGTGGGACATTTACATCTAACCAACAACAGAGGCTTCTACCAGCTAATTGATATAGCTTTCACCTCAGCGGAGAAGGAAAGGGATAAGCGGTGGGCAGGCAGCAGACACACAGACACTCTCAGCAGGCCAGAAACAAGCATTTTTATTTCTGTACCGGGATAACTAACACAGCATCTTCCATGTGTTTGTGAAGCAACATGATATTTGACAGTCTTCGGTGTTGTTTCAAGGGAAGTAATGTAACAAGCTCTGCAGTGATTAACCAAAGTAGCCAAAATGTCTTTTGAAACACATTTAAAATGCTGTAGACCTGTTTGGAACAGAGTGCAAGGTTATTATCCAGCATATTGTACACCAGTGCCTATTCAGTGTGTCTTGTATGTGTCTCCTCCTGTCATTACAGATAATGATAAACTTGACCTCTTTCCAAACGCTTTGTTCTCTGGCTTATCTGTGCTATATTCATGGTAGTCTTTTGTGCAAAACACCTGAATTGTAAGTACGCTTGTGGCCTTTCATCTTTTTTGTAAAAAAAAAAAAAAAAAAATTAACGCGGTTTGTACATTCTGCTGGAAATCCACCACATTGGAGGATATCAGCACTTTTTCATTTCTCTTTTTTTTTTCTCTCTCTTCAGTATTATCTTTTCATCTATATACAATAGAAAGGAAAATAATATAGAAGGTCAGTAGCTTCGCAGAGTGAGAACTCTGACAAACCTCTATATATAGATCTTCAAAGACAATTAGTCATATTTATTACAATGACACCAATGAATACTTAGTAGAAAAGTGGAACTGAATAAAGACATCTGCTTTAAGGATCATTTCATTTCTATAACTGTAAAGTACATTTATCCTCTGGAGCTGCAGCGTAGGCTTTGCATTATGTTAAATGTATTATGCTTAAAGCAAACCTGAAAGGAAAAAAGTTATGAGATAATGAATTGTATGTATAGTACAGCTCAGAAACGGAACAGAAGTAGCAAAGAAAACAGTATTACAGTGGCTTGCAAAAGTATTCGGCCCCCTTGACGTTTTCCACATTTTGACGTATTACTGCCACAAACCTGAATCAATTGTATTGGAATTCCACATGAAAGACCAATACAAAGTGGTGTGCACGTGAGAAGTGGAACGAAAATCATACATGATTCCAAACATTTTTTACAAATCAATAACTGCAAAGTGGGGTGTGCGTAATTATTCAGCCCCCTTTGGTCTGAGTGCAGTCAGTTGCCCATAGACATTGCCTGATGAGTGCTAATGACTAAATTGAGTGCACCCGTGTGTAATCTAATAACAGTACAAATACAGCTGCTCTGTGACGGCCTCAGAGGTTGCCTAAGAGAATCTTGGGAGCAACAACACCATGAAGTCCAAAGAACATACCAGACAGGTCAGGGATAAAGTTATTGAACTTGAAAGTAATGCAGGACCCGCTTTGTCAGCAAATATAATAGTAGCATCCGCTACTCAGGTCTTTTTGCATTACCAATAAATATAAAATTACACTACCCCCACCAAACAACCCGACATGTTTCACTTCTAAATGAAGCTTTTTCAAGGGAAAAAAGTGCAAAGACAGTGCTAACAGTGATAAGTGTCGGGTTGTTTGGTGGGGGTAGTGTAATTTTATATTTATTGGTAATGCAAAAAGACCTGAGTAGCGGATGTTACTATTATATTTGCTGACAAAGCGGGTCCTGCATTACTTTCAAGTTAATTTATACAGCATCAGCCATATATCTCTTTTAACATTTCATTAAAAGTTAAGTTTTATAGAGAGACAGGTGAGGGATATTCTGTGTTTCCTATACTCTTGTTCAGGTGCTGTTGATTTTTTACAACTGTTAACCTACCAAGACAAGGCCATCCACCTAAACTCACAGGCCGAACAAGGAGCGCGCTGATCAGAAATGCAGTCAAGAGGCCCATGGTGACTCTGGACAAGCTGCAGAGATCTACAGCTCAGGTGGGGGAATCTGTCCATAGGACAACTATTAGTCATGCACTGCACAAAGTTGGCCTTTATGGAAGAGTGGCAAGAAGAAAGCCATTGTTAACAGAAAAGCATAAGAAGTCCTGTTTGCAGTTTGCCACAAGCCATGTGGGGGACACAGCAATCATGTGGAAGAAGGTGCTCTGGTCAGATGAGACCAAAATGGAACTTTTTGGCCAAAATTTAAAACGCAATGTGTGGTGGAAAACTAACACTGCACATCACTCAGAATGCGCCATCTCCACTGTCAAATATGGTGGTGGCAGCAGCAGCATCATGCTCTGGGGGTGCTTCTCTTCAGCAGGGACAGGGAAGCTGGTCAGAGTTGATAGGAAGATGGATGGAGCCAAATACAGGGCAATCTTGGAAGAAAACCTCTTGGAGTCTGCAAAAGACTTGAGACTGGGGCGGAGATTCACCTTCCAGCAGGACAATGATGCTAAACATAAAGCCAGGGCAGCAATTGAATGGTTTATAACAAAACATATCTATGTGTTAGAATGGCCCAGTCAAAGTCCATATTTAAATCCAATCGAGAATCTTTGGCACTTTGGCAAGATCTGAAAACTGCAGTTCACAAACTCGGTCCATCTAATCTGACTGAGCTGAAGCTCTTTTGCAAAGAAGAATGGGCATGGATTTCAGTCTCTAGATGTGCTAAGCTGGTAAGAGACATACCCTAAAAGACTGGCAGCTGTAATTGCAGCAAAAGGTGGTTCTACAAAGTGTTGACTCGGGGCTGAATAATTACGCACACCCCTCTTTGCAGTTATTGATTTGTAAAAAATGTTTGGAATCGTGTATGATTTTCGTTCCACTTCTCACGTGTACACCACTTTGTATTGGTCTTTCACATAGAATTCCAATAAAATTGATTAATGTTTGTGGCAGTAATGTGACAAAATGTGGAAAACTTCAAGGGGGCCGTATACTTTTGCAAGCCACTGTATATCGTTTGAGTACAGGAAGAGTTAACCTTCAGTTGTTCAGTTGCTATCTATGCAAAAGAGTTTCTCTGAGGTAATTGACCCAACTTGGTAGACTACAGTACTGTTTTCTAAAGCACTTAAACAGTCAAACAGTGAGACACAGCTTGAGATAAGGTTTTACTGCAGGAAAGTGCGAAGGGTTATTATTTCTGATTTGTTTCATAGCTTAAAGGACAAAGTGTGATTTTAAAACTGCAACTGCGACAATGTTAGAAAAAGGCTATATAACTGAAAATAAAAATGACTTTTTTTTTCTTTGTTTTGTTTTACTTTTTTCTATTATCATTATCTGTACTACACATACAATTTTTTGGGCATTATTCACAAACTTTTTTCACCTGTTTTCATCTGTTTTCACCATTTTTAAACTCAAATAGCAAAAATATAATAGAATTAAGGTAAGAAAAGTAGTATTGAATTGAAGTTAATCAGGAACAACTTATTTTGAGTGATTATTATGCTTGTAAATGAAAGGTTATTTTTATCAATTAGGTGATAAATAAGTAATTTATAATTTTTGTGACTAGAGCCCAATATATCATAAGTTGTGTGCATTTATACATTACCTGTCATGTCGTCCACCACGCAAAGCTCATCCATTTTCGGAATCCCCTTCTAGTTATTGTATTAAATTCAATAATAATAAAAAAAAAGCTTGCCGCTAGAAGTTAACCCTGCATGACCCTGGCGCCATCAACACCGATCGCTTGGAAACCTGTCACTATCGGAGGTACACGACGAGGGATTAGCACACCAATGGTATAAGCTGACTGGAGAATAAGACCCACCTTGGCCCATATGAAATTTTTCACAAGAGTTATCTCCTAGGAGATAAATTTCATCTTCTCTTTAAACTAAATTTTCAGCATTTTACAATTAAAAAAAACTACCCAAAAGTTGGTAAGAATCTACTATCCATTTTAATTTGAGTATTTTAATGCTTGCTGGTGGCTTTAGTCCTTTTATGACAAGGTATGAAAATATCACCTTGGAGAAAACTCAGGAGAAAAAGTGAATTGCATATGGGCCCTTGTCTACTCGTGTGCGAGATGCAGAGTGCAATTGGAAGCTAAGCCCAGGGCAAGGTTGTAAAAATTGTGCCCCCCTAACCCCTACCCCCACCCTGTGGGCTCGAAAATGTTATTTGTGATGCGGTATTAGCCCCCCAGTATAGGTAGCCAGGTTTAGGTGTCCCCAGTATAGGTTAGTCAGTAATAGTTGCAAATGGTGGCACCGTAGTATGGCAGCCTCGGCTCTTGGCTTTCGGACATTATCCCCCCATCCTTCCAGAACCTGTAGGAGCCAAAACCAATTCCGGGTACAACTCCTTGTTTGTACTTGGCACAATAAATGATTGATTCTGAAAATAGGTGCACCCAGTACAGGTTAACCAGGTATATGTTAGGCAGGTATGTGTCCCAGTATAGCGAGGAAAACGCCAGCGCATACCACTAAGGCTGCATCCGAAATGACCACCAGCTCAGTGTGCAGCACCTAAATAGATTTTCTGCACACTTTGCATTCAATTCAGATGCAAATCATATGCAAATCTGCTACTACTTATTATGCAAACAGGAAACTCAGGAGGAGGGGCTGGGAGCAGCTAACCTGACAGTTACATACTTACAAAGTTAAGAAAAGGTGGGGGGAAAGGCTGCGCGTCTCTAAACACATGCTGCAATTGAATGGTTAATTGCACAGGCATACACCGCCTCTGCTGGACTGAAAAATGCATGCCCTGCATCCAAGACAAGTGCTAACATTTATTAAACTAGGAGGAACTTTAGCTTCCAATATGGTTTTCATGCAAAGTATATTGGAAGCTAAAGTTCCTCCTAGTTTAATAAATGTTAGCACTTGTCTTGGATGCAGGGCATGCATTTTTCAGTCTAGCAGAGGTGGTGTATGCCTGTGCGATTAACCATTCAATTGCACCATGTGTTTAGGGACGCGCAGCCTTTCCCCCCACCTTTTCTTAACTTTGTAACAATGTAACTGTCAGGTTAGCTGCTCCCAGCCCCTCCTCCTGAGTTTCCTGTTTGCATAATAAGTAGTAGCAGATTTGCATATGATTTGCATCTGAATTGAATGCAAAGTGTGCAGAAAATCTATTTAGGTGCTGCACACTGAGCTGGTGGTCATTTCGGATGCAGCCTTAGTGGTATGCGCTGGCGTTCTCCTCGCTGTTCAACCAAATGTAAGTTACAATTTTTTTTGCTTAGCTGCTCCCAAAGTTTTAAATTTAGGTTAGGTCACTTGCCCGTAAGTTTGCCTCACCGTGGTGCAAGTATCAAGTATAATATACTTTGCATGCAAACCATATTGGAAGCTAAAGTTCCTCCTAGTGTAATAAATGTTAGCACTTGTCTTGGATGCAGGGAATGCATTTTTCAGTCTAGCAGAGGCGGTGTATGCCTGTGCGATTAACCATTCAATTGCAGCATGTGTTTAGGGACGTGCAGCCTTTCCCCCCACCTTTTCTTAACTTTTTTAACTATGTGTCCCAGTATAGTTTAGTCAGGTATATGTGCCGCAATATAGGTTAGCCAGGTATAGGTGCCCCAGTAGAAGTTCCCTCACCCCCTGCAGCGATTCCTGCCACTGTTACTAACCATGCCTCTCTCCTGTGTCGATCGCAGCACCCCAGCCGCACACAGCTCTGGTCTCAAATCTTGCTGCAGAGGAGGGGGTGGTGAGGGGGGGGGGGGTGGTGCAGGGGGTAGGGAACACCTATACTGAGGAACCTATTGCTGGCTAATTTATACTGCGGCTCCTCTAGTTGGCTAACCTTTACAAGGAACACATAGTGCATTAGAAAACCTCCTGGGTGACATGCCTGACACTGTGTCAGGTATACCGCTTTGCTTTAAGCAAATTTTTCTTGCCCACCAAAATATCGGGCATAAGTGGTACTGTAGTGAAAATAACATAATTAATAAAATTACTTTTTTTTTTTTTTATATTTATTTATAGATTGTTTTGTCAGTGTTTGCCTTGTATAATCTTTCCTCTCCCTGATTTACATTCTGAAATATATCACTAGTGGTAACGTCTTTAGTTCTGCCAGGTGAGAGTTCTATGCACTGCTTACTTGGCAATTGGAAAAAGCCAATATTTCCCACAATGCAACAAGGTTAAACATAGCAAACTGTCAGGGCCTTGGTGATGACATCACACTGTGGGAGGGGTTTTTATCAGCCATACGGACCCCTCCTGATGATCTATTTGAGTTGAAAGGTAAAGAATTCTGATGGGAAAGGGGGTGTCGGCTACTGATTGTAATGAAGTTCAATCCTACATGTGATATCTTGTGTTATTTAAGAATAGAATCCATGTGGTATTTCAGGTTTTTTTTTTTTTATTTATTTTAAAGGACAACTGAAGTGAGAAGAATATGGAGGCTGCCATATGTATTTCCTTTTTAAACAATACCAATTGCCTAGCATCCCTGCTAATCTATTTGGCTGCAGTATTGTCTGAATCACACCAGAAACAATCATGCAGCTAATCTTGTCAGATCTGACAATATTGTCAGAAACACCTGATGCTGCATGCTATGGCTAAAGTATTAAAGGCAGAGGTTCAGCAGACAAGTCAGGCAACTGGTATAGTTTTAAATACTCACGAGGTGATATTTACAATCTATTTTTACTCACCTGGGTCTTCTTCCAGCCACTAGCAGCCATTTCAGCCCCTCCTCTGTGTCCCGCTGGGGTCCTCCTTAGTGTCCTGCTGGCCGCCTGTAAAGAGCTGCGACCCGCAGGCGGGTCGGCGCCTCTGCACCTGCACTGTCACTTTATCATCATGATTCAAAACTTCTTGCTTTTACTGATGGCTAACATGGTGCAATATTCTACTGCTACCTGTAAATATTTGCATTTCATTTTTTTCATTAAAACACCGGCAGATTTAAAGGGATACTGTAGGGGGGGTCGGGGGAAAATGAGTTGAACTTACCTGGGGCTTCTAATGGTCCCCCGCAGATATCCTGTACCCGCGCAGCCACTCACCGATGCTCCGGCCCCGCCTCCGGGTCACCTCTGGAATTTCAGACTTTAAAGTCAGAAAACCACTTTGCCTGCATTGCCGCGTCCTCGCTCCCGCTGATGTCACCAGGAGTGTACTGCGCAGACACAGACCATACTGGGCCTGTGCAGTACACTCCTGGTGACATCAGCAGGAGCAAGGACACGAAAACGCAGGCGCAGTGGTTTTCAGACTTTAAAGTCTGAAATTCCAGAAGTGAACTGGAGGCGGGGCCGGAGCATCGGTGAGTGGCTGCGCGGGCACAGGATATCTGCGGGGGACCATTAGAAGCCTCAGGTAAGTTCAACTCGTTTTCCCCCGACCCCCCCTACAGTATCCCTTTAAGAAATGCAGTATATAAACAAATGTTCTCCTGCACCGCACATCCACTTCATCTGGCGCATACTGCACTGCACAGTAGTGGTGCGCAGGCCAGATGACGTGGACGCCTGTGCACTAGTGCCCGCACAGGAGCAGAAGCAGCGACCCGCCGTCGGCGAAAGACTGAAATAGCAGCTAGGGGCTGGAAGAAGCACCAGGTGAGAAAAAATAGATTGTAA
The DNA here is from genome assembly GCF_040937935.1 of Hyperolius riggenbachi. NCBI lineage: Eukaryota > Metazoa > Chordata > Amphibia > Anura > Hyperoliidae > Hyperolius > Hyperolius riggenbachi. The sequence continues at coordinate 418,961,125 of NC_090648.1, forward strand.
TTGTCGCCTCTGTGAGTCCTTTAAAAGGAAATAAATGTCAGCCTCCATATCCCTCTCCCTTCAGTTGTTTTTAAGGATTTACAATTGTCCTTTAAGGGAATACACCCTTATTGCAGTACATAGTAAATGGAAGCAAGCTGCATTTTAATTAACATTTGTTAAAACAGTAGCAGTAGAATATTGTACCATGTTAGCCATTTGTAAAAGCAAGAAGTTTGGAATCATGTTGATAAATGGTATCGTTCTGATTAAAAACTTCTTGCAAATAATTACAAGATGATACATAATTTTCTTTGCAAATTTATGCTGTTAAATTGGACCAATTAAATCCTACGAAGGTGGAATTTTATTGGTAATATTTTCAAGCTGCCTACAGTCCCAGAGCATCAGTGTGTCCATCAGACAGAGCTGTTTATCCCATTCGCGTTCCGTCGTTTTCACTTGAGCAATGTTCACCTCCCATTGATTAGCCTATAACTTTATCACTACTTATCACAATGAACGAATCTATATCTTGTTTTTTCCGCCACCAATTAGGCTTTCTTTGGGGGGTACATTTTGCTAAGAGCCACTTTACTGTATATGCATTTTAACAGGAAGAATAAGAAAAAAACTGAAAATTCATGATTTCTCAGTTTTCAGCCATTATAGTTTTAAAATAATACATGCCTCCATAATTAAAACGCATGTATTGTATTTGCCCAAATGTCCCGGTTATTACACTGTTAAAATTATGTCCCTATCACAATGTATGGCGGCAATATTTTATTTGGAAATAAAGGTGTATTTTTTCCGTTTTTCATCTATCACTATTAACAAGTTTAAAATAAAAAAAAAAATATAGAAATATTTCATCTTTACATTGATATTTAAAAAGTTTAGACCCTTAGGTAAATATTTACATGTTTTTTTGTTTTTTTTTATTTTTGGGAGGGTGGGATGTAAACAATAGTTTTATAATGTAATTGTGTGTTTAGTTTTATTTTTTTTACTTTTAGTTGTAGTTTTACTTTTTGGCCACAAGATGGCAGCCATGAGTTTGTTTACATGACGTCACTCTGTGTGTAACATACGCTTAGAGAGACGCATGGGGGAGGCAACAGCCAGAAAAAGCGAAGCTTCTGAGAGAAGCTGTCGCTTTTTCAGCGGGGGAGAGGAATCAGTGATCGGGCACCATAGCCCAATTCACTGATTGCCTGGCTAACGAACCGCGGGCTGGGAGCTCGCGTGCGATCGCCCGCGGGAGTGTGCGGGAGCGTGCACGGTTCCTGGACGTTGAAACTACGTCCAGGAACTAAAATAGGTTAAGCAGTTTCTGATGCCCCTGCATATTGCATGCCCAGCTTTGTTGCTGAAATTCAATCGGCAATGCAGTGGTGTTCTCAGGCCCTTCAGATTCATACACACATACAAGGACTGTCGCCTGCAGGGTATTGATGAGCATAAGGACCTTCATAAGATTTTGCGAAATTTTGCATAATTCGCAAAATTACGATTATGACTGTAATCGAAATTTCGTGAATTTCACAAAATTAAATGAAATTTCGCGTTTATGGGGAATTTTGTAATTACAATCCTTTTTCGTAATTACGATCATTTACGTAACACAAACAAATCAGAATTTTGGAAATTTCTCCGTTCTCGAAATTGTGTTCCAGTCCAGAGCCTCCTGATACATTTAAAGCGACAGCACTTGCAGGTACCTTTGCATTATCAGATATTGCAAGGCCCAAAACCAAGTGTCTCAGCATGCATGACTGCTAAGTGCACCTTGACAAAGAGCACCTGTCTTAGAAGTGGCTGCAGGTAGTCTTCTGATAAATTTAAAGCAACAGCATGTGCAGGGGCCTTTGCATTATCAGTGATTTCTGAGTTTTAAATATGAGTGTACTACTATCTTTTACAATCTTTTAATAAACGGAGTTATGCTATGATACTCTTTATTTGAGTTCATAAAGGGAGAAGGTTGCTGATCACGCATAGGAAGTCTGTTGGAAAACGTGATTGCTGAACTGTCATGGTCAGCCACGGCATTTGGTGAGCCTTAAATTTTCACTTTTCGTGGATACACAGAGTGGTGGTGCTATCTTGGTTTCTCGGCACGGATTGGTGCTATTATTCCTGGTGGAGGGCTAACTGATACCAGGTCTCCATACAGTATTACGCTATCTGCTGTTCCTTGTCTTTGAGCTATTAACAGGAGGAAGAGGCTGATCGTGAGGGGCCACAATACTGTACAAATGCGATTGATGCTGACTTTAAATAATCAGCCCACCCATCTGGTGAGAGTGATACCTACTTATATTGCAACTGTATGCCAACATTGAAACAGAGTAGAGGATTGCGGCAACTCTAAATTCAGTCACTGCCTAGGACATTGATGCATGGACTTTTGTGCAGAGTGGGACTATTTTTTTTTTTGCATCGACGTTGCTGTAAACTGATAGGTGTAGAGCGCCATACTAATGTTGGGCGAACAGTGTTCGCCACTGTTCGGGTTCTGCAGAACATCACCCTGTTCGGGTGATGTTCGAGTTCGGCCGAACACCTGATGGTGTTCGGCCAAACTGTTCGGCCATATGGCCGAACTAAGAGCGCATGGCCGAACTTTACCCGAACGTTCGGCTAGCGCTGTGATTGGCCGAACGGGTCACGTTGTTCGGACCCAAACGCACTCTGATTGGCCGAACTGTCACGTGGTTCGGGTAAATAAATACCCGAACCACGTCATATCTCCGCCATTTGTCTGAGGGTTTAGCTTTGGGTAGGCAGGCAGGGTATTTCGCGCTCCAGCCACGCTAGCCAGGGTCCCCCGGTCATTGTGTCACTGCTGGGAATAGTAGTACACCGCTCGCTCAGCCACACTATATAGCATTGTGTTTACTGCCACTCTGTGTCTGCTGGGAACAGTAGTACACTGGTCGCTCAGCCACACTATATAGCATTGTGTTTACTGCCACTCTGTGTACCTCGCTCAGCCACACTATATAACATTGTGTTTACTGCCACTCTGTGTTTGCTGGGAACAGTAGTACACCGCTCGCTCAGCCACACTATATAGCATTGTGTTTACTGCCACTCTGTGTACCTCGCTCAGCCACACTATATAGCATTGTGTTTACTGCCACTCTGTGTCTGCTGGGAACAGTAGTACACTGCTCGCTCAGCCACACTATATAGCATTGTGTTTACTGCCACTCTGTGTACCTCGCTCAGCCACACTATATAGCATTGTGTTTACTGCCACTCTGTGTACCTCGCTCAGCCACACTATATAGCATTGTGTTTACTGCCACTCTGTGTACCTCGCTCACCCAGCACTATATAGCATTGTGTTTACTGCCACTCTGTGTCTGCTGGGAACAGTAGTACACCGCTCGCTCAGCCACACTATATAGCATTGTGTTTACTGCCACTCTGTGTACCTCGCTCAGCCACACTATATAGCATTGTGTTTACTGCCACTCTGTGTACCTCGCTCACCCAGCACTATATAGCATTGTGTTTACTGCCACTCTGTGTCTGCTGGGAACAGTAGTACACCGCTCGCTCAGCCACACTATATAGCATTGTGTTTACTGCCACTCTGTGTCTGCTGGGAACAGTAGTACACTGCTCGCTCAGCCACACTATATAGCATTGTGTTTACTGCCACTCTGTGTCTGCTGGGAACAGTAGTACACTGCTCGCTCAGCCACACTATATAGCATTGTGTTTACTGCCACTCTGTGTCTGCTGGGAACAGTAGTACACTGCTCGCTCAGCCACACTATATAGCATTGTGTTTACTGCCACTCTGTACCTCGCTCAGCCACACTATATAGCATTGTGTTTACTGCCACTCTGTGTCTGCTGGGAACAGTAGTACACCGCTCGCTCAGCCACACTATATAGCATTGTGTTTACTGCCACTCTGTGTACACCGCTCACCCAGCACTATATAGCATTATTGTGTTTACTGCCACTCTGTGTCTGCTGGGAACAGTAGTACACCGCTCACCCGCCACTGTATAGCATTGTGCTCTGTGTCGCTGCTGGGAATAGTGGTACACCGCTCACCCACCACTGTATAGCATTGTGCTCTGTGTCGCTGCTGGGAATAGTGGTACACCGCTCACCCACCACTGTATAGCATTTCTGTACTGCCACTGTACTGCTGCCAGTCAGCGTGTACTTTAAGGATAAGTGAAATGAGGAAGAAATCAGGTGAAAGATGGAGGGGCAAGGGAAGAGGTGTTTCCCCTGACGGTTCACGTACAGGCCACAGGGGAGCACCCAAGAAAACCCACTCAATACCGCCCATGTTGTCCAGGACAACAACCCTCACAAATCCAAAAGAACAGGACCAGATAATTACTTGGATGACCTCTCAAGCGTCCAGCAGTGGGTTAAGCAGCACCAGCACATCACGCATGAGGTCCGAGTCCTCAGCCAGTTACAAGGAGCCAGTGGGCACAAAGCTGACACAACCGGCAGCGACACCACGCACACAACTGCCAGATAACCAGTCCGATGAATTACCTCAGGACACAATGGGGTATTCGCAGGAGCTATTCCCAGCCCAACAAACTTCCACCTTTGAAAGGTCAATGGAGGAACAGCCAGAAATGTTGTGCCCGGATTCACAACCATTAACTGTGGGAAATGCACCGCGCACTGAAATACAAGGCGAGTCCGAGGACTTTGAAACCCAAATCCCAGAGCAAGTTGGGCAGGAGGGGTTGCAATTGCAGGAGGTCGGCCGACAAGATCTGGAAGATGACGTTGGAGTGAGCTGCGCAGAGGTTGTTCTGGGGAGCTCTACTCCACGGCGGCGGCCCCCACAATGACATATGACGAGTTTGAGGAGATGGAAGAGGAGGGTATGGACAATGTGGACATAGACCCAGATTGTGATGATCCGCTCAGCTGGCTGCACAGGCAGACAGCTGTTTGTCCATTCCTCTAGTCTGTGGGCTGCAGGTCTCTGGAACAGAGACCTGTCTTTCCATTGCAAGTTTCTGGTCTGTGCTCTTGCTGGGGAATTTGCATACATTTGTTATGCAAATCCCCTACCTACCTTCTTTGATGACTGGCACTATAAGAGCTTTATGTTTCCCAGGCTTTGCTGGTCATTTCCCTTCCATGGTCTGTTCCTGATGGACACTGCTGGAGTGTCAGCCATTGCTATCTAGTATAGTTGATTCCTGGGGGTTGCTTTAGGCTCCCCTTCTAGCCCAGTCAGGTTGTATTATCTGCATTGCCTGTTCTGTCTTGTCTTGCCTGTTGCCATTGTCCTGTCCCAATGGTGGTCGACAGGAAATGGTTCTGATCTCTGTTTTTGGAGTATAGCTGGTGCAGCGGTTGCTACCAGCTATCTCTTCTGTTCTGTCTCCTGGGATCGAGCTAGCTACTTTTCGCTAGCGCAGGGGATCCTTCTGTTCTGTCTCCTGGGATCGCGCTAGCTACTTTTCGCTAGTGCTGTGGATCCTATCTCTCGCTTGTCCCTGTTTTCGTGTCTGTCTTGTCTGCTACGCTTGCTGGAGGCTCGGTGAGGTAACCGTTAAGCAAGCGCTCGCGTCCTCTGTTTCATGTTTGTCTGTCGATGGTTAGTTAGGCGTGCTTGTCTCTATTGTGCTTATCACGTAGAGACCGCGCATAACCGCGTGCACTGTTGCGAATGAGTGCGGTGTTCGCAGTTAGGTAGCGTTTGTTATTTTCCGTATCTCCTTATTGTATTATTTGCTGTGCCTTTGCTACCCTCGTATTCTATTCTGATCTGCCTTGTGACACGTCTGGCGATCGCACCTCCCACGATCGTGTTCCTATTTCGTATCTGCTGTTGTGTGTGCGCGGTCGCGGGGTGGCGACTGGATTGGCGCACACACATACAACCTGTCCCTTTGCTCAATCTCATTCGCAATCGCCTCTCTTGCGATTGCGTTCTGCGCTTCGTACAATTCCTGTCTGGCACTTGTGGAGGTACAGAGGATTGGTTCCTCTGCACTCCCCAGCGCCATCTGCCGACAGGAATTTCCCTCTACAGGTGCGTAGCACCTTTTGCTGGGTGCCTGCAAATATACGCTTGTGGAGGATTTCCGCCGTGTCAGCGCACGCGTTGTGCGCTGATCACGGAGAAAGTTCCACAATCGTTACAGATTTTGTTTGTGAACGAGAACATCGCTGTCGTAGCAGCAGCACAGATGAGTCTGTTGAAGAACCCACTGCTGCACGAGTTCGCCTTGTGCCACAAGGTAGGCGGCGCGCAATTTCAGGCACCACAAGCGTGGAAGTTCAAGTGAGAGGCAAAAGAGGCGCAAACAGAAATCGCCAGCAAGGCAGGTGCTCCAAAGTCTGGGCTTTCTTTGAAGACTGCACTGAGGATGGTACTATGGCGATTTGCAAGGTGTGCAAGACCCGCCTGAGCAGGGGGAAAAGTATTAACAACCTCTCCACCACCAGCATGAGCCGCCACATGCTATCCAAACATCCCACTCTGTGGGCAAACGCGGCAGGACAGGGTACCAGCAACACTGCCTCCCTTGGGGTCACCAGACTCACCACGAGACCCGCCTCAGCAGCAGTAGTAGCCCAGCCATTGCGTGATTCACAACATTCACAAACATCAGACGACGCTGACACTGTCACTTTCCGGAGTAGTGCTCTTGAGGTCTCCCAGTGTTCATCAAACACAACAACCAACAGCCCTTCAGTGTGCAGCCCTATGGTTCAGTTGTCTGTCTCGGAGATGTTTGAGCGCAAGAGGAAATTGCCAGCAAATGACCCCCGGGCCGTGGCAGTAACAGCCAGCATAGCCAAGCTTCTGGCCTGCGAAATGCTGCCATATTGAGTGGTGGAGACAAACCGCTTCAAGGGCATGATGTCAGTGGCCATCCCACGTTACGTGGTTTCCAGCCGCTACCACTTTGCGTGCTCTGCAGTGCCTGAGTTGCATGAGCACGTGGTCAGCAAAATAACCCGAAGCTTGAAGAATGCCATTGCCTGCAAGGTTCACCTCACCACTGACACCTGGACGAGTGCGTTCGGCCAGGGTCGATACATCTCCCATACCGCGCACTGGGTGAACCTTGTGGAGCCTGGCAGCGATTCCTCACCTGCTACGGCACGGGTGTTGCCCACGCCGCAAACAGCTGCACCGCCGTCCCTCCCACTGGATAACAGCAGCAGCACCTACCTCTCTGACTCCTTCTCCTCCAACGCATCTCAAAGCTGTACTTCATCCGGAAACGCTAACACAGCAGCAGTAGGATCGTGGAAGCAGTGCAGCACAGCTGTTGGCATGCGTCAGCAAGCGTTGCTGAAGCTGATCTGCCTTGGGGATAAGCAGCACACAGGGGAGGAAATTTGGAGGGGAATAAAGGAACAGACGGATTTGTGGCTGACACCGCTGGACCTGAAACCGGGCATGGTTGTGTGTGATAATGGGAGTAATCTCATTCGCGCTTTAAGGTTGGCTAAGCTGACACACATCCCTTGCCTGGCGCACGTGATGAACCTAGTAGTTCAGCGGTTCCTGAGGACATACCCAGGCGTGGCCGATCTTCTGTTGAAGGTGCGACGAGTGGCCAAACATTGTAGAAATTCCAGTACTGCTTCGGGGGCACTCGCCAAGATGCAGGAGCGCTTCAATCTCCCCCACCATCGCTTGCTGTGTGATGTCCCTACGCGCTGGAATTCTACGCTGCACATGCTAGCCCGCTTTTGCGAGCACAGAGTGCAGTGGTCCAGTACATGACGGCGCAGTACCGAGGCGCATCCGGACAGCTGCCAAGCTTCTGTGGATCCGATTGGGCCAACATGTTGGACCTCTGCCAAGTCCTCCAAAATTTTGAGCAATCCACGTTGCTTGTGAGCAGTGACAACTCTTCAGTCAGCATTACCATACCACTGCTGTGTTTACTGAAGAGGTCAATGTTGAAAATCAAGGAAACAGCTGTCATGATGCAACTGGGGGAATCTGAAGGAGAAAACGTTCAGCGTGATGGTACCAACATCAGGCCATCCGCCTCAGGAAATGCTGGCCCCAGCAGCTATGCCGAAGAAGAGGAGGAGGAGGAACAGCTGGAGTTGGAGCAGGAATTTCCTGCCACCACTGACGAGGGCCAGAGCGGTGCACGTTGGACTTCCACAATTCAGCGCGAATGGTCAGCCGAAGCAGACCAGGAAGAAGGTGATGACTATGATGCATCACAACAACTATCACAACGCTCACAAGAGGATGATGAGGATTCTGGCAGGACTCTGGCACACATGGCTCAATTCATGCTAGACTGCATTGAACGTGACCCACGCATTGTGCGCATTCTGGATAACACCAGTTACTGGGTTTATACCCTTCTGGATCCACGGTACAAACACAATGTTCCAAAACTGCTTGAAGAAAGAGTCAGACAGGTCAAAATGGAAGAATACCAGCAGGCCCTTGTGGAGACTTTAGAGAGGAGATTGACATCCTCCCCCTCTAGCCAGTTGTACGCCGACAGACTGACTTCCGCAAACCCAGGACGACCAGGAGGGCAGCAAACAACACAAGCCGCAGCTAGTGCCCAAAAGGGAATGGTATCGGCAGTGTCCTTGGAGTGGGAAAATTTTCTGACACCCATGCAGCAGCAGCCCACAGAACAGCAAGCGTGCAGATCCACCTCCAACACCGATCGCCTGGAGAAGATGGTCAAGGACTACATGTCAGATGGCGTAGCTGTGTTGAACAATCCATCTGCACCCTTCAACTATTGGGTATCGAAGCTAGACACTTGGCACGAGCTGGCAATGTACGCAATAGAGGTGCTGGCTTGCCCGGCAGCCAGCGTTATGTCGGAACGCTGTTTCAGTGCTGCCGGAGGCATCGTCACAGATCGGCGTATCCGCCTCGCCACAGAAAATGCAGACCGTCTGACTCAAATTAAAATGAATCAATCCTGGATTGGAAACGACTATGCAACACTCCTGGACCCCAACCAAGTAACATGAACAATGACCATCTGTGATGGGTTAGCGTTGCCGGTCCCTGTTTATTGAACCTCTCATCTTTATTACATTTATGACTGCATGGCGGCAAAAATCATTGCTATATCCGCACGCTATTTGTCCTCATGCAAGGCCTGGGATGTTGTGTCTCAAAAAGCGTGGCCTTCTGCTCCTGCGCCTCCTCCTGTTCCATCACGTGTGCTGCTGCTTGTGCTGGGTTAGCGTTACCGGTCCCTTTTCCTGGAACCTCTTCTCTGTATTACATTTATGACTGCATGGCGACAAAAAGCATGTTACCTGTGCAAAGAAACATGACATTTTCCACATTTAAAAGACAGTTTTTCCTTTGAAACTTTACAATCAATTTTCTCAAAAACTATAAGCTCTTTTTCAAATATTTTTTTTCCTCTTGTACCAACTCCCAAGGTGCACATACCCTGCAAATTTGGGGTATGTAGCATGTAAGGAAGCTTTACAAAGCACGAAAGTTCGGGTCCCCATTGACTTCCATTATGTTCGGAGTTCGGTGCGAACACCCGAACATCGCGGCGATGTTCGGCGAACGTTCACAAACCCGAACATCTAGGTGTTCGCCCAACACTACGCCATACTCTAAAATCAATCTTTATAGTTTTTAAATAATGCATGCTACTGTAATTAAAAGCCATGAAATGTATTTGCCCATTTGTTCCGGTTATAAAACCATTTAAATTATGTCCCTATCACAATGTTTGGCACCAATATTTTATTTGGAAATAAAGGTGCAATTTTTTCAGTTTTGCATCCATCCCTAATTACAAGCCCGTAGTTTATAAAGTAACAGTGTTATACCCTCTTGACATAAAGATTTAAAAAGTGCAGTCCCTAAGGTAACTATTTGTTTTTTTTCATTGTATTTTTTTTTTATTACAAAAAAATAAATTGGGGAGTGTGGGAGGTAATGAGTTAATTTATTGTGTAAAACTAATGTGTTTGTATATGTAAAATGCTTTAGGGTGTAGTTTTACTATTTGGCCACAAGATGGCCACAGTGTGTTTGTTTACATGCTACCTGATTTGTCAGGTTTCACTTGGTTGATGCACGCATTTTCTCTCTGTTTTAATTAGCTTTACATGCGACCTGTAAGCGTCCGGAAGGACGCTTACAGGAAGCAGTACGAGGCTGGATAAATCACAATGATCGCGCGGTTTCTAATAGAAGCAGTGGATCATTGCAGGGGCATAGATCAACGAACGGGAATGGTTTTTCCCGTTCATTGATCTCCGGACGAGCGGGTGGCGGCATGCGGACAGCGGCGGTAGCGCGGAAGGTACGGATTTCTCCGTCCCTGGTTTTTTAGGGGGGAAAAAAGGGACGGAGAAATTCATACCGCGGGGGGTAAAGTGGTTAATGCTGGGAGGCCTTCTATTTACCTAAAATTGTTGTGTGGCGGGAAAGTGCACAAAGGAGCCTTGTTAATTTTGGGAAGCTGGTCTCAACCAAAACTTTGCTATGGGGCCCCATGATTTATAGCTACTCCCCTGGATCTTGGTAATTGTAATTTAGTAATTGGTTCAACATCACTATAATCCTTGGTGGAAATATTCCAATGGAAATTAGACTCCTCCTTTTCTGCCACCTTCTCTGCAGCCTTTCAAAAATACAAAAGTCTAAAGTACGAAACAAGGCTCTGGTCAAGGATCTTTCCAAGCGGACAGTGGCACCCTGGAGAGACTTGGAACTAAAGTGAGGGATCTGATCTACCGCAGTGCCTTGAAGAAGCCCCAGGTAAGAAAATATTAACTTTCACCCACGCCTCAGTATTCCTAGGGCCGGATTTACCATAAGGCACTGTATACCTTTTAAGTGTTGATGGCCTATACAGAAGAGACTTTTTCTTTATTTTGTTTTGTTTTCTGAAATAAGTGAAATTATGAAAAAAAATGTGTAATGATTACAATCCCTCAGCTAGATCACGTGTTTACACCTGTCAACAGAGATTGCATTTGTCTTATTATTCTATTACTGCACTGGTCTTGGCAATCAGTGATTAAACAGCAGAAAATGAAATTATCTGAAAAATGTGCTATCTAATAGCTGGAATAAATTGCATTGTGTTAGGACATTTATTTTGTCTTCAAGAATCGGTCTTATTTATTAAAATCCATTAAAATTCATTGCACAGCATTTGTGCTTTTACATTCATATTTGAATGTTATGTACTTATTATAATACCCTGCATTTGTATTGCTTGTCAGATCAGAAGAATTTCTCACACAAAGCAATAAAGTAATTTGAAGCTGCATATTAATCAACCTTGATGACTAATACACGATATGAACAAAATATGTAATTATTTTTGCTATGGTCATTTGGCTGCTGAATGCAAAGTTGCAGTATGCACACAGTTTACAGGATTTTTCCTTTTCTTTTTTTCCCGGTTTTATTTTTAAAGGAACAATATCGATGAACATTTTTTTTTCAATTGCGATAGGAATAGTTTGGGAAGTGCTCCTTAGTACTGGTGTATACATTTCACTGTGTATATTTTTGTTTAGTGTTATCAAATTCCTTTAAAACTTGACTGATGACCAATCTGAGCAGGGTGAAGGACCAGTAAATCATGAGGGGAGGGGGAATCCCTCTCCTTACATCTGCAAACCTTGTGTGTGAGACAGGTCTCACTAGCTTAATTTGCAGCTGCCTGTGTCTTTCTGACTGAGCTGTCTGCATGGAGAGCAGAGGAAATGTATCTTGTTTGTAATTGTGTGTGAAACCTGACACCTAAGGCTATTCATATAACTCAGTAGTCTTACAAAACAGCACTGGCTATTAGGGATGGTCAACTTCGGATTCGCTCCAATCCGGCATCACGTGAGTACAAACACTTCCTCCTTCTGGGTTGAAGGAGGAAGTGTATAGTCATGTGACACCAGATTGGAGCGCACCGTGGGAGGCACCGAGGGATGGACCGAAGAAGACGTCAGAGAGGTAAGATTGACTCCAAAGGGGGAAAATCCGGATAGCAACTATCCGGGTTTCACCCGAATCCGAAGTTGAGCATCCCTGCTGGCTATTGAAGCACAGACAGTACCCCTTCACCACTGAATTATTGCAAATGCAGCTACAACCTATACACAATGAATTGCAGCTTTTGCCCCTGATATTTAGCCATATAGCCTATGTTACCCAGCTACTTAGATTTTTTTTTACATTGTCATTTTAAAAACTCTTGGTTTGATAAAATACTGCACTGTAAAGTAGGATAAAACTCTGACATAACAGCCCCAAAAAATTGGCAAGCAACTCGGAGGCAGAATTCATTTGGTGCCTGGCAATTGGCACATTCCCGAAGTACCCGTGTGCGGCCCGCATATTATAGCATAACTGCTATAGCCATGCCAAACTCAGGCGCTGCGTGGCAAGCACTGAGAATCCCTGCCTTGATCCTGTCACCTGGGTAGTGAGTGACAGAATCTCACTCACTTGTGGGGGCCTACAAAAGCAGTTAAAGTTCTCACGCAATCATTATCTCACATGATGCATGTTGTAGGAATGAACGTTGGTACATTCTTAACTTCCACCAATGCTTTGTGCCACTGGAGAGTAGAGATGGCCCGAACCTCCAATTCAAACTGCAATAGACTTAAATGGGGAGGCGAACTTTGAAAACTAGAAACATTTATGTTGGCCACAAAAGTGATGGAAAAGATGATTCAAGGGGTCTAAGATCTGAGTTTTTGCATGGATGAGTGGGATAGACACCAAAAGTCCCTGGGAAAAATCTGGATTTGACGCAAAGCAGCGTTTTAAGGGCAGAAATCACATTGCATGCTAAATTGCAGGCCTAAAGTGCTTTAAAAATCTTGCATGTGTATACATCAATCAGGGAGTGTAATTAGAGTACTGCTTCACACTGACACACCAAACTCACTGTGTAACACACCGCAAATAGCTGTTTGTTTAGTGACGGCCGTGCTGGACTGGTGCGCACCATGACGAGAGTGCAGGTGATGGCGGCTTTCCAGCCCATATGGTCGCCATGCTGAGGTAGCTCCATGACAGAACAGTGACTGTCCAGCTGATCGAATATGGTCTGTCCACAATGAAGCAACGACCTTATTATCTTTGGTGTGCCACCCCCCGAGACAGTCGGGGGGTGGCCGTTGGTCATTGCTTCATTGTGATATGCAAGCCCCTTCACTGCGGCAAGGTAACTATCATGAAGGGGAATTGACACATGTACATGCCTTTTGTTTTGTTGCAGCCGCAGTGCAACCAGAAAAATTAGGCAGGCATGTACACGCACTAGAAAAAATTGTTATTGTTTTTGTTAGCGGCCGCTACTAGCAGCGGCCTTAAAAAATCAGGAATCCACCTGGAGTCCTGGACCCTGTTGGTGGTGGCAGAGAAGGCAGTCAAGCGGTCTGCAGGCAGAGATGCTGTGTGGGGAGCGACTTAGTCTTCGGGCATATAAAAAGGAGACACCGAGAGCCCAATATAGTGTAGTATGCGGAGGGTAGGTTGGTAAAGTGTAATGTAAGAAGTGTATACTCCCAAACAAGGAGCACCACTAAGGCAACCACTGTAAAGGCAGGTGAGGAGATTAGACCTGTCCTCACTCAGGAATAAGATGTCGCTCTCTGTAGAAAGGAAGAAAGGTAGGGGTGGGTTCCCCTTCCACCAAGGGTGGATACTAATAAGCTAGTGAGTAAACAGAGGTGCCAGCAGAGCAAAAACAATCATTAAAAGTTTTAAAATATGCTGGGAGGCAGTGGTGGACTTACCTCCAAAAAGCAGACTAGACAACTGACATAAATAAGTAAATACTTTATTGGTACCCCAATAGATGCAACGCGTTTCGCAGGACAAGGCCCGCCCCATCAGTCAATAGGTAGGGGACAAACAGTGACTCTCATACAGCACGTGTAGCGCCTCCTCTTGCTCTTCCTCAGTGATGTCAGCTAAGTTCTCCTCCTCCCCCCAGCCACGAACAATACCACGGGAAAGTTAAGCAGCACAATCCCCCTGTGACACCTGCTGAGGTTGTTCTTCCACCTCATCCTTCTTGTTAAAAACACCTTCCTCATCATCTGACTCCTCTTCCCCAAACGACTCTTCCTCCTCCTCCACCACCCTCTGTGCTGCCGCAGGTATTGAGGAATCATCTGCTTCTGCTGACAATTGATCCCACAACTCTTCCTCCCATTCCTGTTACTGTTCACGCTCCTCCACAGCTTGATCCACCACTCTATGCATGGCACGCTCCAGGAAGAAGGCATATGGGATTAAGTCGCTGATGGCTCCTTCACTGCGACTCACTAGGTTTGTCACCTTCTCAAACTGCCGCATGAGCCTGCATGCATTTCGCATCAGTGTCCAGTACTTTGGCCAGAACATCCCCATCTCCCCAGACTGTGTCCTTTGACTGTAGTTGTAGAGATACTGTTTCACGGCTTTCTCTTATTGTAGCAGGCGGTCGAACATCAGGAGGGTCGAATTCCAGTGAGTCGGGCTATTGCAAATCAAGCGTCTCACCGGCAAGTTATTTCTTCGCTGAATATCGGCAAAGCGTGCCATTGCCGTGCAAGACCGCATGAAATGCCCATACAACTTCCTGGACTGCTTTAGGATGTCCTGTAAGCCTGCGTACTTAGAAACAAATCTCTGAATTATGAGATTGAGCACGTGCCATGCAGGGTACATGTGTCAACTTTCCCAAATTCAAAGCCGAAATGAGATTTCTGCCGTTGTCACACACCACGTTGCCGATCTCCAGTTGGTGCGGGGTCAGCCACTGATCCACCTGTTTGTTCAGAGCAGCCAGGAGAACTGCTCCAGTGTGACTCTCCGCTTTGAGGCAAGACATGTCTAAGATGATGTGACACCGTCGTACCTGGCATGCAGCATAGGCCCTGGGGAGCTGGGGCTGTGTAGCTGTAGAGGAGATCGCAGCACCAGTAGAGTTGAACTGCCACTCAGCTGAGGAGGAGGAGGACGACAGCAAAGAGGATGTAGCAGGAGGAGAGGAGGTGGCAGCAGGCCTGCCTGCAAGCCATGGAGGTGTCACAAGTAGGTCCGCCGCACAGCCACATACTCCCTTCTTGCCATCGGGCAGGTTGACCCAATGGGCTGCGTAAGTAATGTACCTGCCCTGACCATGCTTGGCAGACCAGGCATCCGGGGTCAAGATAAACCCTTGACCCAACGCTGTGACACCACTTGCCTCTCAACTTCATGGTACTGTTTGGGTATCGCCTTTTTAGAGAAATAATTGCAGCCTGTTCTCTTCCACTGCGGGGTCCAAATGGCCACAAATTTACGGAAGGCCTCAGAGTCCACCAGCTGGTATGGTAACAGCTGGTGAGCTAACAGTTCCGCCAAGCCAGCTGTCAGGCGCCGGGCAAGGGGGTGACTGGCAGAAATTGGCTTCTTCCGCTCAAATTTTTCCTTCACGGACACCAGGCTGCTGCTGTGGGCAGAGGAGCAGGAGCCGCTTAAGGTGAGAGGCGGAGTGGAGGAGGGTGGCTGTGAAGGTGCAAGAGATAAAGCGGCTGAAGACGCTGCACCTGAAAGAGGAAGAGGAGGAGGGGAGGAGGGGGGTGGGTTTTCTTTTGTGTGCTGCTTTTGCTCAGGTGCTCTTCCCATTTTAGTTTGTGCCTTTTCTGCATGTGCCTTCGTAAGGCAGTTGTCCCTACGTGGGTGTTGCACTTTCCAGGGCTCAATTTTTGGAGGCAGAGAGAACAGATGGCATTACTCCGATTGAAGGCAGACACATTAAAAAATGTCCAACCCGCTGAGCCCCCCTGGGGTGATGGCACTATGGTGGCATAAGCAGCTGACTTTGAAGGGCATGTTGGCTGGCTGTACATAGGTGGCGATACATGGCGCTAGACACTGCCACCAGCTGTTTCTGATGACAAGCTCCCCCTGCTTCTTACAGGAACTCGTCTCCTCCTACTCCTCTCTGACTCCCCTCTCTGAACTGTCCCTTTGGTCATCTTGGCTCTTAGGATCCCACGTGACATCCGTATCATCATCGTCATCATCATAATCATCCTGCCCAGCTTCGCTTGCCTCAGACACCTCATAAACTGCATCAACAGCAGGTACTTAATCATCCTCCTCCTCACACGTTATGTCCATAGTGTCGCCTAACTCAGACATATGAGGTGGTGTAACTTGCTTAGCGCCTTCATCTTGTTGTAACAGTAGCTGCTGTGAATCAGTTAATTCCACACCAAATAACTCCTGCGAGGTGTCAAAGGGAATGGATGTGGTGTTAGTAGTAGCACTGGTGGCTGTGGAAGATGGTGTTCTGTGTTAAATAGTCAACCACGTCCTGACAATCTTGGGAGTTGATGGGACATGCCTTCTTCTGAGCACTGTACTTTAGTCCAGGGCCGCACAAAATCACATCATCACTACCTCGAACAGAACTGCCAGGTGGCCTTCCTCTGGGTCTGCCTCTGCCTCTACCTGTTTTGTTTATATCGGGGGGGATGAAGTGAAAGGTATGCACTGACTTGCCAAATACAATGTGCAGTCACACAGGTGCAGTTA
Organism: Hyperolius riggenbachi; assembly: GCF_040937935.1. Lineage (NCBI taxonomy): Eukaryota > Metazoa > Chordata > Amphibia > Anura > Hyperoliidae > Hyperolius > Hyperolius riggenbachi. The sequence continues at coordinate 418,977,635 of NC_090648.1, forward strand.
ACAGATATTCACGGAGTGGTATATCACACTGCGTGCTCTCACATGGGTAGGTGGGTGCACTGAACAACAGGTAGGTATATGCAGTGATGATTATTACAAATGTGCACCTGTCACACACACGTTCTGTGAACAGGTACAGTGACTGGTGGTATTAAATATCACACTGCGTGCGCTCATGTGGGTAGGTGGGTGCACTTAACAACAGGTAGGTATATGCAGTGCTGCTGGGTATTACAAATGTGCAGCTGTGTCACACACATACTGTGAACAGGTACAGCGATTGGTGGTGCACTCACATGAGTAGGTGGGTGCAACAGATAGGTAGAAATATGCAGTGCTGCTGGGTATTACAAATGTGCACCTGACACACACACACACACACACACACCACACCACACCACACCACACCACACCACACACACACACACACACACACACACACACACACACACACACACACACACACACACACACACACTGTGAACAGGTGCAATGAATGGTGGTATTAACAATGCGTGTGCTCACGTAGGTAGGTAGGTGGACTAAACAGTGAACAGGTGCAGTGATTGGGATTACAAATGTGCTGCCTGTCACACACACAGGTAGTCACTGAATGTGCTGGGCCTGGCAGTGGCACAGTAGGAATTAAGGGGCAAAAGGCCATCTGCGACTGACTGACAGGGCTGTATATAATGCAAGTGGGCCACACACACACACACACACACACAAATAAAAAAAAATAGATCACAAGAACAGGATTAGCTCTCAAAAGAGCTGTTGAGGGGTGCTTTTTTAGCAATAAGTATCAGCAAGGAGCAAGCTAACAAGCCTACAAGAGCCTGACTAAGCTTTCCCTATAGCTCTCTCTGCAGCAGCAGCTCTCCCTTCTCCAATTACTGCAGGCACACGAGTGAGTGCAATGCCTGACGCTGCCTGCATTTTATAAGGGGGGAGGGCCTCCAAGAGGGAGTGTAGCCTTATTGGCTAGAGTGTGCCAGCTGACTGTGTGATGTAGAGGGTCAAAGTTGACCCTAATGATGTACTATGGGGGCGAATCGAACTTCCGGAAAAGTTTGCGGTTCTCCGCGATTGCGAACCCCGGAGGTTCGCCGTGAACCATTCGTCAGCGAATCATTCGGGCCAACTCTACTGGAGAGGTTATTATTCATAACTGCTGCAGTGCAAGTGGCCTCTTGAGTTACTATGCTGCTAGAGCTGCACAGCTATGAATACCCTCTCTAGCAGGGCAAGGGATCTGTGGAAGTTAGGAAGGTGCCAACATTCCTAAAACTTGTATGCAGGGAGGTAATATTTGTTTAAGAACTCCAGCTGCTTTTGTGTGCCCTTCAGAAATGATCCACACTGCATCTCCATCACTAACTACACATGTACTTGGATTCCCAGAGGGTCTATGAGTAATCTGAGGTGTTAGTTTCATTTTTCTTCATAATTTGTTTTTCTTTCACACTTCCACCATTTACATATTGGGTTATTGCTTTCTTTACCTACTAATGGATTACTTTACAAAAGTGTCTCTGAGTGGTGCTAGTCCTCATCTGCAACAAATGTCTCTCTACAATACACTATGGCGTCAATTCATCAGAGGCTGTGCGATAAAAAGAACAAGTTGGGAAATTCAATAGTTTAGACTGTTTTTGCTAATTCATCAATATTTTCACAAGTGTGGTAGAAGTTTGGTAATTTACCGAATAAGTTGCTTCAATTCACAAGAACCTGTTCGGTTACAGCAGAAGAGTGTGGAGCTGTCTCTGTGTTGTTGCACGCTGTTCGGTGCAGTGATGGCATTACAATAATAAGAGGCATCCTGACATCCCTTTAGAATGTACATGTTTGTTACACTGCCTCTGCTCCCTCTGAATCTGTCTTAGTCTTTCTTAGCATTTTATTTAATTGCCACAGCTTAGATAAACTCCAAGAGACATTACACATTCCATGCTTAGGTGATTTCCCCACTTGCTCATCTGCAACTTCAAACAGGAACCTAAAAGGTTAAACATCTGAAGGGAGCCAGGGGAAACATCTTTTGTTCTGTTCTGTCTGCTCAGCTGCCTGGGGAGTAGAAAAGTTTGCTCTGCCTCAGAAGCTATTGCAGCCTATCAAAGGGAGTAGCAGGAGAGAGAAGCTGTCTCTATTGGCTCTCTGCTCCTGTCAGTCATGGGGCTATCCACACGGAAGGCATTTGAAGCATGTTGTTGACAGATAAGAGCTGCCGGTAATTTGCAAACATGTTCCCGGGCTTTACCGCATGCTCTGATCTTCATTAATTGACATTGTGTTGGAGGTGTTTACCGCACAAGTCCGTAATTTACCTTACTGCTCTGTAATTTCATCTTGCCATGCGGTAACAGCCTTGATGAATTGACATTTTACTAAATGCTCCGTAGACTCAGCTGTGTTCAGCATTTCCAAATGCGGTAATGCTTGATGAATTGAAGCCTATATGCCCCACTGCAACCTATACAATACAGTTTCATCTACATTTTGGTGAATATCCCTTTCAGAAGGATGTGCAATAAGCCACACTAGTTAAACTAAATTAAAAAAAAAAGTCCAGAAAAGAAAGTCCATCATAGTTTGTGTCCCTTTTTATGGCTACCTCTGTTCCTAAGTAAAGATGAGTTCAGCCTCGCAAACACAGTGAACGTGTGATGATGACATTAGGATTTGAACATTCATAAACTTTTATGTAGGTAGGGGGTGGTTAGTGTTTGGCATAGATATGAAAGCGGTAGTGTAAGTATTAGGGTATATACTGTTAGTAGAATATCAGTATAATCACCGATATTTTACTATTGAGGATAGTAGTATTTCAATTAAATTACTGATATTCTACTATTTGTATTCTGGCACCTTTTTTTTTTTTTTTTTTTTTTTTTTTTTTATTAAATGCAAGTAGTGTTTTCATCTCTAAAGATCTCTTAATGGATATTATTAAAACACAGGGGCTTAAAGGATTTTCCCCAGCAATACATACAAGACTGATCCACAGGAAACTGTCTCTGCATACAAAATCCCTAAAACTGAAATGGTTGGTGGTAATTATTGATATAGACAAATGTTACACTAGGGAGATGGGATTTGAATGTACAGTATATAAGTGTCTCCTACAGCTAATACCAAGCTTATGTAGGTTTTTCCTTTTTTTTTTAAGCTAAATAAGTGCCTGTGGTATATGTAGCGCAATATGTCAGATCCTATTGGTTCTCTCTACATGAATTGTAACTCACGGCATGGCACTGAGAATGACCCCAGGATTTGCTACATTATTTTAAATAGTACATCAGTTTAACAAGAAAATAAGTCAATTTATACCGTAATTTGTTTTCCGTAAGAGCATTAGCAGTTCTTGTCCTACTAGTTGGCAGATACAGTATTATATCTTGGGCAGATTTATTGATTCAGAAGTATGACCTTAGTACCATCCACCTAATGCTTACAGCTCTTTGAATAACATCTATACAGTAAAGCTTTACAGTGACTGAATGCAAAGCAGGGTAGCTTATCTTTTTCTGGAAGCTGGAATCTTTTTTTTTTTTTTTATTTATACACTTTACAGTGAGAGAGGCAACTTTCCTTCTCCCTTATTTGCATGGCTACTTTCCTCCCTCCTCCTCCCCTTTCCCATCGTTTACCAGGAAAAATAGTGGCTGGGCGTCTGTGTTATGAGGGCTTGCCAGCTGTAACTCTTTTTGTGAACACCTGCACATTAGTTAAGCAAAAAACACAGAGATGAGCTGACTGAAATTCTGTTTGTTGGATTGCTAAAATGTGTGTATATATATATATATATATATATATATATATATATATATATATATATATATATATATATATATATATATATATATATATATATATTTTTAAATTGCATACAATAGAGTTGTCTCCTGAAGCAATTTAGTTTTTGCCTAGAGGTAAACTCTGTCTAAGAAGCCTGTGTTTTGCATGCCACATATAGAGCCATAGAGCAATATAGTGATTGCAAAAAAAAAAGCTGAAAGATTTTGATCGGAATTAAGATTTTGTGGATAATTATGCAAAGTTTATTCATCCACTAATGTGTTTTTGTGTAAGTTGTGATTGATCGTGTGTGGTAAGGTGTTGTCTACTGAGTAGTGATGAGTAAATATGGCCGTATTCATTTTGCCATAATTTTCTTTGCACCCTGTCACATTTACAGGGGGGTGAGAATATTTTCTCAATTATATAGTTATTCATACGAAAGCACATTTTCAACCAAATGCATAAAAGTTGATAGGCATGATAAAACTCATTTTCTAGAAAGTTCCTTTTCATAAAAATATCTACCGTATCTTGCTAAAATCCATTATATTGTTGCAAAATTAAGAGTTATTTCAAAATGACACATAGTGATTATGATTACTTGTGAAATTAATTGAGCAATAGTTTAAAATTGCATATTTTTATTTCACCTTATTTGTGATTTTTGCTGCAAAATTACTGCAATGTGAATTCAACCACGTCCTCACTACTGTACTGTATTTAAGTGCCAAGACGGTTTCTTAAAAAATGAGCACTGAAAAAATGAACTTGATTGGAATTGCCATTTTTCTTGAGAATTGATGATTGGGAAGGTTAGAAAAATCAAATGTGTCCAGACATTTGATAGTGTGTGGTAGGTTGTATGAAAGTAATTCAACCAAAAGTTGGTGGAATTCAAGATAAAATAAACTTTATTAGTAGTAGAAGTATAAACAGTAATAAAGAAGAATACAATTGCAATAGATGTACTTGCATATGGGAGAACTAGTCTCTCTTTGTCAGTTTTTTCTCCAAAATAGTTTGGCTTTTATCTGACTTTTTTAAAATAAACATAGTAAGAAGTTTTTGAATCAGAATGATACCATTTGTCAGCTAACTTAAAAGAAATGGCATCATCCTGATTCAAAACTTTTTGCTTTTACTGATGGCTAACACGGTACAATGCTCTTCTGCTACTACTGTACTTAAGGTAAACATCCAAAGCAAAAGTTAGCCTCACATGTCTCAATGGCTTGGTGTGACATCTTGGAATTACTCCCAATAACTGTAGCTTTTTACTCCAAATTAATTTTTTTTGGTTTAATTCAATATTTTTTCTTGTGATTGTTACTAAATAAAATACATGTGTGTGGTACATCGATCTGATGAGTCTAATTTTTTCGCTTGACTGCAAAAATAGTTGGAATTCTTGAATCGAAAAAAAAAAAAATTAAAAATTGTACCATGCACCTTCAGGATGCCCACTAATGATACAATCTTGATTGTATAGTCTTACTAAATCTGTGTACAGTGAGTGAATATACACTGCTCAAAAAAATAAAGGGAACACACAAAAATAAGACATCCTAGATCTGAATTAAGTAAATATTCTTAATAAATACTTCATACTTTACATAGTTGAATGTGCTGACTGACAACAACAAAATTACACAAACATTATCAATGGAAATCAAATGTATCCATCCATGGAGGTCGGTATTTGGAGTCACACTCAAAATTAAAGTGGAAAAAACACTACAGGCTGATGCAACTTTGATGTAACGTCCTTAAAACAAGACAAAATGAGACTTTTCCAAGTTGGTGGATGGAGTGAGATATGATGTCCCAGATGTGTTCAATTGGATTCAGGTCTGGGGAACGGGTGGGCCAGTCTATAGCATCAATGCCTTAGTCTTGCAGAAACTGCTGACACACTCTAGCCAAATGAGGTCTAGCATTAGGAGGAACCCAGGGCCAACAACACAAGGGGTCTGCAGTTCTCATCTCAGTACCTAATAGCAGTCAGGCTAACTCTGGCAAGCACCCAGAGGGCTGTGCGTCCCCCAAAAGAAATGCCACCCTACACATTGGACTTTCATACCACACTTATGGAGTCAGGCACATGCACATTTGTGGCCCGTTGGAAGTCATTTTGCAGGGCTCTGGCAGTGCTCCTCCTGTTCCTCCTTGCACAAAGGAGGAGGTAGCAGTCCTATGGCTGGGTTGGTCCCCTCTTACGGCCTCCTACACTTCTCCTGATGTACTGGCCTATCTCCTGGTAGTGCCTTCATGCTCTGGACACTATACTGACAGACACAACAAATCTTGCCATAGCTCGCATTGTTTTGCCATCCGGGATGAGCTGCACTACCTGAGCCACTTATGTGGGTTGTAGACTCCGTCTCATGCTACCACTAGAGTGAATGCACTTCCAGCAACAAAAGTGACCAAAACATCAGCCAAAAAGCATAGGAACTGAGAAGTGGTCTGAGGTCACCACCTGCAGAACCACTCCTTTTATTGGGGATGTCTTGCTAATTGCCTATAATTTCCTCCTGTTGTCTATTCCATTTGCACAGCAGCACGTGAAATTGTCAATCAATGTTGCTACCTATGTGGATAGCTTGATTTCACAGATGTGCGGTTGATTTGGAGTTGCATTGTGTTGTTTAAGTGTTCCCTTTATTTTTTTTGAGCAGTGTACTTTGAATGTATACCTAAAATAGTCCCTCATATCACATAGAAGAAGTGACAAGATTAAATACAATCAAGATTGTATCATTAGGGGACATCTTAAGATGAAAGGTGAAAGGCAGGGGAAAATGTAAAGCTTAAGTATAGGAAAATACTTTTATTCTTCATGTTGGATATTATTTAAAAAAAAAATTATAACTTTTTGAGGATTTTTTTTTCTGTACGTCCTGCAAAGAAGTTATTCCTCGTTTCCTGTGCAGTGGTCCTCTAAGGGGTTACATGAACTCTGGCTGTCCTTGAGACATGAAAGGAGGAAAAGTGATAATGTATAGATCATATAAGAGAAGAAAAAACACACGGACGCCGGGAGTAGGGGTGCTCGGAAAATTCCGTGGAATTATTAATTCTGTGATTCCGGCCGAAATTGGATTAATTCTGATTCTGGTAGTCAAAACGGAATTCCTATACCTCTCAAACGGAATTCCGCGGAATTTTCCACAATAACACCAAAACTCTCTCTCTCTCTCTCTCTCTCTCTCTCTCTCTCTCCCTCTCCCTCTCCCTCTCCCTCTCCCTCTCCCTCTCCCTCTCCCTCTCCCTCTCTCTCTCTCTCTCCCCTCTCCTCCCCCTCTCTCTCTCTCTCTCTCTCTCTCCTCCTCCTCCTCTCCATCCATCCATCCATCCATCCATCCAGTACGGAATTGCAGATTTTCAAAACCGCTTATATACCATAGCTGGGATTTGAACCCAGGACTCAGTGTGTAGTAGGTATCTGTCTTACCCTCTAGACCATGAACCACATTACATGCTAAAGCTGGCCTAGCATAACGCATACTACCATTATGATCAATTTGATAGTAAAAGTAGCATGATTAAGGATTTGTACTTTTTGAAAAGCATGCTTATATACCATAGCTGGGATTTGAACCCAGGACTCAGTGTGTAGTAGGTATCTCAAAAGGAAAAACGGAGCGCTCCGATGGTGCGTTACCACTTTTAATGAATCGGGTCGACCCGAAGAAGGCGTGGCTAAGCGCCGAAACGCGTAGTGACGTCAGACGGCTTGCCGAGAGGATCGTGAGCCGGCGGTTGTCCTCCTCCACACCTGCCTACCATCCGCACGGACCCTGTTAGCCCTGGCCAGGCACAGGACGCAGAGGGGACTCGCTGGTGGCCTCTTAAATGTGCAACTCTTGCACATACACTGTAAGTGCATTGATTTTAAGCGTGTTAATTCATTAAAAGTGGTAACGCACCATCGGAGCGCTCCGTTTTTCCTTTTGTGTTTCCCATATTAGCATACTGGCACCACCCAGTTCAAAGAGCAGCGCCGAGGTGAAATCCATTTAAAGGGCCATACCCATCTCTAGCTAGCGCCGGTACTAACACTTTGCAGCTGTAGTAGGTATCTGTCTTACCCTCTAGACCATCAACCACACTCAGGGCCAGGCTGAGGCAGAGGCTGGAGAGGCTCCAGCCTCAGGGCGCAGTGTAGGAGGGGGTGCACAATTCATTCAGCTGTCATTCCCAATTGTGTTTGAAGCAGAAAGAAATAAGAAAAGGTGATACATGGCAGCGACTGCAAGCCAGATAAGTAGAGATTAAGGTGTGGGGGGGGGGGGTTGGGGGCCCTGGGGCACCTCTTAGTGTAATAGCAATCAGTGTGTGACAGCTGGGGTGGGAGGGATGGGGGGGCGCACTTTGCTGTCTCAGCTTTGGGTGCTGAAGGACCTTGTCCCACCTCTGACCACACTACATGCTAAAGCTGGCCTAGCATGGAGGAGGAGGAGGAGGAGGAGGAGGAGGAGAGAGAGAGATTTTAAAATTTTTCCGATGGAATTCCGAATACTGCGGAATTCCACGGAACTGGTCCAGAATACCGCCGGAATTAAATGGAAGCGGAATTTGGGATCGGCGGTATGCGGAATTACCGCGGAACGGAAAAATTGCAATTCCGAGCATCCCTAGCCGGGAGTGCGATCTGGTGTCATTCATCAAATGGTAGGGAAATGTCTTAAAAATAGGGTACTTACAAGCACAGGTTGCTAGCCTAGCAACCACCATTGGAGCATGTGGGGAAGTACTGCCCCCACTCAGACTTTTATGAATTCTCCGGTCACAGCTACAAAAGAAATTTACGATGAAAGCATAAACTTGAAACCCTATTGTAACATCTGCGGCTGTGGGCACCCAGGGTGTCTCCGCAGCCGCCTCAGTTCCCTGCTCGAAGGTTTTTTCCGTTCCTCCGGCGTCTAGCACGCCGGGGATAGAATTGTCATGAGCACATAGGGTTGCTGTATCGCGCGGCCGCGTGCGTAGACAGGACCTATATGCTGGAGGCGCGTCAGCTGACCCGCTGGTCGGCTGACGTCAGAGGGGACTCACGCCGCTCAGGATTGGCTGATTGGTAGTGGGCGCGGCCGTGGGGTCTCCTCTGCTTCAAAAGCCTTCAGTCTTCAGTCGCAACCTGTCTGCTGTTGCGAATACATACGTGTTAGCGCTCAGACCTTAGACTATTATCCGGTGTGCTTTGATCTGGAAGGAAACCAGGGATTTCACACAAGACTAGGACTATTGCTTTATTGTATATTCTTGATATTCTGTGTATGACTCTGGCTTATCTCTGACTCTGCTATTGCTTTATGTTTCTGTACTTCTGCCCATCTGATCTAGTTGCTGGACCTCTGCCTGAATACCTACTACTCTTTTGCTTACTGATTCTGTACTGTATCTGCCTCTCAGTTGCTGAACCTAGCCTGTCTGACCTCTCTGCTCACCAGTGGGCCCTTGCCACTGGTGAGGTGCTCTTCTGATAGTACCCACCAGCTCCTCTGGTGGGGTTTAGTTAAAGCTACTCAGTTACTGTTTCTGATAGTACCCACCAGCTCCTCTGGTGAGGTCTCATTAAACTTATCCGTTACTGTTGCACCAAGCACTATCCACCTTGCTATCCTTTCAGCTATATTTGCATTATTGGTGATACTGCAGATCGCCACATAATCAGGTATAGCGTCTCTATTATTGGTGATTCTGCAGATCACCACATAATCAGACGTCTGTGTTGCTACACCAATCGTTACACAATCGTTACACCTATCTTGGGGTGATGGATAACAGCAGGCAGATGTAGGAGGAACCTAAATAATCATCAGTAGTACAATAGCCATGAAACGCGTTGTCCACTGTGCTGAAATAAAATGAGTGTTTCTTACATGTGTCTAACTAGTCATCGTTAAGGTAGGCTGACGCTTGTCTTATATGCATATAACTATTGTGCTACTGATGATAATTTGGGCTCCTGCTACATCTCCCTGTAGTGATAATGTATGGTAATTCTGAATCTTTCCCACTCCACAAAAAATGTACAGTAGAATCTCCTTCTAGTAAACTTTGATATAGTAAGCCTCTAACTATAGTAATCTCAGTCCCCAGCAGGGGTGTAACTACACCGGTAGTACCGGTAGTAAGAGGCACGTCCTGTGAGCAATTGAAGAGTTAATATTATGTCTAATAATATAAGAGTTATATATGCCGTTCTCTCACACCTTCAATTCAGTGTAGCTACGCCTAACAGCCAATCAGCATGCAGCTCACCTGGGTGGTGGCTATTGTTATGCCACTGTGCCAACCATTCATAATATTAGTGTACATTGTATGACCAATTGTATGACCGACAAATTCTGATACGGTAGTAAAAATGAGACCGGGTTGAGCACTCTTTTGACTAACACCCTCCTTGTTTAGTGCAACATTCTGTGCAAGTAGAAAACGTGCTTACAAGGTAAAATATTGAAGTACGTTATCTCCCAATTTCCGGGGTTCTCCATGCTGCAGATTACACTTATCCATGGCCAGAAAGGGCAAGTACAAATGGACAGTAGTGCAAGGGTGTTCCTGTGGTGTAAGCCATCTCTGGGTGTGCAGGAAAACAGGAAACGTTTGCAATGCAGTGACGTAGCTACAAACCTTGGGGCTCTGATGCAGACTTTTCACCTGTCCCCCCTACATTAAATAGCCAGGAGCAGGACCGGATTTACAGTTTAGAAACCTGTAGGCACAGACTTTCTGGCACCCTAAACCCCTCCCCTCAGAATAGGCCACACACCCAGGTCAGCCCCTACACCCATAAAGTGTACCTCTTATGGCCTACCACCCTTCCCCCTAAGGGCACTTCTCCCAAGGAGCCCCTGGTCTAGGTAATACCGTCTCCCCCAACAACATCCCCCCCCCCCTCCTTCCCAGAAAGCATGCCTTTAAATGCTCACACTCTGGCACACAAATACACACACACACACACACACACACACACACACACACACACACACACACACACACACACACACACACACACACACACACACACACACACACACACACACTATGGATACACACTCACTCTGGCACACAGATAGACACACATGGCCCATATAGAAAGCAGCATAAGCTGCTCTGCCTGGACGGGCACATATAGACTCCAGAGTCCCAAGTGAAGTATGTGCAAAGCGCCCCTCCCCTCACTTGCAGGTGCTCTAAATCCACTGAGATATAGTGCAGAGCAGGGCAGAATCAAAGTGAGAGTCGGGATGAGTAAGTGATGCAGAAGCCCGACATATAGCAGCAGTCAGCAGAGCGGGTGGTGGCCGCGCTGTCACGCGTGGCCACGTTTTTAGAAGCCGGAAGCAGAGTTCGAGGAAGGCACTCTGGGAGGAAAAGCGGGCCCCTGAGCGCCCCGGGCCCGGCCGCACAGGCGACTGCTGCAACCGTGGCCCCTACGCCCCTGACTGCCTGAAATAAACAGCAGGACACATTTATTACTGGCCTGTCCTTTCTTGCATTCATGCAATGTTTCACTGCATTTTTGTCATGTAGTGTAACTTTCTAAAGAGTGGAGCTAATTATGTAAGATTTATCTGCTAGAAGGCACACGGATTAAGCAGGCAAAGAAACTTGTTAAAATGTATTAAGCAGCCTTATTTAATGAAAACAAGGATTTGCAGGGAAACTAATTATTTCCTAAACATAACAAAATAGAGATTGTGGAGCTGTTTTTATATTATATCCCAGGAACACAATTCATTCATAGAACACATTTGTGTTTGTAACATTTGAGAGTATTATATCCTTATAATAATCACGGAACAGATTAATGATTGTGGATTCAAATAGAATAGCTTAAACGTATAGTGATATGGATTTTCAACATTCTTTCACCATACACTCGTTTGTCCTTGGTTGCTAGGTTCACTTCACTTTTTGTAAAATTGAATGTCAGGAAATGTCTGTTATTTGTCTCGAAACCGTACACTAAAATTCCTGTTTTGCGTGTGACATTACAGACTATTTAGATTAACTAGATGATGTAAAAATAATTAAAAAGAACTATGAAAAATTACTATAGAATTGCAATGATTAAGACTCCATAGACGGATTTTAAAATTACAATTACAAATTAAAATTTAATCTTTCCAAAAACACCCTTAATAGCATGGCCTAAAGTGTGAATGGTGTTGAGAAAGAGGGCATAGCAGTGACAGCTTTTGGAGATGGGCATATGTGAACTTGGCAGAGGTGTAACTAGAAATCAGTGGCACTGGCACCTCCTTCCCTTCAGCAAATGTTTGGAAAAGTAGACATCATGAAGAAAGGGGCAGGCACCAACCATTGCTGCGACAATGTGGGTTTAACGTGACAGGTTATGGATTACAAACACCATGCAAACATCAATCAGATTGGAAAGTTATTATGATGTCTTGACAAAATGTTGCCAGTATCATTATTTGTTCCTAAGTGCATGATTGGGCCTCATTCTTTTCCATCTTGCACTTCAGTCACTTCTGGCGTAATCTGTAAAATCTTATTAATTTATTTTTTTTTAACTACTGATTGTTTAAGCCCGTTGAGGTCAGGAAAAAAAATCCATTGTGCTGTGTATTTTTTTTTCACTGAAACTATTTCGACTTCATGTAAGTATTATCTAAACCAGTACAGTTTGTTTTGTATTTCAACAGTGCACCCTTTAAAAATGTCAGGCTACCACAGTACTTAGAAAAAAGAAATGTAGACGCTTTGCTCTACTTTAACACCCTGGCGTTCTATTAAGATCGACAGCATGGCTGCGCAGCAGTATTTTTTGAATTTTTTTTCTTAACTCCTGTAGCTAGCCTAGCGCTAGCTACATGATTCCTCCCTTCCTGCTGCATCCCTCCCACCCTTCCGATTGCCGCCGGCAATCAAACCCACCAGGAAATCCCGTTCTGATCGTTTTTTACTTTAGGGCTTCCCCGTCACCATGGCAATGAACGGAATGACGTTATTGACGTCATCGACATCGTGACGTCACAGGGAGTCCCGATCCACCTCTCAGTGCGGCCTGGCAGGCTGTGCAGGGTTCTCGAGGGGGGGCCCTGTTACGCGTCGGGTAGCGGCGGATCGGTGGGGAACGGCGACGAATGCATACAACATGCAGCTAGCAAAGTGCTAGCTGCGTGTTTTTATAAAAAAAAAAAAAAAAAATCGGCCCACCAGGGCCTGAGCAGTCCAGCGCGGCAGTTATGGACGAGCAGGTTAATTACCAGGTTCTTGATAGCTTCTCTTCAATTATGTTACTTTTTATTTGGGGAAGCTGAATATCTCTGAATGATTGTTGAGCAGCGGACTAAAGAATTCACAATTCAGACTCCACAACGTAGAATTTGGATTTATTTAGATTTGGCCTCTTACTGTCAGTATTGCTGTCAGTCTTGTTGTTTTATTATTCCCTTTACTTGCAATATAAAATACCATGACTTACTATCGTAGCCCTCTAGCTTACTGTTTTTCTTTCTGTTTCTGAGAAAAGTGTCACTTTGAAAGGCATCCCTGTTAAATTACAGTCACAGTCAGGGCAGGCAACCGTGTAGAGAATTTACTCTTCGTTACTAGTGAAATACTCTGACTTGTGTGGAAGGGATGTTAAATGACACCTATGAAGGTAGAAAAGACAGATGGTACAGAATGATAGAAGAGTACGTTAGCTTTAGTTAAATGGTGTAATGCATAAATGATTTTTCCCATCCTCCTAAGTGGTGACCCAGGGAATGAATAACATTTAGCTTTGCCATTGACTGTAGGGATCACTGTCTTTCAGAGATGCTTCAACTAACTCTGAAACAGGTTAACAGCACAATTTACGTTGGTCAGTCTTTAAAGTGTACCAGAGACAGCAATAGCTAAAGATCTGATAATTACCCCAGGCTTCCTCCAGCCCCATAAGCACGTGTGAGTCCCTCGCCGTCCACCCATGGTCTGCCGTTCAGCATATGCGCAGAAGACCCCTACTGACTTGACTGAGCAAGTTACTGGGACTGATTACGGCTGAACGGCAGACCGCGGGAGGATGGCGAGGGACTCGCTTGTGCTTATGGGGCTGAATGGAAGCCTCAGGTAAGTGTCAAATCTTTAGCGATCGCCATCTCTGGTACACTTTAAAGAGGAACTCCAAAGATGCAATCAATTAAAACATGCCCTAGGTTATATCAATGTTTGCAATTTATGCTAATAGTGACACTTATGTGACTTTTTTGTGACTTCTTCTTGGTTGACTCTGTAAATTCTAAAGAAATCATCAGGCGAAATATAACAAAATCCCATTTACTTACCTGGGGCTTTCTCCAGCCCTTTGCAGCTGTCTGTCTCACGCAGACAGCTCCACTCTCTGCTGCCAGCCCGGGGTCCCCGCACGGTGCAGAGGATGACCTCGTGGTCATCATTACTGCACCTGCGTGAAGCACCTCTGTCAATCACGGCCATGTTGTCTGTGGCTTACTGCGCAGGTCGTCCTCTGCACTGTTGGGGGAACACGGGGCCGGCAGCGGAGAGCGGAGCTGTCTGCGTGGGACAGATTGATGCAAATGGCTGGAGAAAGCCCCAGGTAAGTAAATGGGATTTTGTTATATTTCGCCTGATGATTCCTTCAACTGTAATCATCTTGGTCAATCTTTGGGTGCTACACATATTTCTTCAAATTTAGTTCCTCTACCAGAGGCATGGGAGCTTGAGGGTTCTTACACCTGGTAAAAAAAAAAATGGAATGTCATAAAATATCTCTGATTTGTCAAAGTAAAATTGACTGAACATACTCCAAAAGTAGTATTTTTTTTTATGCCAGGGGCTGTAGCTGTTTAGCTCACTTCATTCTGGATAGAGATTTCTGATGTTGTTCCTGGGATCTGTTGGAGCCACTCTTCCAGTTTGGGACTACCTGGACCTTCATCTCCACATATTCTCTACTTCATACATGTCAAACTCCGGCCCACGGGCCAGATTTGGCCCTCAGAGCCATTAAATTTGGCCCTGAAGTGGTTTCCCCACTTTGCATTAAGTTTGGCCCACTGTTGACCATCAGGGAAGCTATAGTGGAGGTTAAGCCCTAGAACACCAGGGAAGCCATATGGGGGAAAGCTCTAAACACTAGGGAACTGTATAGGGGAGGGTGGGGGCCACTAGACTCCAAGAAACTGTATAGGGGTGGGTGGGGGCCACTAGACACCAGGGAACTGTATACTAGACACCACGGACTGTATAGGGGAGGTGGGGGCCACTAGACACTAAGGAACTGTATAGAGTTTGGAGGGGAGGCAATAGACACCAAGGCATTTTGTAAGGGAGGAAGGTGGCCAGTAGACAGAGGTCGGCCCACGAAAAGGTCCCATTGTTGAATTTCATCCCACCTTGTATTTGAGTTTGACACCCTTGCTCTAGTTCCTCTTCAATACCCTGGTGCTTCAGCTTTCAAATGTCTTCTTTCGGATACTATCATCACTTGGCACGTCTACTTCTATCACTGGTGCAATTTATCCATCTGGAAGTCCTACGGGATCTTAGCCTGTTTCTTTTGATTCTCATCTGGACTTCAGATGTTACCAGGCTATTTAGTTGTGCTGCTGATCAATCGATGCTGTTCTTGCCTCCTTACGTCCATTCCAGGGAGGTTGAACACCAGTTCTCACAGTACGAGGTCCTCATATGTTCTTGACACAATTTCAAATTAATTAATAGGACTGACTCAGGAAATGTGTGGTTCATAAAGTAGAAATAGATATGACCCTCAAGGACTGGAGTTTGACATATGTGATCTATTCACTATGTGCTGAATTGTGTCGGTGGCCTCCACACGTTTAATTCCCACTTCTGCCGATCTGGTGCTTAGTTCTTATTGTGCTGATATGATCAATACATTAGTGTTGTTTCTGACAACTTCTTATTCTAGGAGATTTCTTTAGTCTGCTCTCAGATTCTGATATTCCATGTTTCAATAGTATTATTATAATTATTGATTATTATTATTCTTAATATTGATTATTATTGCTTTATTAAGCTCCTTTCTATCCCATATGTTCTTCCAGCATTGGTCAGTCTCTACTGCCAGAGTTTTTGCTTTGGTGCTGGGACTCAGTACACGTTGGTTTTCTGTAGAATGGGTCATTTATCATCTTGTCTTTGCTTTTCTAGTGTATCTCTTAGTGTAGCTCCTCACCATGCCTTAGTCCACACTACATTTTCACATGTTTTTCCGCGGATGACACCACCTTTTGCTTTTTCCTCCATATCTGAAAACAAAAAAATCGCAAAAATAAATAAATAAATAAATCATGGATCGAAACATGATTGCAGAATTCAGGAATAACAAAAAAAAATCACTTGCTGTATTGCAATCTCCTAACTACTCCCCCCCCCCCCCCCCTTGATATTCTAGTCACAGGAGATGTGGAGTAGAGCAAACTTGACTTGAGGAGGAGGACAGTATTGCATTGGGAAGATGAGTGTAATACTTATAACTATGGCATTATAACTATGGCATTAAAACATCATGATGGAGGGAATAATAGGAGGGGCATACAGGCTACACATATTTTAGTTATTTTGTTATTCATAGTTATTTTTTTGTTTCATTCTAAGTCCTAAAGGATGCCCGAGTTGTAATATCCTTTTACATCTTGAAAGAATGTCCTTTTACATCTTGCAGCCCCAATAGTCTTGTAGGTCCGCCTGCGTCCTCCCCTTCCTTGATCTGCTGTGTGGCCAAGTAAAGTCCAGGACCTAGCTAAGTTGCACATGTCTGTGCATGTGAAGAACCAACAATACACGTCCTTGATTGCACTCCCATAGCCGAGAGTGTTCTGTGCATGCACAGTCAATAGACTTAACAAACTGTGCATACATAGAATGCTACTGGCTAGGGGAGAACAATCAAAGAAGCACTCCACAAGGTCTGTGCATCCACAGTGGGGCACGACTTAGTTAAAGGGGCTCTGAGCAGTGCAGAAACTATGGAAATATGCATATCATTTTGAAGCTCTTTCTCCTCTTTCCAATGATATATAAACCGCCGCCCTACGCCTTTTAGTTTTCGCTATTTTGCGATCAAAATCGTGACCGCGCTAGGGTGTAGGGTGGCCGTTTATATATCATTGGAAAGAGGAGAAAGAGCGCTTCAAAATGGTATGCATCTTTCCATAGTTTCTGCACTTTTTAAAGTCCAGAATTTTATTACACAGGACGACTTTTCCCCAAAGTCGGCAGCTCCATTCAGCACAATGCAATGAAATATAAGGAACCCAGGGGGATATAATTACAAACATCATGCTGGTAGGTGTGAGGATATAATTAATTAGTTGTGGGTATGCTTAAAGGCATACCCATAGGCACTAGGGATGGTCGGAAATGCCAATTTCCGATTCCGCGGTAAATCCG
Source organism: Hyperolius riggenbachi (assembly GCF_040937935.1). Classification (NCBI taxonomy): domain Eukaryota; kingdom Metazoa; phylum Chordata; class Amphibia; order Anura; family Hyperoliidae; genus Hyperolius; species Hyperolius riggenbachi. The sequence continues at coordinate 418,994,843 of NC_090648.1, forward strand.
CATTCCGCCATTGCCAAATACCGATTCCGCTTTCCGCTACCAATTTCCGCATTCCAATGCGGAATTTCCGCCGGAAATCGTGGAAATTCCGCCCGACTTTAACATCGATTTTCTCAAAAACTATAAGGTCTTTTTGAAAACTTTTTTTTTTTGCATCTTGTTCAGGAGATTCTGATTAATAAACCCTGACTTACGGGGACTTTGCTATTAACCGCTAAAGTTGGCAGATTTTTACTGTAATGTAAATGCAGAAAATAGGCAGATGCAGATTTTCTGCATTTTACATTACAGTAAAAATCCGCCGACTTTAGCGGTGAAATAGCAAAGCCCCCCGTAAGTCCTAGAAACACCAAATTTTCAGGGTTTATTAAACAGAATCTCCTGAACAAGATGCAAAAAAATAAGTTTTCAAAAAGACCTTATAGTTTTTGAGAAAATCGATGTTAAAGTTGGGCGGGATTTCCGCGATTTCCGGCGGAAATCCGCCTAATGCACTTGCATTACCAATTTCCGCATTCCGATGCAGAAATGCAATTTCCGATCGGAATTTCGGAAATTGCATTTCTGCGGAATCCGAATGAGCATCCCTAATAGGCACTGCTCAGAGTCCCTTTAAGGAAGGGGACCAGGAGGACAGTTAGAGACCTACAAGACTTCGGGGGCTGGATTAATCATTAATAAGCAAAAATGCAACAAAAACAACCTTATTTTAATTATAATTATATATATTATAGTTTTTTGTTTTGTTTTTTGCTTTCAAGGTCTTGAAAAGTATTACACTTTGTAAATCAATCTGCTGTACAGTGCTGGGTCCTGGACAGAATATATATTTCTGCTTTGTGTGTTGTTGTCCCTTTAAACCAGCCTGTGCACCAGGAAAGGAGTCCAAGGAATTAACTTGCAGCTGCTATTCTTAGATTTCTTAGTTGGGGTCTGGACTCTGGAGTACAAACTGAAACTGGGTGGAGCCAGAGCCGGGTCAACGCACTCCAGCACCTAAGGCTGAGACACCAAAGTGCGCCCCTCCATCCCTCCCACAACAAGGTGCAAGAAGGGGATGGTAAACAGTGTGTTAATGATCACTACTATTCAAATAAACTATAGAAGTGAATATTATCAGCACAGGACCAATAAAGAGCTAACACTGTGTTTGAGAGGTGGACCCTGTGTATGCAGCAGGCACGCTGCTAGCTGCTCTGTGTTGTGCCCACTGTGATTTGTGCAAAAAAGGGGCTGTGATGAAATTACAAGCCAGCATAGTTGATTCAGGCTTGGTATCCAGCCTGATCTGGACTGTTTAGGCTGATGGACTTTAAGAGAGAGCTAAGGACTCTAAAGTTGTTCATGTGCAGAAATAAGCTATTCGTTTTCCATTATTGTGCTAAAGATGAGCTGTATTTTAAGTTATTGAGACTTTTTTTTTTTTTTTTTACCAATATTACAGCTGATGTTTCAGATGCAGACAGCAACACTAGAAAAAAAGTTTAATTTACTTTGCAAAAAGGAAATTTAAAGGGCTAAACTCATTCATCCTTAGGGAGACTGCAATGGCCACTGTGCATTACAGTAAAGTATGGCAGCTCAGCAGAAAGCCACAGAGGTACTGGCAGCACTCAGAGAAGCTACTGCAACTTAAAGCACACCTGAAGTATAACGGATATGGGAACTGACATATTTACTTCCTTTTAAACAATACCAGTTGCCTGGCAGCCCTGCTGATCTCTTCGACTGCAGTAGTGTCTGAATCACACACCTAAAAGAAGCATGCAGCTAATCCAGTCACACTTCAAACAGAAACATCTGATCTGCATGCTTGCTCATGGCCCTCTCAGTTTAGGTCCCCTTTAAGGCAGGGGTCAGGCTTGTTGAAATTCCATGTGTTTTGCAGCATGCGAATAACCACCCACCATCACAATCACACTAGAAGGCAAAGGAAAGGCTTGGTCAGGAATCAGAAATGTGATAATTTGTGTTCCATTTCTGTATTTTTTTCCATGTTTTAAAATCAGACAGCTTTCTGCATTTACCTGCACAGTGCGTTCCTTCCCAATTACAATGTATTTTGCTGCAACATGGAAAATTGTGAACGAATGTGAAACATCATGGCAGGAGAAAAGCAAATGTGATCACATAGTGCTGGAAAACATGAAATCGCAAAAAAGTGGGAACAAATGTGACCCCTGCTGAAAGGTCTTAGAGGTTGAAGATCAAGAGGACAGCCAGGCTATTTTCATGTATTTTTCGGACTATAAGACGCTCCGGACCATAAGACGCACATAGGTTTAGAGGACAAAAACCAGGGGAAAATATATATATTCAAAACCTGGTGCATCCTTGGTGAAGGGGCATTTTATGGCGTATGCCCCCTTTGTACCTCATGCCCCTTGTACCTCTTGTGTCTCCCTGTGTCCTCCTCTGTCTCGCATGTGTCCCCCATGTGTCCACTTCTGTCCTCCTCTATGCCCCTTCATGTCTTCCTTGTGTCCTCCTCTATGCCCCTTTGTGTCCCCCTGTGTCTTCCTCTATGCCCCTTTGTGTCCCCCTGTGTCTTCCTCTATGCCCCTTTGTGTCCCCCTGTGTCTTCCTCTATGCCCCTTTGTGTCCCCATGTGTCTTCCTCTATGCCCCTTTGTGTCCCCCTGTGTCTTCCTCTATGCCCATTTGTGCCCCCCCTGTGTCCTCTGTTTGTCCCACTGTGTCCTCCTCAGCTTGGGCACAGTACAGGGAGTCTCCGACATTGCGGCAGGTTGGAGGATTGTATTGGCAGGTATTCACAAGTCAGGAACTCCCTGTATTTGGACTATAAGATGCAGTGACTTTTTTTACCCACTTTTGGGGGAGAAAAAGTGAGTCTTATAGTCCAAAAAATACAGTAATAGAAATCACTAATTGCAATCCCTCAGCATTTTTCAATTTTAAATGTCATAGTTACATAGTTAATTGGGTTGAAAAAATGCATACGTCCATCGAGTTCAACCAGAGAACCAAGTACAACACCAGCCTGCTCCCTCACATATCCCTGGTGATCCCTGTTGTCTTAAGTGTTTTAAGTTTTTAAAATAATTGTAAGTGTTGCAAGTGTTTTGCAAAGTGATTTTAGCAGCGATTCCCAATGTTTTTAGTAATTTTTTTTTATTTTAGTGCTAGTGATTGAAAAAGCAGCTGCGATTTTCAATTTTTTTGGGGGGAGGGGGGTTGGTAGTAAAATTGTGGTGCTAGTCTACTATAGGGGACCCAGCTGGAACTTTCAATGGCTTTGTAAAATTTTGGAGACTCAATTTTGTGAACTTGCATTGAAAGTTCAAGTCAAGTGCAAGTCAAAAAACATACAGGCCACAAAGATTAATCTTTGTGTCCTGCATGCAATGCACGCTGTCCTTTTAGCCTGTGACACTACTTTCAATCTAAGATTGCACATGTCACTGTGTTTGGCATGTGACATGTTGCATTTAGTTTATACACCTTTGTCTTGTTCGGATGGTTATTGCATTTGGCTTCTAGGGTCACACGATTTTAAGTTAAGTTTAGGACGTCTGCCTGTTTCCATCTGCATGAATTGAATTTGTGTCGCTAGTGATATGCTAGTATTGCTAGTGATATGGCTGCGGTATCACTTGGGAATCATTCTTATCTCTCTGGAATTGTTTTCGATTGGTTAAACAGCACATACACTTTACTATCTGAGGTAGTACAAATGGTTGTTTTGTTTTTTTTTGTTTATATTTCTTTTATCTTTTTGTTTCTGTAGATCTTTGCCTCCGAACAAATATTGCCTTGATAAAGGGGTCCTACGTGGCTCCAAAACGTTGGCCATATTTTTTACATGGAACCAATAAAAATTAATTTTGGATGTGCCAGCTTTTTTTCTTGTTGTCCAAATGATGGTGCTTTTTTGAAAGAAAAGTTACCTACAGATGTACTTTGTTACTTGGTTGGTATGCTTTAATCCTTACTTGCCAGTAGCTGCTCCTGTGTGGACAGATCATGGACAAATAATTGCAGCCCCCAGCCTGTGCCCAACAACTCTACAAGCAAGGGGAGGGGTGAGAGGTAGGAGGGAGAGAAACAATGTGTGTGTATGTAATACCTTATCTTAGTAGGTAAGTATTGCTGCAGACTCGAGCTTGTATTTTAAAGACAGGAAGTTTTGAGTCAGGATTATACCATGTATTGGCTAATTTAAAAGAAAAACAGTAAGCTTTCAGATAGTATGCAATCTTTAGACTCTATTCCTGTTGACTGGAAAAGTATAGAGATTTTGTTGCAAATATAAGTTTCATCCAGATACCTTAATTACATGGGATCTTGCAAGGATTATGGGGTATTTATGGCAAATAGATAAGCTGACATGGAAAGTTTTTTTACTGACCCTAATCTGCTCAGAGTATGCTACTGCAGCCTGGATACAGTTAACTGTATGTTACGGGGGGCACTTGGGGGCAGTGTCCCAGTGATCCCGGGGGGGGCAGTGTCCCAACTGCCGGCAACACTTTGCAATAATGCAATGCTGTGCTGCGCATAAGTGAGAACGTGAAGATTGTGGAGCCTATGCACTTCTAATGTACTTGCATATCGCACACTATACCCTTTGCTGAAATGCACGCAGTGCCACATAAAGTGTGAATGAAGCCTAAATAGTCTTATTCTTCATGACCCACACACAAATGATATGTCCTACAAAACAAGTATTTGGGTACATATGTATTTGTTTTTACTTGTCAGTCACTCCAAACATGCACAGTCTACAGTAGAGCAGACTAGAGCAGTCTAGAGTTAAAGCAGAGTCAGGATGCTTTAGTTTCATGCTGAGGTAAAAATGAGTGCATGTTTAATTAACACATTAAATTGAAATATGAATATTAAGTACAGAAATGGTAGGTGATTATGAACTTGTCATACGTGATGCAGCTTCAATCATTTCACTTCAGGACTCTGGGAAAAATACACAAAGTAATTACAATGAAGATCTCTTAGTTTACATAGAATTGCAGCAGCACTTTATACATTTTCAAGCCCTGGTACCTGTGAATACTGTAATTACAGAGTACAGGCTAATGGCTACCATCAGATGGCTTATTTTGTGTCTGCTTTGTAGTCCATTATTATTATTATTACTATTTTATAACTAGTATTTGTTCTAAAATTGGAAACGTGCGTTGTTGTTACTTACTATGTTATTAAGTCTGCTTCCTGTGTAGATGGACGATAGTTCTGTTTCTGTCTCTGCAGGTATCGCAGTATGACAGAAACTCACGCGTAAGCCAATCAGCAGTTGCATTATAGCACATAATACAGCACAAGGTTTAACGCTGGGATATTTAACGTAATTGTAAAGCTCCTCACACTAGGTTATTTCAGAATGGGAAGTTGATTTTTATGACCACATTGATGACATGCAGACACAGGAAGAAGATAAAAGATGTTTGTTAAGGAAAATGAGACAAAACAAGTACAGTAAATAAGTGGCAAAGCAGCGAACATATAGTCAGCTTAGCAAACAATGAACATAAAATAAAAATGAGATTAAAAAAAATTGTACATCTGACTAGGCTAGAAAATTACGGCTCAACCATGCTGACCTGAATTAGACTGCATTGTGCGATCGTGCCAAAGGATGGATAGCAGGAATTACATTCATTTCTATAGTGCTCACATGTACCATCACTGCCACATTATTATTCATTTACAGTAGAGTCTTGGTTATTCAACACCGATGGGAATTGGCTGATGCTGGATGCTGGAAGTGTGCATTCTGGTTGCTTGAGACTCAATGTTTAAAAAAGGCTTAGCTAATACAGTACTATATCCCACTCTATATACGGTACCTACCATGAACGCTATTAAGTTTTAAGATACAGTAATTTAAAGCATATTAACTCATGGAAGCCAGTCTTTAAGCACAGTAGAGCCCACAAGCAGCCTCAGAAGTTAGGCTGGAGATCATTATGTCAGGCTGATTGGTTTAGAATGGCAGACTTGACATGTTAAAAGGAGGGTGATGCTTGTAATCATTGATCTTCCATTGTTAAAGAGAACCAGAGGTGGGTTCTAAGAATCCTATTAGCACACAGAGGCTGGGTCTGCATATAATGCCCAGCCTCTGTTGCTATACTGTCTACCCCCAGGCCCCCCCTGTGCTCTGCTGGCCCCCATAAATCAAACCGCCGTGCTAGCGACACACAGCGTGTCGATATCAGGCTTGTTTACATCCACACTGTCACTCTATGCCTTTCCCCCGCCTCCTCTATATCGCCGTTCCCCGCCTGCGTCCCTTCCCTCCAATCAGCGGGGAGGTAAGGGATGCAGGTGGGGACCGGCGATATAGAGGAGGCGGGGGAGCGGCATAGAGTGACAGTGTGGATGTAAACAGCCTGCTATCGACACACTGCATATCGCTAGCACGACTGTTTGATTTATGGGGGCCAGCAGAGCGCAGGGGGGGGGGGGGCCTGGGGGGAGGCAGTATAGCAACAGAGGCTGGGCATTATATGCAGACCCAGCCTCTGTGTGCTAATAGGATTCTTAGAACCTACCTCTGGTTCTCTTTAACCATGGTGACCTGCAAAGAAATGCATGCAGTCATCATTGCATTGCATAAAAATGGCTTCTCAGGCAAGGATATTGTGGCTACTAAAATTGCACCTAAATCAACAATTTATAGGATCATCAAGAACTTCAAGGAAAGAAGTTCAATTCTTGTTAAGAAGGCTTCAGGGCGTCCAAGAAAGCGCAGCAAGCACCAGGATCGTCTCTTACAGAGGATTCAGCTGTGGGATCGGAGTGCAGAGGTTACCTGGGGTTCTCTTTGGACAACTGTTGAACACAAAAGGCAAGGCCATGCCTGGCTACAAATTCTTAAGCAGTGGCTGGATGGTAAATGGTTAAGGGCTCTGCCTCTGACACAGGAGACCAGGGTTCGAATCTCGGCTCTGTCTGTTCAGTAAGCCAGCAGCTATTCAGTAGGAGCCCTTAGGCAAGTCTTCCTAACACTGCTACTGCCTATGGAGTGTGCCCTAGTGGCTGCAGCTCTGGTGCTTTGAGTCCGCCAGAAGAAAAGCGTGATGTAAATGTTATTTGTCTTGTCTAATTTTTCTCTTGGATTGAGCAGAAATGGTACATGCTAGGCTAGCTTCAGTTAGTAGTGTTGGTGGTACAGCGGTTAAGGTACTTGGCCACCACACAATGAGACCTGGGTTCAATTCCCAGCCACGGTATGTAAGCTGGCTTTTGAAATACTATAACTGGGACATGAAAGTTTTCATACATGACAGTTTTCATACGTTTGCATACATTGCATATGGCAAACTTGCTGTCCAATGAGGGCAGAGTGAAAAAACGCCAGATTGGGGAGGTGAAGATTCCCCTACGGCCTGAATGGGATGCTGCGGCTTTTTTCCCTGTGGCGGTTGGGGGTTGAGTGATGCGGCTGGTGGTAGCGGCAGAAGGATGTGGGTCCCGCATTCCATGGCCACTGTCTGCAATGCTGATCCTCCGTGCCAAACCCACCGATGCATCCTCCTCCTCAGTCAGAGCTGACATCCCCATCCTGTGGATGGTAGTCATGGTCCTTCATCCCATCATCAACATCATACCCCCCCCCCCTTAAAACCCAGAACATCCTCCTTAAACTCCTTGCGGCTAACAGCCCTGAGTTCAATCGTGGCGCCTGGAGTGAAAAGCTCGCTGAGAGTAGGCTGCCCACTGGGGTCGACACTGACACGGCAGACCTTCTGAGGGTGGCTGTAATGTTGCTTCCTGTCCTCTTGCCCTTGCTGCCCCTCCCCCGACTGCCGGTGCCAGCAGACATAGTACAACTTATATGTGATGATGTCACCAGATGATGTGGGGTACTTTTACTTTAATAAATCGGGGTTGGACTTTAAATCAAATCAGCACGGTGTGACAGACCGCAGAGTAGAGGACAGACAGTGCACACTATCTGTCTGTCACACTGACAATGCTCAGCACAGCAGCACTGCAGTAATCTGTAGTAAGCTAACACAGTACTACTCTCTAACAACTAACTGCAGTACTAACTATATACAATACAATAACACAGTAATCCTATTCCCTAACCTATACTGTCCTGCTGGCCTGCACAGCACACACAGACACAGACAGGACCTAACTGAGTGAATGAAATCAAACAATTACAAGCTAGCTAGCTAAAAAGCTTTAGGTTCATCACTGTATACAGCACTTGCTAAGCCAACAGCACTGGAGCAAGTCTGTCAGTGAGCAGCCAGCCAGCCACACAAGCAAGGACGATCTGTCTCATCATCTGTCTCATCATCCTTATGATACAGGGGGGCTGGCCAGGGTTCCCTTCTGTGATTGGGTGCTAGGGCTTAGTCTGGGAGCCCTCTGATTGGCTCAATGAGGTCAGGGGAGGGGGGCTGGCCAGAGTTCCCCATCTGTGATTGGTTGCTAGGGCTTCTGCTGGGAGCCCTCTGATTGGCTCAATGACATCATCTCCTTAGCTGCAGTACCCGGATCCAGATATCAGCGGGTATACAGATTATGCGGCCAGATATCCGCATAGAGCTATCCGGATTTGGACCCAGAAATTTGGATCCGACCAGATAGCGGAAAAATGGTCGGATACCCGGGTTACCTGGGTATCCGGGATCCGGATGAGCATCTCTGACCAAAACATTGAAATTTTTGGGTCCATGGCCTGAAACTCCCTAGATCTTAATCCCATTGAGAACTTGTGGTCATTCCTCAAGAGGCGGGTGGACAATCAAAAACCAACTAATTTTTGGGGATGTGGCATGAAGCTAGAGTGCCTGGAGGCAACCCATGCAAATACAGTGGCTTGCAAAAGTATTCGGCCCACTTGAAGTTTTCCACATTTTGTCATTACTGCCACAAACATGAATCAATTTTATTGGAATTCCATGTGAAAGACCAATAAAAAGTGGTGTACACGTGAGAAGTGGAACGAAAATCATTCATGATTCCAAACATTTTTTACAAATCAATAACTGCAAAGTGGGGTGTGCATAATTATTTAGCCCCCTGGGTCAATACTTTGTAGAACCACCTTTTGCTACAATTACAGCTGCCAGTCTTGAGAACCTAGGTTTTAGGGTATGTCTCTACCAGCTTTGCACATCTAGAGACTGAAATCCTTGTCCATTCTTCTTTGCAAAACGGCTCCAGCTCAGTCAGATTAGATGGACAGCGTTTGTGAACAGCAGTTTTCAGATCTTGCCACAGATTCTCGATTGGATTTAGATCTGGACTTTGACTGGGCCATTCTAATACATGGATATGTTTTGTTTTAAACCATTCCATTGTTGCCCTGGCTTTATGTTTAGGGTCGTTGTCCTGCTGGAAGGTGAACCTCCACCCCAGTCTCAAGTCTTTTGCAGACTCCAAGAGGTTTTCTTCCAAGATTGCCCTGTATTTGGCTCCATACATCTTCCCATCAACTCTGATCAGCTTACCTGTCCCTGCTGAAAAGAAGCACCCCCAGGGCATGATGCTGCCACCACCATATTTGACGGTGGGGATGGTGTGTTCTGAGTGATGTGCAGTGTTAGTTTACCGCCACACATAGCGTTTTGCATTTTGGCCAAAAAGTTCCATTTTGGTCTCATCTGACCAGAGCACCTTCTTCCACATGTTTGCTGTGTCCCCCACATGGCTTGTTGCAAACTGAAAACGGGATTTCCTATGCTTTTCTGTTCACAATTGCTTTCTTCTTGCCACTCTTCCATAAAGGCCAACTTTGTGCAGTGCACGACTAATAGTTGTCCTATGGACAGATTCCCTCACCTGAGCTGTAGATCTCTGCAGCTCATCCAGAGTCACCATGGGCCTCTTGACTGCATTTCTGATCAGCACTCTTCTTGTTCGGCCTGTGAGTTTAGGTGAACGGCCTTGTCTTGGTAGGTTTACAGTTGTGCCATACTCCTTCCATTTCTGAATGATCGCTTGAACAGTGCTCCGTGGGATGTTCAAGGCTTTAGAAATCTTTTTGTAGCCGAAGCCGGCTTTAAATTTCTCAATAACTTTATCCCTGACCTGTCTGGTGTTTTCTTTGGACTTCATGGTGTTGTTGCTCCCAAGATTCTCTTAGACAACCTCTGAGGCCATCACAGAGCAGCTGTATGTGTACTGATGTTAGATTACACACAGGAGCACTCTATTTAGTCATTAGCACTCATCAGGCAATGTCTATGGGCACCTGACTGCACTCAGACTAAAAGGGGCTGAATAATCACGCACACCCCACTTTTCAGTTATTGATTTGTAAAAAAATGTTGGAATCATGTATGATTTTCGTTCCACTTCTCACGTGTATACCACTTTGTATTGGTCTTTCACGTGGATTTCCAATAAAATTGATTCATGTTTGTGGCAGTAATGTGACAAAATGTGGAAAACTTTAAGGGGACCGAACACTTTTGCAAGCCACTGTATAAGGAAGTACATACAAACTCCACCCAAAGTATATCTTAGTCACCTTAAAATGGGGATTCTAATGCTGTAAAGCACATGTGTCGAACTCCAAGCCTGGAGGGTCAGATCCATGCCAGTGTTTAGGATGGACTGAGAAAGAAAGGAATGTGTTCTACCTGATGGACCACACCTATCCTGATTCAGACCCATCAATTCATTTGAGCTGTATCAAAAATGTGTGAGGATCTTGGCCCTTGTAGGACCGGTTTGACATACGTGCTGTAAAGGTTGCTGCCCATGAATATAATTCATGGTCAGCTTTTCATGTAAGGAGCAAATGGGCACAAACCACCAGCATTAGCGATGTGTGCACTCACTTATAGGCTACTCACTTTAATATCTGTTCATGTTTCAAAATTACAGTGGAGTTTTTCATTAGCAGTTTAATTGTTTGTCCCCTCTTCACCCTAATTATTTGGGTAACCCTAACCTCCTCTTGTCCTAAAAGCTCTTTCGAATGCATGTGATTATCCTATATTTTAAATTAAGTCTCCCTTCCTAACACCTTTCATTTGTTAATTCAGCATCACTTATGCACCTTAACCAGCCGGGCGGTATGGACGAGCTCAGCTCGTCCATCACCGCCGGAGGCTGCCGCTCAGGCCCTGCTGGGCCGATTTTCATCAAATAAAAAAGCAGCACACGCAGCCGGCACTTTGCCAGCCGCGTGTGCTGCCCGATCGCCGCCGCTCTGCGGCGATCCACCGCGAGCAGCGGCGAAAGAGGGTCCCCCCAGCCGCCTGAGCCCAGCGTAGCCGGAACAAAAAGTTCCGGCCAGCGCTAAGGGCTGGATCGGAGGCGGCTGACGTCAGGACGTCGGCTGACGTCCATGACGTCACTCCGCTCGTCGCTATGGCGACGATGTAAGCAAAACAAGGAAGGCCGCTCATTGCGGCCTTCCTTGTTTATTCTGGGCGCCGGAGGCGATCGGAAGAACGCCTCCGGAGCGCCCTCTAGTGGGCTTTCATGCAGCCAACTTTCAGTTGGCTGCATGAAATAGTTTTTTTTTTAATTTAAAAAAAACCCTCCCGCAGCCGCCCTGGCGATCTTAATAGAACGCCAGGGTGGTTAATCCACCACCATCCCTCCGCTGAATTCTTCTTGGGTACCCACAGTGCAGGTAAAGTTATTTCTGCCTATGCATTGGGAGTTGAAATTACCATGTCATACCAGAATCAGGTGATTTAGCTGAGAGACTGTGTCTGCACCAAGAGTGCTGAAGCCAGTTGCTTTGATCAGTACATGCCATGACCCTTTAAAAATTCTGGCAAATTCGATAGTGCAAATGTGGCAAAGAAGGAATTAAGGAGGTGGCAACTTAAACAAAAGTGAGGTGAGAGGCATAGACACTGAGGATGAGACTAGTTGATACAAGTACTAAAAGGCTAGCAGATATGCTTGCAGTAATAGTGGTATGTGGGAAGACTCTGCAGTGATGTTGGAGGAGTCCTTGGGACACCACCTCTCTATTTCCTAGGCAAAGTTTCTGAGAGGGAAAGAACATCTTCCTGCAGAGGAGTTTATGACTTAGCAATTAGTTCCAAAGGAGTTGGTGCTAGAGGAGTGGACTCTGAAAGACAGGCTGGGGAAGGTTCTTTAATTGCCTCAATGTGCTCTATGGCACACTAGCCTCTAAGTGGTCACATCATTTGGTGAGTGGCCCACTTTTCGTTGTGGTGGTGGACTTATCTATCTCAAAACACTGAAATATTTAGGTTTTTCCATCTACGGAGTCCTACCTAATGCATTACATATTTCTAAATCACCTTGGAACTGTGCTACATAAGGCCTAGGCGCTACCTGTTATATTAATAAGTGCTTGTGACAGACATGATGACTGAACAAGTTTAGCGACTTCTTATTCTGTGACTTATTATTCTGCCAATTGTGCCAGTGCACTTTTTCTGTATTTGTGGACAAATAGGGTTCTGTCTATCCCTAGCGAGGCAACATAGTCAGATTAGAAGTAGACAATGGACTTTTATCCACCCTCTCCTTCTTTCCGTAAATAGGGAGAAAATCCGGGCACTAGATAAGTTGCAATTGCTCACACCACTTTATTTCATTCCCCAGACAAACAGACAAGGCAAGTGTGTAGCGGCCTGAGGGCCCTTTTCCACTAGCAGTCGCTAGCGTTCGCGCTGAACGCTAGCGATTGCTGAATTGCAATTCCGCCGTTTTCCCGACGTTTGCGGCCGCGATTTTGCTATGCTATGCACTGCATAGCAAAATCACGGCAAAAGTCGCTCCGCGGCGCGATCGCGATCAAGTAAAAAACGAATCGCGGTAGTGGAAATGACCTACCGCGATTCCTATGTTAAAAAGCAAACCGTAGCGATTGTAAAATCGCTAGTGGTTTGCGGTTTTGCGATTCAGCTAGCACAAACGCGCTAGTGGAAAAGGGCCCTGATAGCCATTTTGTGAATGCTGCTCGCTTCCTCAGAGACCACCTGGGCCGGATTTCTGGGAAGGCCACAAAGGCCATGGCCTAGGGTGGTAAAATCGGATAAGATAAGAAGGGCGGCAGGACTTGAAGAGAGAAGAGGTCATATGTCAAAGTAAATCATCTCTTCTGGTCCCGCAGCGCAGCCAGCCAGCCAGCGCCCTGCTCTGCACTAATAGCTGAATTCCAGACTTCCCCAATCCCTGCATCTCTCTCACAATTCCTGGTGTGATGTGAGAAATATTAGGGATTTACATATTTACATTACAAAGCAGATAAAACTAAGTTCCGCTGAGTTTTAATGCAGGCATTCACAGACATCAGTGAGCTCTGCTAGTTTCTTTACCTTCTCCTTTTACAGCTGTCAGACTGACCACAGCAGTTGTAAATTACACTTTATCTCACCTAAATTTATGGCTTTAGGTTTTTTGTCTTCCTAGCCAGCAGTGGTCTCAGTTAACTCTTTCCTGACTCATTTTCTGTCCTTCAGTTCCTATCATCTATGTGAACTGCAGGAATAAAAACGCTGTTTGCTACCCTTTCATTGCTAAACTGTCACCTGAGCTGTTACTACCTCTATGCTAGTGTGTATGCTAGTGTGTATGGTTTGGCGTCCTTCTACTTTCCTGTAGCAGTAAAGCATTGTACCATCTTAGCCATCAGCAAAAGCAGAGAGTTTTGAATCAGAATGATACCATTTATTGGCTTAACCTCTTGACGACCAGCTAACGCCGATCGGCGTAAACTGGTCGTCTGTAGGTTACCATGGAAACGGCCGCTCAATCGGCCTTTCCATGTCAGTTCACGGAGGGTGTCTCCGTGAACAGCCGGAGAGCCGCCGATCGTGGCTCGCCGGCAAAATGTAAACACGCGGGGAAGAAATCCCCGCTGTTTACATCATACAGCGCTGCTGCGCAGCAGCGCCGTAAGGCAGATCGGCGTTCCCCGGCCTCTGATTGACCGGGGATCGCCGGCATCTGATAGGCGGAAGCCTATCCTTCAATGCGCAGGACGGAACTCCGTCCTGCGCATTACGAAGAGAGGGAGGGAGGGAGGTAAGGAGGCAGAGGGCGGAAATGGCTGCGGAGGGGGGCTTTGAGGAGCCCCCCCCCCGCAAAACGCAGATGGCCGGCGGCGATCAGACCCCCCCGGCAGGACATCCCCCTAGTGGGGAAAAAAGGGGGGGAAGTCTGATCGCCCTGGCATAATACTGATCTGTGCTGCGGGCTGGAGAGCCCACGCAGCACAGATCAGCCAATACAGCCCTGGTCGGCAAGTGGTTAAAAGAAAATAGTAATCTTTCTGCTAATAAACCTTCTTCAGACTTTGTTCCTGTATACTGTCAATATGTTAGAGCACACCCCTATGTACATTCAACATTCAAAAAAGATACATAGATTTTTCAGCAAATATAAATAAATGTCATTCAGATGCTTTAAAGTGGAGCTGAACTCTTGCACAGGACAGAAGGAAAACATAAAAAATTCCACTTTGTATGTTTTTAGAGAGCCTGTCTAATTCCCCCTCATCTGTGTCTAATCTGAAGTTGTAATTTGATCTCTCCCCTGTGTCACCTGACTGCCACAACATCTAAGCTCATTTGAAAGCACAGGATGTTAACAATATGTCTTCTTCCATGAAAGCAGGAAGTAGACACTGCCGATTTATTGCAGGATTTGTATCAGCTGTAACAAAGAAATGTTTAGTTGAAGGCTATTGTGTTGTTGTGCATCTTTTAGAGCAGAGAGGAAGTTCTGAGTTTAGGTCCGCTTGCAACCAAACATCCAAAGTGGGTCTTGACAGGATGTTTGCTACATACCTGTTCTCTGTTTTGGATGGGCTTCTCTCCATTGCACTGCCCTGTCACCTGTTTGTGGCTCTGACTGCAGGGAGTTGCACAGAGGACAAAGAAGCAGCGCATGCTCTGGCCACTTGCGACTTGTGCTCCCTGTAATTTTCTGCTCCTGCCCAGATGTGCACAGCAACCAAGGCCAGTATAGTGTTATGCATTCTTGACCAGTACCGGTCATACATCAGCATCATTTCTCAAGTATGCATGCCCAGAACACTATCCGCTGCTGTGCACATTCGGGCAGGAGCGCAAATTGCAAGAATTATTGAGCGGACAGAGCATCCACTGATTTTTGGCTGAATGGGAGGCAGAGCAACATAACTGAAATAAGCCCATTCAAACCAATGATTGCTAGTCAGAGTGTTGGACAGAATGTTTTTTGCTGGTGGTGGGGGAGGGGGCGGTAGGTGACAGCAGGCCTAGGGCACTGGAAAGTACAAATCCGGCCCTGGAGACACATGGTCATACATAAGTTAAGACTGCTCCATTGATCAGAGCACAGATGCAGAACCCTGTTCCACAGTGTGAGGAGCAACCTCGACCATCTGCGAATGGGACGCTGCTGGGAACTACTGTGGTGCAAGCAGGGAGGAGTGATGGGCAAACCTTTTTAACAGACACGGCACAGGGCTCAGCCTCGAGAAAGGCCCTAGGTGTGAAGGTAATAGAACAGAAGCTAGTCCGCCTGTCTGAGGTTCAGCTGTGAGATTGCTCTGAGGAAGCAAGCGGCACCCGCAAAACGGCTGTCAGGCTGCTACACATTTGCCTTGTCTGTTTGTCTGGGGGATGAAATAAAGTGGTGTGAGCAATTGCAACTTATCTTGTGCCCACATTTTCTCCTTATTCATGTATTGGACTGTTTGTTCTGTCTGGAGGCAGAAGGAACATGGCTTGTACATGGCAAGGATGCCTGGAGGCCTAACAATGGCATACATTTAAAATAGGTGCCGCAAGAATTTGGGTGCTGGAGATGGCCACAAGTAGAATTTTGGTAAATTCTACTATAAATTACTAGATAAATATTTACTAATATTTTACTACAGCCAATCCTAACCTTACACTCGTACGAGCCCTCACTCTTGATCCCTAACCAACCCCTTGCCGATGCCTAACCTTGGCCACCACCTTGCCTAACTTACTACCCTCCCACATCAATCTGCACTGATACAGCCACAGCAACTAAAACGGGCACAGCAGCCTAATCCCAATATTTATTGGGAGCCACCAGCACCCAAATCACCCCCTGGGCACTGCTATTTATTAACATTGCCGTCTATGTGGCACCCTTAGTAATATGGTGCCACCAGTGCCAAAATTAACTGTTTCGCTAACATGAAATAGGAATAAAACATGCAAACCGGGAAGCCCTGCCAAACACTGTTACTCTTTGATGCTCAGCAGAGCCTCCTTAGTAAGAACAGTGCAGAGCCGGGACAAGGTCCTCCAGCACCCAAGGCTGAGACACCAAAGTGCGCTCCTCCATCCCTCCCACCCCAGCTGGCACACACTGATTACTTTAAAGGGAAGGTTCAAGCAAAATAAAAAAATGAGTTTCACTTACATGGGGCTTCTACCAGCCCTATGCAGCCATCCTGTGCCCTCGTAGTCACTCACTTTTTACGCGTTACTGGTTCAATGCATATATTTGTATGCATTGAACCAGTAATGCGTAAAAATGTATGTGTTAATGTTCCTGCACTAGCGGGAATGTGTAAAAATGTACGCAATGCGGCCCGCCGACCTCTGAGGTCGGCAAGCTGCCAGCGGGGAACTGGAGCAGCAGTGAATGACTACGAGGGCACAGGATGGCTGCATGGGGCTGGTAGAAGCCCCAGGTAAGTGAAACTCAGTTTTTTATTTTGCTTGGACCTTCCCTTTAAGACTAAGAGGCGCCCCAGGGCCCCCAACACATTAACCTCTAGTTATCTGGCTTGCAGTCACTGCCATGTATCTCCTTTTCTTATTTCTCTCTGCTTCAAACACAATAGGGGAATGATAGCTGAGTGAGTTGTGCGCCCCCCTCCTACACTGTGCCCTGAGGCTGGAGCCTCTCTGCCTCGGCCCAACCCTGGAACAATGAGTCCTGCAGAGGAGATAAGGCTGTATACTATTCAGCCTTACTGCCAAGTAAGGGGTTAGTAACTACCTACAGGGCCGCAATGATTAACAAAGGAAAGGGAAAACTCCATTACAGGATTGATGAACAATCTTTCTGTTTTCCTTGTCTAAGCCTTATGAATTTAACAGCTCAAGCTCCTATTAATTATTCAATGTAGACTGACTAATGTGGTCACTATTAGTAATTAAATATTTTGTATTATGAGTGGTTCCTGTATAACACTATAAGCAAAATACTGGAAATGAAAATGCTACATATGGTTTTAATATTTTGCAGTGGTGACCAATTAAATAATTGGTTTACGATGTACAGTTTTTAAGAGTCTCCGAGCTTATTAACATTGTAAGTAAAGCTTGGCTGTCCTTGCAGTGATCTTTGGCTTATTTGTGGTTCTAATTTGAATTTCCTCTAAGCATAGAAAGAGAGTACTGCCACAAGACTTGCTAATAAATCTTCCCAATGCCTCATAGTAGCACTGTTAAGAAACAACACAATGCATAAATAGGCACTAGTGGGGAGAGGAAGTTATTATGGAACTGATTAAATACCATACATAAAATGTCACAACCCCTATTACAATATTTTAGCATTTTCTAAGGCGCTAAAAATGCATTTAGCTAAACAATCAGTGGGTTTATTAAAGTATATCAGTTGACATGATAGGAAAGAAGGTGAGTTTCTTTGCACTGCTGGAAATCAGTCTCGACAAATGTTTTTTTAAAAATCTTTTATGTTAGAAATTGCTGAAATTTCAGCCGTAATCAAAAATGATATCTCTTGTAAATGGCCTAGACTGAAAAAATAAACGTTGTTTGCAGATAGCCGCTAGCAGCTGCTAAGGTAAAAAACTGTGATATAGGGATTTACATTCACATTGTATGTGTAAATAGTTTCAAGATCAATAGTTCAAGAACATGGCTAGTGGGTCCACAATATTATTATTAGTAGTAGTATGTATATAGCGCCGACCTCTTCCGCAGCAATGTACAGAGTGTAATATCTTGTCACTTCAGAGGAGCTTACAGTCTAATCCTTACCATAGTCATATGTCTATGCATGTATCGTGTAGCGTGTGTGTCATAGTCTAGGGCAGGCATGGGCAAACTTGACCCTCCAGCTGTTAAGGAACTACAAGTCCCACAATGCATTGCAGGAGTCTGACAGCCACAGTCATGACTTATAAAGGCAAATGCATTGTGGGACTTGTAGTTCTGTAACAGCTGGAGGGCCGAGTTTGCCCATGAATGGTCTCGGGCCAATTTAGGGGGAAGCCAATTAACTTATCTCTATGTTTTTGGGAAGTGGGAGAAAACCAAAGTGCTCGGAGGAAACCCATGCAGACATGGGGAGAACATACCAACTGCGTGCAGACATTTCCCTGGCTGGGATATTAAATGGGGACAGAGCGCTGCAAATGAGAATGCTAACCACTACACCAAGTGCTGCACAATGTTACAGGAACATTCAAACACCCTGTCCCCCCATTGCATCATGGCTGATAGGCCTGCATGCTCCATTTTTGCTGCTAGCCTAGAAGATCTTCATGATGCAGTGTTAAAGTATGTATCATGTAATTAGTAGAGATGGCCCGAACGGTTCGCCGGATTACGGTTCCAGACGAACTTTGGGTGGTTCGCGATCGCATGCGAACGCAAACTTTCCCGGAAGTTTGGTTTGCCCCCATAGTGCACCATTATGGTCAACTTTGACCCTCTACATCACAGTCAGCAGGCTCATTGTAGCCAATCAGGCTACACTATCTCCTGGAGCCACCCCACCTCTTATATAACGCAGACAGCGCCGGCCATTATAGTCGTTCGTGTCCCTGTAGTAGTGAAGGGAAAGGTGCTGGCAGACTCTCATAGGGAAAGATTAGTTAGGCTCTTATAAGCTTCTTAGCTGGCTACTGGCTGATTGTTATTCCTAAAATAGCACCCCACAACAGCTCTTTTGAGAACTAATCTTGTTCTTGTGCTTTTTTTTTTTTTACCCTCCACCTTCCACCCTTCTCCTCCTCCTCCTCTCTTGTCTTGTCTTCCAGGGATTTGTAGGATGTCAAAAGCCAGCTTACATACATTGGCCAGGAATCGAACCCAGGTCAACTGCTTTGAAGGCAGCTATGCTCACCACTATACCACCAACACTACATGCTGAAGCCAGCCTAGCATGTACCACTGTGATATACCCAAGAGAAAAATGAGCTTGCTTAGGGATTTGTAGGATGTCAAAAGCAACCTCACATACATTGGCCAGGAATCGAACCCAGGTCAACTGCTTGGAAGGCAGCTATGCTCACCACTATACCACCAACGCTACAGGCTGAAACTTTGTGGAGCAGACATACTTCCTCGCTCCAAAAGACACACATACATCCCCATAAAATAATTCAACAGCAACTGCATGCACAGTCTCTGTGGCACAATCGGTTAGCGCATTCAGCTGTTAACCGAAAGGTTGGTGGTTCAAGCCCACCCAGGGACAGCCTTGCCTTTTGCATTCAACAGTTGTCCAAAGAGAACCCCAGATAGCCATGTAGAATCATCTTTCTCTCTCTGGGCTTGAACCACCAACCTTTCGGTTAACAGCCGAACACACTAACTGATTGCACCACAGAGACTGTGCACACAGTTGTTGCTAAACGATATTATGTGGATGCATGTGTGTCTTGTGGAGGGAGGAAAAAAGTCTGCTCCAAGAAGTTTAACGCCACTTTAAACAAAACCTGCATATATCACATTTCTACATATATTTCTATGATCCTTTCATGATGACAAAGGCCAGAAAGAAGTAGGCAAAGGAGTGCCCATCTTTCCGTACGGCTAAGCGGTCTCACTCACTTTTTCCTACAACGAAGCATCTGCTGTACAGCAGCAGAGTGGCACAGTGGAAGCATGCTGAGCCCATAACCCAGAGGTCGATGGATCGAAACCATCCTCTGCTAGGTGTACTTTGGTTTTTACATCTTGCTTTACCACATGGGCCAATCGGTGGCCATAGCCCCGTAAGAGAAAGTGTCATTCGGGCCTTGCTGTAGCATAGATAGTAGTGTAACTATTTCAACTAATGTACCCTTCTTAAACTTGAAGGTTATATACAAACGTAAGCAGAGTGGTGCAGCGGATGCATGCTGGGCCCATAACCCAGAGGTGGATGGATCAAAACCATCCTCTGCTAGGCATGATTTTATTTTTGCACCTTGCTTTATCGCGTAGGCAAAACGGTTTCCATAGCACTGTAAGAAAAAGTGTAATAAGAGCCCTGCCGTAACATAGATATTAGGGTAGCTAAGACTACTCCTGGGCCTTTCTTGTAGTTGAAGAGATGAGTGAACTGTGACACCACACGAAAAAAAAAAAGCAAAGAAGCTTCCCCATATTGGAGCATTGGATTTGGTAAAGTCTTAAGCCAATGTGTTGTAAGACACAAGTAAGCTTTAGGTTAGCAGGAATGGTTGCATGGCCACCTAGCTTTTCTTCCTTCCCACCCTTGCCCTGGAATCTTCCAGACTTCAAATTGCTGTCCTTTGCTGTGTGTGTTACACCAGCATCATCCAGGGGGGCACATGATCCTTCTGAAGTCTTGAATTGAAGCCTGTAAGCAGTATCACCATGTGTCCCAGTGCTTTCATACAGCAAATTAGGCAAATAAGCAAGCTCATTTTTTTCTTGGGTATATCACAATGGTACATGCTAGGCTTCAGCATGTAGTGTTGGTGGTATAGTGGTGAGCATAGCTGCCTTCAAAGCAGTTGACCTGGGTTCAATTCCCAGCTAATGTATGTAAGCTGGCTTTTGACATCCTACAAATCCCTGGAAGACAAGACAAGAGAGGAGGAGGAGAAGGAGGTGGAGGGTAGGAAGAATTACACTCCCTGATTGATGTATACACATGCAAGATGTTATAACGTAGTTTAGGCTTGCAATTTAGCATTGAATGTGATTTTTGCCCTTAAAACACTGCTTTGCGTCAAATTCAGATTTTTTTTCCGGGACTTTTGACGTCTATCCCACTCAACCATGTCTCCCTCCAGGTGTTAGACCCCTTGAAACATCTTTTCCATCACTTTTCTGGCCAGCATAATTTTTTCTAATTTTCCAAGTTTGCCTCCTCATTGAAGTCTACTGTGGCCACTATTTCCCCTGATGAAGCCTCCAATTAAGGGATTGAAACATGTTGGGTTGGTGGGGAGTTTCAATGTAAATAGTAGCATATCATTCGAGCCTGATCTTCATATAAGGCTAAGAAGATCTAGCATTCTAATTGATCCTGCCCTCGTTATAGGTAAATCAGTCTTGACATTGTGTGCCGCGTATTTTAAATATTGAATAAAGGTTATGTTTTATTTATAGTCTTTAGAGAGTTAGCCTTTGAAACTTCATTAAGGTGTTCTTGGATATGCCTCTCTAGTTATCTTTTTCATGACCCTGAAAAATGTATTATTTTTGGTTGCTTATATTATTGGTTGTGCTTTCATTAGGGGGAAAAAGGGTTGTTGTTTTTTTTTTTGTTTTTTTTTGCAAAGAGCTGCAGCAAGCAAATTATTAGAACCAACAAAATTAGTTCTTTCTCCTGGAGATAACGGGGCATTAATGAAAATTTAATTTACGCTGACAGTTATTGATTCATTAATGTAATACATGTTTACAGTAATTAGGATTAATGTAAGGTATCTAAAAACTAGTCTTAATTAGTATTGAGCACAGAAGTTATGTCTTTATTAAATGAGGCAAAGAGATTTATGTTTTTCTACTTAAGTTTCAGTGACTGTCCTCCATTGCTATTAAATCACAAACCTATAAGAACTGACCCTCTGTACTGGGGCGGAGGGGGGGCGGGGGGAGGGGGTGGTGCTCATGGGGGCTTGGAAACTTGGGGGCTGCATAGATTGCAATATTAATTGCGGCTATAGTGCCTCCCAGTGGACAATTTGGGTGCACATGATACAGACAGTGTCAGGAGTAACTGGGTAAGTTACTGTATGTGACTGTGTTGGTGTAGATTAGTATTGAGAGTAGGTAGAGGTAGGTTAGTGTTAGGTTTAGATAGCAGTAGGTTAGCATATTTAGGGTTAGATATCCGTAGGTTAGCTCTAGGATTAGCTAAGGGGGTTAGTGTTAGGCTTAGATAGCGGTAGGTTAGTGTTAGGATTAGATAGGAGAGTTAGTGTGAGAGGGAAGTTAGGTAAAGGTATAATAGTAAAATAATAATAATAATAATATAACCGATATTCTATTATCGTTATTGGTAGTGGTGCTCATCACAAGCTCGTGATCACGAGTTACTCGTCATCACGAGTCGTTTTTTTGCGATCACGAGGTCGTAATCCGCATTAATGATCGTCTCTTGATCTATAATGCACTCGTGATTGCACTCATTAGCCGACTCGTGATCACTAGTCTGTATTTGTGATTAAAACAAGCCAATTTAAGCAGTTCATAGCAAAGCCCCCTTACATGCTAGAAACACCAAATTTGCCAGATATATCAACAGTGGGAACAAGTGGAACATTTTTTTTTTCAAAAAGGCCTTATAGTTTTTGAGAAAATCGTTTTTAAAGTTTCAAAGGAAAAAAGTATACATTTAAATGCGGTAAATGACAGTTAAAGTATTAATAAGGCTAAAGGCTGTCCTGAATAAATCAAGTTTTCTCTGCTGACTGCTCAGTAATTTTTGCAAGAAAAGCAGCTAGCCTGCAAAAGTTAAAGGAAAAGAGGACGAGAACAACACAAAACATAAGAAGGTAATAATAGATCTAAATATGTATTGATGATACTTATACGTTTGAATATCAGCTTATCGGCAAGTCCTACAGGTGTTTAGTTCCCAAGCATTCATCAAACGATGGTACACTTATTAGAAATTGCGAATGTTTTGCAGATTTTCCTAGGGCGCGATTGCCACATATGTATTGTATTTCAATAGCTTTGCATTTTTTGTGAGTGTGATGTGCATTATAGCGATTTTTCTGCATTTACAATATGCATGGCCGGTCCCAGACCATTTAAATAATAAGTTGCCGCCTGGAAGTGTACTTTTTCCTTTTTTTTGTGTGCAAAAATAAATAAATAAAAAAATGGCAGAACAGAATTGTATTTTTGTTTTTTCTTGGTTTATGAGATGTATTTTTCATGTAAATTATTTTAAGTGGTATTCACAAAAAATGGCAAAACAAAAATTATCATAGACATGAAAATTGCACATCAAAATTACAAATGCAGATTTGTGCATGCAGGAAATTACATGCAGAAAACTGTATGACAAGTGGGAACACCCCCTTACAGTATTTGTTCATCATCATCTGCTAAGACCCAGTATTAGGTTGTGACTCCAAAACACAAAGAATGGCAAGTGTTCACTCCCAGGCAGCACCGAGCTATTTAAATGATTTGCTGGAAAAGCACATTCAAGGCAAAGCAAATATACCTACAACTGTAGTACAAGATCTAGCAAGGGCTGAACCGATTAAATGATCACCTCTTAGATAGTCTTAGATACAGTTTCATATAACAATGCAACTATGTGGTAGCAGGGGTGGATCGTGCAGCCAGTCTCTAATCTCCTTTCCACTGCTATGTTACTTGGGAACTCCAGTATCTGTAAGTTGCTCTAAGACATCAAATGAGGGTGAGCAGTACCTGACTGGGACCACCACCTGAAAGCTACACCCCAATGAGGTGCAGGAAGCGCCCAAGTGCCCTCACCACCAGGGAGACCACCCACACCTACCCTCTAGTATATAAAACACAAACAATGCAAAACACTAATTTCCAGGTAGCAATTGGCTATTTTAATTAGTTAAATTAGGCCATGACTCCCCTCTTCATGTATAGGTGTGGATTCCTTCCTGCGCCAGAATTCTATGGCCCAGTTTACATTGGCACTTAAAGTAAGTCTGAAGCGATTAAAAAAACAAAAACAAAAAAACAAACAGATACGCACCTAAGGAGAGCCTTCCTGGTTCTCCTAGGGTGCCCGCATTCCAGGGCTGGATCTCCCCGTTAGCAGTTTCTGATTGGTCGGAGACTGCTCACTTACACCACTGTGGGAGGCTTCAGCAATCTTCGGGAGCTAAGTGCTACCGAAGACGGGCCGCTCTGTACTGTGCTTGTGCAAGAATACGTGCTTGTGCATGCACAGTACAGAGTGGCTCTGCCAAAGCCTCCTACAACAGATAAGAGAGCAGTCTCCGACCCACTGATCAGACACTGCTATCGCGGGCACTGTAGGAGGTACGGGAAGGCTCTATAGGACCCTTACCTCTCCTTAGGGGAGTACCTGTTTGTGTTTTGAAAACGCCCTTCAGACTTTAACGGAAAGTGGATCCATAACGGCATAACATAAAGCATACTAACTCTATCTTCCACGTTAGAAGACTTGTTGATACTGGTTGAGCTGATGTCCATGTTGAAAGACTATTGCTATTGGTAGTCAGAACATTTTTTTTTTTATTTGGTCACCCCCCCCCCCCCCCACCACCCCACCACCCCACCAAAAAATGGTGTAATTGTGCTTGGAACTAAAATTGTGAGATATGTATAAAAAAGTACAATACATTGAAAATGGTATGATAATGGGATAAGCAAACTACAAATTAAAAAGACTCACTTCAGAGTGATTATAAGTTGTCATACTGTTGTGACGGTTCTACACAACTAGGTGTCCATCTTCTTCAGGTCATGCTTTACAAGCTCTAGTAGGCGATCAAACTTACCTGGAGTAGAAAGGAAGTTGGATAAATAAATTGAACTAAAAACGCTGCTGCTTCTCTCACACTGTCCAGAGCTCTCTCACACTGTCCAGAGCATGTTTTCACATTTTGCAGGACACATAGGTCTCCTAAATATAAATCACTGCATCCCCAACTTGGCAGCCCACTTTAGTGGAACATGACAAACTGATACATTTGAACGGATCAATGTGAATGGATCCATTGGTTAATATTGGATCCATTCATATCAGTTAGGATCTGTTGCGGTAAGATCCGCTAAATGTACAGTTTTTTTATGCCAATGTGAACCGAGCCTTAACCAATGTTTTCTAATACTGAGAAAAATACATTTGTAATTAATGAACTACATATGTAACTTATCAGAAGTACTGCTGTGTTTGCGTTATATAGGTGTTACTAACATTCTTTGTGGCCAAGCACTTTCACCTAGTCCGTGTTAGATTATATATTTAGCACTGATCATCCTTAATTAATGCTGGAATGTACGTACTTGTGTAAAAACCTGAGATATCACTCTGTAAGGCAAATACATTGTATTAACCCTTTACTCATCTTTCACTATGCCCTTTTAATAAAGTTTTGTTGAACAGGAAGTAGAGAGTTGGCTTCCTTTGTAGCAAAACTATCATATAATGAATTTGAGGTACAATATCTCAGTAAGCATCTGTGAGGAATTATTGCACAGATACGATCTTGTGTGAAACAAAAATATGCTTTTTGTCTCTAATGAATGGTAACAGATATTAAGTGTGTAATTATTATTTTCACGTCAGTGGAATGCAAGCACACTGATACATGCTTGCTTACTCTGTAGAATGTGTATAGGTCTTATTTATAGGGAAAGTATAGTAATCAGCTGTATTTATGTGTTTTATTTTCTTCTGAGTTTAATGGTAAGCTTTGTAAGTTTTGTTTTACTGCTGAGTTGTAAAGAAAAGCTAACTCCATGCAGAACAATTGGGCTTAATTATAAGTCCCCTAGCCACAAGACTTGACTCTGGTAATGCTAGAGACTTGTTTAATACAGCAGTTAAGTGAGCGTCTTTCCTGTTTATTTATATCCTGATTTTTTTAATGCAGAGGCAGTGCATGATTTTCCTGCCTGACTCTAACTGGTCTTTCCCTTGCGGTTGGAGACTCCTAAACAACTAACAATGAACGAGTTGCCTTGTGTTCAGGCATGCTCAGATGTACCAAAATTAGATCCGGGTACATTCGAATTCGGGTCCAAGTAAAATTCGGATTCGGAAAAATTCGAATTCGGTTCGAGTTTCAGTAATAAAATTCGGCCAAAAATTTGTGTACGGGAATTCGGATGTGTTTTTATTTAACCACCTGAGCGGTCTGGACGAGCTCAGCTCGTCCAACACCGCCGGAGGTCGCCGCTCAGGCCCTGCTGGGCCGATTTTTATCAAATAAAAAGCAGCACACGCAGCCGGCACTTTGCCAGCCGCGTGTGCTGCCTGATCGCCGCCGCTCTGCGGCGATTCGCCGCGAGCAGCGGCGAAAGAGGGCCCCCCTAGCCGCCTGAGCCCTGCGCAGCCGGAACAAAAAGTTCCGGCCAGCGCTAAGGGCTGGATCGGAGGCGGCTGACGTCAGGACGTCGGCTGACGTCGATGACGTCACTCCGCTCGTCGCTATGGCGACGATATAAGCAAGACAAGGAAGGCCGTTCATTGCGGCCTTCCTTGTTTATTATGGGCGCCGGAGGCGATCGGAAGATCGCCTCCGGAGCGCCCTCTAGTGGGCTTTCATGCAGCCAACTTTCAGTTGGCTGCATGAAATAGTTTTTTTTTTATTTAAAAAAAACCCTCCCGCAGCCACCCTGGCGATTTAATCAGAACGCCAGGGTGGTTAAAACAAATCTCTCTCTCTCTCTCTCTCTCATTTTTTTTTTAAACATATCCGAATTTCCGAACACAAATCTTTTTTGGCCGAATTTGGATTAATGCGGCCGAATTTGAGAAACAGTATTCGGGTAGATTCGAATTCGAATCATCAGAATTCAGATAAGAATTCGGCAACCATGAAAAGTGACCCGAATTTTCGGGTACATAATATATTCACGAATTTGGCAAGCAACCCTGCTTGTGTTCTCCCACTTTATATTTCAAACTATAATGACCGCAACACCCATAACAGGAGTAGGGCAATAAAGCTATTCTTACTATTCATATTGTGGGTAATGCAAGCGCTGAGTTTGAAGAAAAAAAAAACCTGAGTGTGAGACATTGAAAAATAGCACCTCTTGATTTGGGTGCCCCATTTGTGGCAATAAAAATCTCCTTATTAATGGCGCTCACTGTGTAATGTGAGCGCTCAGTTAAATTGCTGCTGCTCAGGTAATTTGTGGCTTTATGGATTCTTTAATTAGTGGCTTTTACAGGCTTTGGGTAGATTACTGCTTTATAGCCATGTAGGTGCTGTAATTAGTGGCTTTACAGCTGCTGGGGTAAACTGCTGCTTTACGAAAGTTGCAATAAGCCGATTTACAGCCACTTAGTAAATAGAGGCTTTATAGTCTATGGTTAGAGTTTGGAGTAGATGGAGTTAGGTTCATGTTAGGAATAAATAGAGGGAAGGTTAGTGTTCGGAGTAGATAGGGAGAGGTTATGGTTCAGAGTAGATATGGAGAGGTTATGGTTCAGAGTAGATAGGTGGAGCTTAGTGTTAGGTATAGAAAGAGGAGGGTTTGTGTGAGAATTGGGTTATACTGAGGGACAGTATAATATTGGTAAAATGACCACTATTTTGCTATCTGGGCACAGGAAATGAAGACTATTGGTAAAATTACTCACTTACTTATTCTATGGCATTTCCTGGCACCCATTTTACCAGCAGCAAATCAGAATAACTGCTTTATTCTTTTTACCATCGATATTTTTATGTGTATGCAATGAGTGCATTGTCTTCTTTTGTCCCCTGCACTACAGATGCCACTTTCTTATTCTCTACCCATCACCCACCCTCCCCTCTCCATAGAACAGCACACACCATCTGGCTATAGCCTACCAACATGTCTGCACAGTAAGTCACAGCAATGCTTCCCTGGAGTGAAAAGGGTTATAATCTACTATATTCTTTTTATTATTACTATTATTTGTTTTTATTCTGTATACTTCTATATTCTGTTCTTTAACCTTTTTTCTCTATGCTTCGCGCAGTACGATTATCTTCTTCTGTGTGCTTCTTTCTTCATGCAGTGTTTTTTTTCTACATAGGTCTATATTCAACTTTACACTTATTTTATTCTGGTCTTCTGTTCTTCTTTCTTTTAAATTCTTGATCCATTACTACCAACTGAACTATAGAGATGGCCCGAACGGTTCGCCGGCGAATGGTTCCCCGCGAATTTCGGTGATTCGCGTTTGAACGCGAACTTTTCTGGAAGTTCGATTCTCCCCCATAGTGCATCATGAGTGTCATCTTTGACCCTCTACATCAGTCAGCAGGCACATTGTAGCCAATCAGGCTACACTCTCTCCTGGAGTCACTCCCCCCTTATAAGAGGCAGGCAGCGTCCAGCTTTTCACTCACTCATGTGCCTGCATTAATTAGAGAAGGGAAAGCTTAGTTAGGCTCTTGTAGGCTTCTTAGCTTGCTCCTTGCTGATTCTTATTGCTAAAAAAGCACCTCACAACAGCTCTTTTGAGAGCTAATCTTGTTAGGGTGATCTATTTTTTGTGTGTGTGTGTGTCCCACTGACACTTGTGTTGCATACACAGCCTTGGTAATTCCTACTGTGTGTGCCACTGCCAGCCATGCCCAGCACATTCAGTGACTACCTGTGTGTGAGACAGGTCCACATTGTAATACCTATCACTGCATATACCTATCTACCTGTTGTTCACAGTGCACCCACCTATGGACATGAGTGCACGCAGTGTCACTGTGCCTGTCCGGTACCTGTCTGTGTGTGACAGGTGCACATTGTAATACCCACTGCATATACCTACCTGTTGTTCACTGCACACCCACCCACCTACGTGAGCGCACGCAGTGTCACTGTGCCTGTCCGGTACCTGTCTGTGTGTGACAGGTGCACATTGTAATACCCATTGCATATACCTACCTGTTGTTCACTGTGCACCCACCCACCTACGTGAGCGCATGCAGTGTAATATACCACTCCGTGCATACCTGTTAACTGCACCTGCGTGACTGCACATTGTATTAGTCAAGTCAGTGCATACCTTTCACTTCATCCCCCCAATATGGAGAAAACAAAAGGCAGAGGCAGGCCACCTGGCAGGTCTGTTCGAGGTCGCGCTGTCGTGTTTTCTTGCGGCCCTCGACCAAAGTACAGTGTTCAGAAGAACCCCCAATATTGTCAGGACGTAGTTGATTATTTAACACAGAACACCTCATCTTTCTCAGCTTCCGCACAGAAGCATGACATATCTTCCTCCTCCTGCTCTGATTCTGGCACCCCACTTAACACTCAGTCAGCCGCCACCACCAAAGTACCATCACCCCAGGACTCAGCGGTGTGGACATTTTTTTTCTGTGTCTGCCTCAGATGAGAGCAATGCCATCTGTCCTCTCTGCCACAGATAATTGAGCCGTGGAAAGACCAAGACCTGCGTAGGGACAACTACCTTACGAAGGCGCATAATTACAAAGCACAAACTGCAATGGGAGGACCACCTGAGGAAAAGCAGCACACAAAAGCAAAGCCACACACCACAGCGGAAGATACCAGGCCACATTTTTTTCTCAAAAAAGGCGATACCTAAACTGTACCGTGATGTTGAAAGGCAAGTGGTGACATCTCTGGCACACAGTGCTGGGTCAAGGGTCCATCTGACCACGGATGCCTGGTCTGCAAAGCACGCTCAGGCCTGCCCGAAGACTAAGTCAGTCACCACACACAGCATCTCTGCCTGCATGCCGTGTGACTGCCTGCCCCAAGACTAAGTCGCTTCCCACACAGCACCTCTGCCCACAGGCCATTTGACTGCCTTCTCCGCCACCACCAACAGGGTCCAGGACTCCAGGCAGATTCCTGAATTTTTAAGGCCGTTGCTAGCAGCGGCCGCTATAATAATTTTTCTGGTGCGTTTACATGCCTGCCCAATTTTTCTGGCTGCACTGCAGCTGCAACAACAAAACAAAAGGCATGTACAAGTTCTAATTCCCCTTCGTGATCATTACTTTGCCTCGGTGAAGGGGCTTGCGTATCACAATGAAGCAATGACCGCTGGCTATATGAGTGTCTCGGGGGATGGCCCACCAAAGATACAGTAATAAGGTCATTGCTTCATTGTGGACAGACCAAATTTGATCAGCTGGACAGTCACTGTTCTGTCATTCAGCTACCTATATGGCCTGGAAAGCCGCCATCACCTGCACTCTTATCATGGTGCGCACCAGTCCAGCACGGCCGTCACTACACAAACAGCTGTTTGCGGTGCGTTACACAGTGAGTTTGGTGTGTCAGTGTGAAGCAGTACTCTAATTACACTCCCTGAGTGATGTATACACATGCAAGATGTTTTAAAGCACTTTCGACCTGCAATTTAACATTCATTGTGATTTCTGCCCTTAAAACGCTGCTTTGCGTCAAATCCAGATTCTTCCCCGGGACTTTTGGCGTCTATCCTACTCCGCCATGCCCTCCTCCAGGTGTTGGACCCCTTGAAACATCTTTTCCATCACTTTTCTGGCCAGCATAAGTGTTTATAGTTTTCAAAGTTCGCCTCCCCATTGAAGTCTATTGCGGTTTATTGCACTCCCCATTGTACCTCCACTGGGGACCTATGAAACCCTTGCTCTGTACCACCCCTCTGTTTGTTACAATAAAATTGTGTCTCCCTCACTGCAGCACAGCTGCAATACAGAATAGGGAGCCCAAGCAAAAGCAACTTTGAATCGCAGCCAACAACTTTTGTTTTTATTGAAGTAATTTTGAATCTAATGGTGCAATTTTTTTTTCATCCAATCTTACCATTTCTTTGCAATATAAGAGAACTGCCTAAATTATCCTCTCAGTATATTCACTTAATTTACCCTTATACTACATAGAAACGGTAAGATTGGATGAAAAACATTGTACTATGTATGGGCACCATAACTTGCTAAAATCACATTAAAAATGTTATTTTTTTTTACAAACGGATACCCTTCCCTGTCATTTCACAACAGTTTCCATTAATGGTACCCAATTATTTGAGGTCCCCTAGTGATGAAGAAGTGCTGACCTTCAAACAAAGGCCTCTGGGAGTATCATAAAGAGATGGTATGGGCCTGAAGGACGCCTTTATTTATTTATTTATTTTTTTACTAAATGGGGTCAGTATAAAATAAGATTAAAAAAAATCTATAAAAAGTTATATTTGTTCTGATGGCACTGCCACTGGCTCCAAACTTAATATACTGGCTCTGTGCTAGATATTGTTGTGCGGACGGAGGGCAAAGAGTTACTGAAGCTTCACTTTCAATCAAAATTGCTAGTGCTAGTGAATGAGCGAGCTTCAAGTTTAAAATTCCTTGAATTTCTATATATACCGATTCACATGAATAAAAATGATCATGAAAATGGGAAACGGCTCTGAGGCTGAAAGGTAGTTGAAAAATAATTGATAGCCATAATCAATAACACATATTCTTCTTTAGAACAGATCTTTGATGAAATGTTAAACATCTCACATAATGTAAGAAGCATGCATTCATGTTCCATTAACCTCCTTGGCGGTAACCCCGTGTGTGACACGGGGTAAGCCGCCGGAGGGTGCCGCTCAGGCCCTGCTGGGCCGATTTACTTAATTTTTTTTTTGCTGGACGCAGCTAGCACTTTGCTAGCTGCGCCAGCACCCCGATCGCCGCCGCCGCGCGCCCGATCGCCGCTATCCGGTGCGGCGTGCGGCCCCCCCCCCCAGACCCCGAGCGCTGCCTGGCCAATCAGTGCCAGGCAGCGCCGAGGGGTGGATCGGGTCTCCCAATGACGTCCCGACGTCGCTGACGTCATCCCGCCCCGTCGCCGTTGAACGGGATTTCCTGATCGGTGATCGCCGAAGGCGATCGAAGCGGGCGGGGGGATGCCGCTGAGCAGCGGCTATCATGTAGCGAGCCCTCGGCTCGCTACATGATAAAAAATTTTTTTTTAAAAAAAAAACTGTTGCGCTTCCCCCTGGCGGTATTTTTCATACCGCCAAGGGGGTTAAACAGCAAATGGAAAACGCAGTATTCCTTTAATAGCATCTATCTTCTTTAGTAACATTCTAGGGCCCATGTAGGTCAAAGGTAAAAAGTTGCTGCCATATGAAAATTTAAAGGATACCTGAGCACTCAAAAATTGTAAAACGGAGAGAGCAGGCATGTGTAGGAAGCAGTCCTCATGCCCACTGCTCCCCTCATTCTCCTCCGTCCCCATCCATTATCTTCTAAAGGCTCCCTAAAGCTACTTCCGGGTCAGACAGATCAGTGAGTAGTGCGCAGGTGCTGCCCGGCAGCACACTTCCTTAATCTCACGCCCATGGCTGGGAGTGCTCTGCGTATGCACTCTACATAGTAACGTGCAGTGCGCTTCTGGCTGCAGACGCACCATCAATGACTTGTGTTGCCGGGCACAGCAGGAAGCACTTGTGCACTTCGCAGACCAGTTAGGCTAGTCAAAAAAGATAACATGGTCTCACCTCTCCCTCGCTTTAAGATCTGCATTGTAGTTAATTTCGTGAAAAATTCCGGAAAAAAAAACAGTGTAAAGTGTTAACATATATAGATTAAGAAATTTCAAGTAACATTCCTCTAAGAAGCTGAGCCTACTACTGTAAAGTGCTGATAATACTTCTTAAATATCAGACAATGGGCCCAATCCAATTCACTTTTTCTGCTAGGTTTTCTCCAAGGTGATATTTTCACATCTATCAATAAAATGACTTTTAAGCCACCAGCAAGCAATTAAATAATTTTGACAGTACTTTTTCGCCTATTATTTACCACTTTTTCAATCGCAGAGTGCAAAAATTATTTTAAACAGAAGATGAAAGTGTATCTCCTATGAGAAAACTTAGGAAAAAAAGTGAATTGGATCAGGCCCACTAGCTTTCTAATACCGACTAACATCGAAGACATCAGTGCAATAGTAATGAAGTATTAAAGTTTACTAACACAATCGGATTTTAGTTTTTAAAATTTGTTCGCCTCATTGGCCACTCAAAATTGGATGTTTGTACACACTAGAGATGGCCCGAACGGGTAGCCGGCGAACGGTTCCAGGCGAACTTCCGTGGTTCGCGATTGCGGAGAACCGCGAACTGTTCCGGAAGTTCGATTCGCCCCGATAGTGCATCATGAGGGTCAACTTTGACCCTCTACATCACAGTCAGCAGGCACATTGTAGCCAATTAGGCTACACTCCCTCCTGGAGCCCCACTCCCCCCTTATAAAAGGCAGACAGCGTCAGGCAGTGGACTCACTCGTGTGCCTTCAGTAATTAGAGAAGGAATAGCTGCTGCAGACTCTCGTAGGGAAAGCTTAGTTAGGCTCTTGTAGGCTTGTTAGCTTGCTCCTGGCTGATTGTTATTGCTAAAAAAGCACCCCTCAACAGCTCTTTTAAAAGCTAATCTTGTTCTTGTGATCTATTTTTTTTCTTTTTTGTGTGGCCCACTTGCATTATATACAGCCCTGTCACGAGTAATGCATTCGTAGTTAACTACGCACTACACATTCTTTGTGGCCAAGCACTTTCACCTAGTCCGTGTTAGATTATATATTTAGCACTGATCATCCTTAATTAATGCTGGAATGTACGTACTTGTGTAAAAACCTGAGATATCACTCTGTAAGGCAAATACATTGTATTAACCCTTTACTCATCTTTCACTATGCCCTTTTAATAAAGTTTTGTTGAACAGGAAGTAGAGAGTTGGCTTCCTTTGTAGCAAAACTATCATATAATGAATTTGAGGTACAATATCTCAGTAAGCATCTGTGAGGAATTATTGCACAGATACGATCTTGTGTAAAACAAAAATATGCTTTTTGTCCCTAATGAATGGTAACAGATATTAAGTGTGTAATTATTATTTTCACGTCAGTGGAATGCAAGCACACTGATACATGCTTGCTTACTCTGTAGAATGTGTATAGGTCTTATTTATAGGGAAAGTATAGTAATCAGCTGTATTTATGTGTTTTATTTTCTTCTGAGTTTAATGGTAAGCTTTGTAAGTTTTGTTTTACTGCTGAGTTGTAAAGAAAAGCTAACTCCATGCAGAACAATTGGGCTTAATTATAAGTCCCCTAGCCACAAGACTTGACTCTGGTAATGCTAGAGACTTGTTTAATACAGCAGTTAAGTGAGCGTCTTTCCTGTTTATTTATATCCTGATTTTTTTAATGCAGAGGCAGTGCATGATTTTCCTGCCTGACTCTAACTGGTCTTTCCCTTGCGGTTGGAGACTCCTAAACAACTAACAATGAACGAGTTGCCTTGTGTTCAGGCATGCTCAGATGTACCAAAATTAGATCCGGGTACATTCGAATTCGGGTCCAAGTAAAATTCGGATTCGGAAAAATTCGAATTCGGATGCAATCCCCAAATTCGAATTCGGTTCGAGTTTCAGTAATAAAATTCGGCCAAAAATTTGTGTACGGGAATTCGGATGTGTTTTTATTTAAAACAAATCTCTCTCTCTCTCTCTCATTTTTTTTTTAAACATATCCGAATTTCCGAACACAAATCTTTTTTGGCCGAATTTGGATTAATGCGGCCGAATTTGAGAAACAGTATTCGGGTAGATTCGAATTCGAATCATCAGAATTCAGATAAGAATTCGGCAACCATGAAAAGTGACCCGAATTTTCGGGTACATAATATATTCACGAATTTGGCAAGCAACCCTGCTTGTGTTCTCCCACTTTATATTTCAAACTATAATGACCGCAACACCCATAACAGGAGTAGGGCAATAAAGCTATTCTTACTATTCATATTGTGGGTAATGCAAGCGCTGAGTTTGAAGAAAAAAAAAACCTGAGTGTGAGACATTGAAAAATAGCACCTCTTGATTTGGGTGCCCCATTTGTGGCAATAAAAATCTCCTTATTAATGGCGCTCACTGTGTAATGTGAGCGCTCAGTTAAATTGCTGCTGCTCAGGTAATTTGTGGCTTTATGGATTCTTTAATTAGTGACTTTTACAGGCTTTGGGTAGATTACTGCTTTATAGCCATGTAGGTGCTGTAATTAGTGGCTTTACAGCTGCTGGGGTAAACTGCTGCTTTACGAAAGTTGCAATAAGCCGATTTACAGCCACTTAGTAAATAGAGGCTTTATAGTCTATGGTTAGAGTTTGGAGTAGATGGAGTTAGGTTCATGTTAGGAATAAATAGAGGGAAGGTTAGTGTTCGGAGTAGATAGGGAGAGGTTATGGTTCAGAGTAGATATGGAGAGGTTATGGTTCAGAGTAGATAGGTGGAGCTTAGTGTTAGGTATAGAAAGAGGAGGGTTTGTGTGAGAATTGGGTTATACTGAGGGACAGTATAATATTGGTAAAATGACCACTATTTTGCTATCTGGGCACAGGAAATGAAGACTATTGGTAAAATTACTCACTTACTTATTCTATGGCATTTCCTGGCACCCATTTTACCAGCAGCAAATCAGAATAACTGCTTTATTCTTTTTACCATCGATATTTTTATGTGTATGCAATGAGTGCATTGTCTTCTTTTGTCCCCTGCACTACAGATGCCACTTTCTTATTCTCTACCCATCACCCACCCTCCCCTCTCCATAGAACAGCACACACCATCTGGCTATAGCCTACCAACATGTCTGCACAGTAAGTCACAGCAATGCTTCCCTGGAGTGAAAAGGGTTATAATCTACTATATTCTTTTTATTATTACTATTATTTGTTTTTATTCTGTATACTTCTATATTCTGTTCTTTAACCTTTTTTCTCTATGCTTCGCGCAGTACGATTATCTTCTTCTGTGTGCTTCTTTCTTCATGCAGTGTTTTTTTTCTACATAGGTCTATATTCAACTTTACACTTATTTTATTCTGGTCTTCTGTTCTTCTTTCTTTTAAATTCTTGATCCATTACTACCAACTGAACTATAGAGATGGCCCGAACGGTTCGCCGGCGAATGGTTCCCCGCGAATTTCGGTGATTCGCGTTTGAACGCGAACTTTTCTGGAAGTTCGATTCTCCCCCATAGTGCATCATGAGTGTCATCTTTGACCCTCTACATCAGTCAGCAGGCACATTGTAGCCAATCAGGCTACACTCTCTCCTGGAGTCACTCCCCCCTTATAAGAGGCAGGCAGCGTCCAGCTTTTCACTCACTCATGTGCCTGCATTAATTAGAGAAGGGAAAGCTTAGTTAGGCTCTTGTAGGCTTCTTAGCTTGCTCCTTGCTGATTCTTATTGCTAAAAAAGCACCTCACAACAGCTCTTTTGAGAGCTAATCTTGTTAGGGTGATCTATTTTTTGTGTGTGTGTGTGTCCCACTGACACTTGTGTTGCATACACAGCCTTGGTAATTCCTACTGTGTGTGCCACTGCCAGCCATGCCCAGCACATTCAGTGACTACCTGTGTGTGAGACAGGTCCACATTGTAATACCTATCACTGCATATACCTATCTACCTGTTGTTCACAGTGCACCCACCTATGGACATGAGTGCACGCAGTGTCACTGTGCCTGTCCGGTACCTGTCTGTGTGTGACAGGTGCACATTGTAATACCCACTGCATATACCTACCTGTTGTTCACTGCACACCCACCCACCTACGTGAGCGCACGCAGTGTCACTGTGCCTGTCCGGTACCTGTCTGTGTGTGACAGGTGCACATTGTAATACCCATTGCATATACCTACCTGTTGTTCACTGTGCACCCACCCACCTACGTGAGCGCATGCAGTGTAATATACCACTCCGTGCATACCTGTTAACTGCACCTGCGTGACTGCACATTGTATTAGTCAAGTCAGTGCATACCTTTCACTTCATCCCCCCAATATGGAGAAAACAAAAGGCAGAGGCAGGCCACCTGGCAGGTCTGTTCGAGGTCGCGCTGTCGTGTTTTCTTGCGGCCCTCGACCAAAGTACAGTGTTCAGAAGAACCCCCAATATTGTCAGGACGTAGTTGATTATTTAACACAGAACACCTCATCTTTCTCAGCTTCCGCACGGAAGCATGACATATCTTCCTCCTCCTGCTCTGATTCTGGCACCCCACTTAACACTCAGTCAGCCGCCACCACCAAAGTACCATCACCCCAGGACTCAGCGGTGTGGAAATTTTTTTTCTGTGTCTGCCTCAGATGAGAGCAATGCCATCTGTCCTCTCTGCCACAGATAATTGAGCCGTGGAAAGACCAAGACCTGCGTAGGGACAACTACCTTACGAAGGCGCATAATTACAAAGCACAAACTGCAATGGGAGGACCACCTGAGGAAAAGCAGCACACAAAAGCAAAGCCACACACCACAGCGGAAGATACCAGGCCGCATTTTTTTCTCAAAAAAGGCGATACCTAAACTGTACCGTGATGTTGAAAGGCAAGTGGTGACATCTCTGGCACACAGTGCTGGGTCAAGGGTCCATCTGACCACGGATGCCTGGTCTGCAAAGCACGCTCAGGCCTGCCCGAAGACTAAGTCAGTCACCACACACAGCATCTCTGCCTGCATGCCGTGTGACTGCCTGCCCCAAGACTAAGTCGCTTCCCACACAGCACCTCTGCCCACAGGCCATTTGACTGCCTTCTCCGCCACCACCAACAGGGTCCAGGACTCCAGGCAGATTCCTGAATTTTTAAGGCCGTTGCTAGCAGCGGCCGCTATAATAATTTTTCTGGTGCGTTTACATGCCTGCCCAATTTTTCTGGCTGCACTGCAGCTGCAACAACAAAACAAAAGGCATGTACAAGTTCTAATTCCCCTTCGTGATCATTACTTTGCCTCGGTGAAGGGGCTTGCGTATCACAATGAAGCAATGACCGCTGGCTATATGAGTGTCTCGGGGGATGGCCCACCAAAGATACAGTAATAAGGTCATTGCTTCATTGTGGACAGACCAAATTTGATCAGCTGGACAGTCACTGTTCTGTCATTCAGCTACCTATATGGCCTGGAAAGCCGCCATCACCTGCACTCTTATCATGGTGCGCACCAGTCCAGCACGGCCGTCACTACACAAACAGCTGTTTGCGGTGCATTACACAGTGAGTTTGGTGTGTCAGTGTGAAGCAGTACTCTAATTACACTCCCTGAGTGATGTATACACATGCAAGATGTTTTAAAGCACTTTCGACCTGCAATTTAACATTCATTGTGATTTCTGCCCTTAAAACGCTGCTTTGCGTCAAATCCAGATTCTTCCCCGGGACTTTTGGCGTCTATCCCACTCCGCCATGCCCTCCTCCAGGTGTTGGACCCCTTGAAACATCTTTTCCATCACTTTTCTGGCCAGCATAAGTGTTTATAGTTTTCAAAGTTCGCCTCCCCATTGAAGTCTATTGCGGTTTATTGCACTCCCCATTGTACCTCCACTGGGGACCTATGAAACCCTTGCTCTGTACCACCCCTCTGTTTGTTACAATAAAATTGTGTCTCCCTCACTGCAGCACAGCTGCAATACAGAATAGGGAGCCCAAGCAAAAGCAACTTTGAATCGCAGCCAACAACTTTTGTTTTTATTGAAGTAATTTTGAATCTAATGGTGCAATTTTTTTTCATCCAATCTTACCATTTCTTTGCAATATAAGAGAACTGCCTAAATTATCCTCTCAGTATATTCACTTAATTTACCCTTATACTACATAGAAACGGTAAGATTGGATGAAAAACATTGTACTATGTATGGGCACCATAACTTGCTAAAATCACATTAAAAATGTTATTTTTTTTTACAAACGGATACCCTTCCCTGTCATTTCACAACAGTTTCCATTAATGGTACCCAATTATTTGAGGTCCCCTAGTGATGAAGAAGTGCTGACCTTCAAACAAAGGCCTCTGGGAGTATCATAAAGAGATGGTATGGGCCTGAAGGACGCCTTTATTTATTTATTTATTTTTTTACTAAATGGGGTCAGTATAAAATAAGATTAAAAAAAATCTATAAAAAGTTATATTTGTTCTGATGGCACTGCCACTGGCTCCAAACTTAATATACTGGCTCTGTGCTAGATATTGTTGTGCGGACGGAGGGCAAAGAGTTACTGAAGCTTCACTTTCAATCAAAATTGCTAGTGCTAGTGAATGAGCGAGCTTCAAGTTTAAAATTCCTTGAATTTCTATATATACCGATTCACATGAATAAAAATGATCATGAAAATGGGAAACGGCTCTGAGGCTGAAAGGTAGTTGAAAAATAATTGATAGCCATAATCAATAACACATATTCTTCTTTAGAACAGATCTTTGATGAAATGTTAAACATCTCACATAATGTAAGAAGCATGCATTCATGTTCCATTAACCTCCTTGGCGGTAACCCCGTGTGTGACACGGGGTAAGCCGCCGGAGGGTGCCGCTCAGGCCCTGCTGGGCCGATTTACTTAATTTTTTTTTTGCTGGACGCAGCTAGCACTTTGCTAGCTGCGCCAGCACCCCGATCGCCGCCGCCGCGCGCCCGATCGCCGCTATCCGGTGCGGCGCGCGGCCCCCCCCCCCCAGACCCCGAGCGCTGCCTGGCCAATCAGTGCCAGGCAGCGCCGAGGGGTGGATCGGGTCTCCCAATGACGTCCCGACGTCGCTGACGTCATCCCGCCCCGTCGCCATGGCGACGGGGGAAGCCCTCCAGGAAATCCCGTTCTTTGAACGGGATTTCCTGATCGGTGATCGCCGAAGGCGATCGAAGCGGGCGGGGGGATGCCGCTGAGCAGCGGCTATCATGTAGCGAGCCCTCGGCTCGCTACATGATAAAAAAATTTTTTTTTTTAAAAAAAACTGTTGCGCTTCCCCCTGGCGGTATTTTTCATACCGCCAAGGGGGTTAAACAGCAAATGGAAAACGCAGTATTCCTTTAATAGCATCTATCTTCTTTAGTAACATTCTAGGGCCCATGTAGGTCAAAGGTAAAAAGTTGCTGCCATATGAAAATTTAAAGGATACCTGAGCACTCAAAAATTGTAAAACGGAGAGAGCAGGCATGTGTAGGAAGCAGTCCTCATGCCCACTGCTCCCCTCATTCTCCTCCGTCCCCATCCATTATCTTCTAAAGGCTCCCTAAAGCTACTTCCGGGTCAGACAGATCAGTGAGTAGTGCGCAGGTGCTGCCCGGCAGCACACTTCCTTAATCTCACGCCCATGGCTGGGAGTGCTCTGCGTATGCACTCTACATAGTAACGTGCAGTGCGCTTCTGGCTGCAGACGCACCATCAATGACTTGTGTTGCCGGGCACAGCAGGAAGCACTTGTGCACTTCGCAGACCAGTTAGGCTAGTCAAAAAAGATAACATGGTCTCACCTCTCCCTCGCTTTAAGATCTGCATTGTAGTTAATTTCGTGAAAAATTCCGGAAAAAAAAACAGTGTAAAGTGTTAACATATATAGATTAAGAAATTTCAAGTAACATTCCTCTAAGAAGCTGAGCCTACTACTGTAAAGTGCTGATAATACTTCTTAAATATCAGACAATGGGCCCAATCCAATTCACTTTTTCTGCTAGGTTTTCTCCAAGGTGATATTTTCACATCTATCAATAAAATGACTTTTAAGCCACCAGCAAGCAATTAAATAATTTTGACAGTACTTTTTCGCCTATTATTTACCACTTTTTCAATCGCAGAGTGCAAAAATTATTTTAAACAGAAGATGAAAGTGTATCTCCTATGAGAAAACTTAGGAAAAAAAGTGAATTGGATCAGGCCCACTAGCTTTCTAATACCGACTAACATCGAAGACATCAGTGCAATAGTAATGAAGTATTAAAGTTTACTAACACAATCGGATTTTAGTTTTTAAAATTTGTTCGCCTCATTGGCCACTCAAAATTGGATGTTTGTACACACTAGAGATGGCCCGAACGGGTAGCCGGCGAACGGTTCCAGGCGAACTTCCGTGGTTCGCGATTGCGGAGAACCGCGAACTGTTCCGGAAGTTCGATTCGCCCCGATAGTGCATCATGAGGGTCAACTTTGACCCTCTACATCACAGTCAGCAGGCACATTGTAGCCAATTAGGCTACACTCCCTCCTGGAGCCCCACTCCCCCCTTATAAAAGGCAGACAGCGTCAGGCAGTGGACTCACTCGTGTGCCTTCAGTAATTAGAGAAGGAATAGCTGCTGCAGACTCTCGTAGGGAAAGCTTAGTTAGGCTCTTGTAGGCTTGTTAGCTTGCTCCTGGCTGATTGTTATTGCTAAAAAAGCACCCCTCAACAGCTCTTTTAAAAGCTAATCTTGTTCTTGTGATCTATTTTTTTTCTTTTTTGTGTGGCCCACTTGCATTATATACAGCCCTGTCACGAGTAATGCATTCGTAGTTAACTACGCACTACACATGTTAACTATGCATAGCGGACGTAAGCTACGCATAACGGTACTTCGCTACACGTAAATTCGTGAGCATAGTTTTTAAACGTCACCTACGAACTACATTGCGTGGATGCAAACTACGATGCGTAAATTCGCAATGGCGTAGTTTCTGCTCATCCCTAATCTAGTCATTCAAAGATTTGTGTCCAAGTACCCAGGCTTAGAGGACGTCCTGAAACAGGCCAGGAAGTTTTGTGAGCATTTCAGGTGGTCTTACACGGCCGTGGAGAAACAAGTTGCCGGTGAGAAGCCTGATTTGCGATAGCCCGACTCACTGGAATTTGACCCTCCTTATGTTCTCTCGCCTGCTAGTACAGGAGAAAGCCGTCACCCAGTACCTCTATAACTACAGTAGAAGGACACAGTCTGAGGAGATGGGGATGTTGTGGCCCAACAACTGGACACTCATGCGAAGTGCATGCAGGCTCATGCGACCGTTTGCGGAGGTGACCAACCTGGTGAGTTGCAGTGAAGGCACCATCAGCGACTTGATCCCGTACGCTTACTTCCTGGAGTGTGCCATGTGTAGAGTGGTGGATCAAGCTGTGGAGGAGCGTGAACAGGAACAGTTATGGGAGGAAGCGTTGTGGGATAAATTCTCATCAGAACCAGATGTTTCCTCAACACCTGCGGAAGCACAGAGGGGGGAAGAGAAAGAGGAGGAAGAGTTGTGTGGGGAAGAGGAGTCAGACTCGGATGATGAGGAAGGTGTTTCTTTGGAGGAGGAGGCGGCGGCAGAAGAAAAACCACAGCAGGCGTCGCAGGGGGCTTGTGCTGCTCAATGTTTCTGTGGTATTGTTCGTGGCTGGGGGGAGGAGGAGGACTTACCTGATGTCACTGAGGAAGAGCAAGAGGAGATGGATAGTACGTCTGGATCCAACTTTGTG
Organism: Hyperolius riggenbachi; assembly: GCF_040937935.1. Lineage (NCBI taxonomy): Eukaryota > Metazoa > Chordata > Amphibia > Anura > Hyperoliidae > Hyperolius > Hyperolius riggenbachi. Next base: position 419,036,839 of record NC_090648.1, read on the forward strand.
CAGATGGCGTCTTTCATGCTGTCCAGCCTGTTGAGGGACCCACCGTATAAAAAAACTCAAGGGGAATGAGCTGTACTGGGTGGCAACGCTACTAGACCCTCGGTATAGGCACAAAGTGGCGGACATGTTACCAACTCACCTGAAGGCAGAAAGGATGCAGCACAAGCAGAAAATGGTAGCAACTATGCTTTACAATGTGTTTAAGGGTGATGTCACAGCACAAAGCAATAAAGGTACCACTGCCAGTAATCATTCTCCCATGTCCAGGCAAGGAAAGGACGCTCCAGCGATCTCATGGTGATGTCGGACATGCGGACATTCTTTAGTCCAACGCCTCGCCTTAGCCCTTCCGGATCCATCCTCCACCAACGCCTGGACCGGCAGGTAGCCGACTATCTGGCCTTAAGTGTGTATGTAGACACTGCGAGCACCGATGAACCCTTGGACTACTGGGTGCGCAGGCTTGACCTGTGGCCAGAGCTGTCCCAATTTGCCATCCAACTTCTGTCTTGCCCTGCCTCAAGTGTCCTGTCAGAAAGAACCTTCAGCGCAGCTGGAGGCATTGTCACTGAGAAGAGAAGTCGCCTAAGTCCCAAAGGTGTTCAGTACCTCACCTTTATCAATATGAATGAGGCATGGATCCCGGAGGGCTACTGCCCGCTTGAAGACTAAGTCAGTCACCACACACAGCATCTCTGCCTGCACGCTGTGTCACTGCCGGCCACAAGACTAAGTCACTCCCCACACAGCACCTCTGCCCGCAGACCGCTTGACTGCCTTCTCCGCCACCACCAACAGGGTCCAGGACTCCAAGTGGATTCCTGAATTTTTAAGGCCACTGCTAGCACCCAAGATAATAAGGCCGTTGCTTCATTGTGGACAGACCAAATTTGATCAGCTGGTTAGTCACTGTTGTTCTATCATTGAGCTACCACAGCCTGGCGACCATATGGGCTTGAAAACCACCATGGCCTGCACTCTGGCCATAGTGCGCACCAGTCCAGCACGGCCGTCACAACGCAAACAGCTGTTTGTGGTGTGTTACACAGTCAATGTCCAGATTTTTCCACAGGACTTTTGGTGTCTATCCCACTCCGCCATGCCCCCCTCCAGGTGTTAGACCCCTTGAAACATCTTTTCCATCACTTTTCTGGCCAGCATAAGTGTTTCTAGTTTTCAAAGTTCGCCTCCCCATTGAAGTCTATTGCGGTTCGCAAAAGTTCGCGCTAACCGAACTTTTGCGGAAGTTCGCGAACCGAAAATCGGAGGTTCGGGCCATCTCTAGTACACACTTTAAATCCTCATACACACGCCTGACATGCCAGTTACGATTGCCTCAGCCTATAGTCAGGCGTGTGTACAGAGGCCCCTGATCGACGGATGCTCAGCAAGTTATCCACCCAGCAGATTAATTTGGCTGAGCGGTGGTCAACTTGAAGATGCTGGCCCCCCGCTTGACGTGTGACATCATGCACATGACGCTCCATCGTCCTTCCGTTCCCCGCATAGCAAAAGAATGGGAGACATCCGTTGTTAGGTGTGTATGCACCATAAGAAAGTGATAGTCATTAAACTATAGGCATATCAGAAAGAACACAAATCCTAAACAATGCAATGTTTTTTTCTAGGGCTCCCGCATACAATGATACATTTTAGGCATCCTTCATCACATGCCAAGTATATGATGATTAGAATAGGCTACCACAGCAACTCTGTCTGGTTTTCTGGTCACTGACTTTGACTGGAGATTACATAGAGGCTATCGTAACTAAACTGGCATGTCATTATGGATGATGATGGCATTTCCAGTATAGCATTGGCTATTTTTAACTCTACTTATAATGTTAAACGCATTATCCTAGCATATCCTTATGTACCATAATATCCTTTGACTTTCAAGTAATGAAGGTCAAGCAATTTCTCTTTGTTCATGCGAATTGGACAGTAGTTCAGCCTATATATCTGTGCACAAGCCAAAGCAGGAATATGTGTCAGGGAGGTGTATTCAAAATTTGGATCTTGGTCTCATACAAGGATGTTTGGTGACTTTCTGCTGCTTGCTGAAGGCCTATACAATGCTGACAAACTTCCTCTTCTCAAGATGGAATGTGGATAATGTTTTCCACTGCTATATAAAACATAAGTAAAATGAAAATATAGCTTTTAGGTAGCCAGTGCTTTAACCAATCTACCTGGGGCCATATTTATTTTTTATATTTTAAACAAACTGGATGCATATACGTGTATAGCGTGTCCAGTTTGTGCCACGATAGTTCAAGCAGAATGCAGAGGTGCGTCCTGTCAATCATCAGTGGATGTATGTGTGCGCTCCTGCTGCTCATTCACTGCTGGACTTACTCGTGGGTGTTTAGTGAATGGGAACATGTGTTCCCTGAACCAATGAAAGTACCTGTGTATGAATTATCATGGCTTGAATCCGAAGCCAGTGACCATTCATTAAATTGATCAAGCACTTTCTGATAACACAGGATAGTAAGAAGTGCCATCAATTGGCCAAAAGTAAAAATTAACCCTCCTGGGGGTTAATTGTTCTGCGGCTGTGCAGCCGTGGGAGGTTTTTTTAAGCCTAATTTTTTTTATCATGTAGCTAGCCTAGCGCTAGCTACATGATTCCCCCCTCCCTGCGGCCTCCCTCCCACCCCTCTGATCGCCGCCGGCGATCAAGCCCATCCGGAAATCCCGTTCTAAACGGGATTTCCTTCAGGGCTTCCCCCGTCGCCATGGTGATGAACGGAGTGACGTCATCGATGTCGTGACGTCACAGGGAGTCCCGATCCACCCCATAGCGCAGCCTGGCGGCGATTGGCCAGGCTGCGCAAGGGGTATGCAGGGGGGCCTGTATCGCGGCGGGTAGCAGCAATCGACCCGAACGCACAGCAAGCAAAGTGCTTGCTGTGTGTTCTAAAACAAAAATTATGAAAATCGCCCAACAGGGTCTGAGAATCCTCCACAGCGGCTTACCCCAGCTCAGCTCGGGGTTACCGCCAAGAAGGTTAAGATACATTAAAATAAAGTAGATGTCCAATTATTATCCTCTCCTAGCTACCCCCCCCCCCCCCCCTTATCATATTTTTCGGACCATAAGACGCTACTGACCATAAGGTACACATAGGTGTTGAGGGAAAAAATCAGGGAAAAACATGGTGTGTCCATGGTGCAAGGCGTACGAGAGGTATCGGTGCAGGAGACTTGTGCGCTGGATCCAGCCAGGATAATGGCTGATCCTGCTGTTGCACAAGTTCCTGGTCCTGTTAAATACTATTACCCCTCCAGGCCGCCATGTATGGTGGGGAATGAAATGATTTGGCTTTCAGCAATTGCTGAAGTTACTCCCTGTGCGCTGCTATAGCCTTAATTCCTATTACGGGCTGTGGTGGCAAGTCTCTTGCGCTAGATTAACAGTGTTCGGGTGCAGGGGCATCTTATAGACCTTTTCCCAAAATTATTATTTACCTCTTGTGTGATCATAGAATAGCCGTGATTCACCAGCACTTTGTCACTATTCGACTTCCGAATCTGTGATCGATTCTGGATCACAGAAATCGGCCACAAAAATATTCCGTGATTATCACCCGCCGACTTTAGTGGTTAATAGCAAAGTCCCCTTACATTGTAGAAATGCCAAATTTGCAGGTTATGTTAAGAAGAAGCTTCAATGACGAGTCTTGGTCCCGCCCACGGGACCCGCACATCCTATTAACAAACAGCTGCGGGTGGATTTAAATTGCAATCTCCTGTGGCTATAGGGCTTCGTGGACTTTGCAGCCCAATAGCCCCGGCAACTAGCATTAGTGCACTCACTTCCGATCCACGGCAGACTGCCCCTGCTTCCGCAGTCCCTGACCTCCCACAGAGAGATTATTGGAGGTACTATGGTGGTGTGGGGCAGAGGGGGCGCAATGGAATTCTGGCTCTTTGGACTTTGAAGCCCAACAGCCCCTGGCAGCACAGGCAGTGCACAGAGAGAGGAGAGAAGGGACAGGCTGCACCATGTAAGGTATGCTGGTGCAGGTCCAAAATGTAGTATTTGGACCATAAGGGCCTGTACACACTGCTGCGCTGTGCTTTAAAAATCGCATGCGTTTTTTAATTGCAACATCTTTTGAAAAATCATGAAAATCGTGAAGACCTGTACACACTGCTGCGATGTGTTTTTCTATTTTAATGAAGCGTTGCGATTTAAAAATTGCATGCAATTTTAAAAATGTAGCGCAATCGCATCAGTGTGTACAGGCCCTAAGACGCACTGACTTTTTCTCCCCACTGTGAATCCGTAACTCCTAATCTGTGCACACTTTCATTGAGCCGTTGCTGGATCAGCGGTATTGTCTGACCACTGACAATTTTTTTACCTCTCCCGAGCTGTACAAGCATCTGATCGAACACGCTTGAAAGAAAGGGGGAGAACCGAGAGCCCAATATGGTGTAGTATGTTAATGAGGTGATGTCTGATGCAAACACACACAATGGTTATACTCACAAGGACGGGTCGCCTCCAAGGCAACCACTGGATAAGCAGGCGGGGAGAATTGTAACCTGACCCCGCTCAGGGTTAAGAAGTCGCTCTCTGTAGATAGAAGAAAATGGGGATACACCCCTCCACCAAGGGTGGACTAAACAGTTATGTGGTATAACAGAGGCGCCAAGTAGAGTAAAATTAGTTAAAATTGTTAAAAAGGGGGAAGTGGGTGGACTCACCTCCCTGCTAAAAAATGGCCAGACAACGGGCAGGTTACTTCAAGTTTAAAGTAACATTTATTATGAGCTCCAAAAGTGCAACGCGTTTCACGGGTAACAGTCCCGCTTCTTCAGGCAAACAATTTTTGGAGGGAGCTGGGGAAGGGAAACAAAAGAGAAAAGGGGAATGCCAGAGGAACGCTAGATACAAGCACCCGAAGATGCACCAAAACTACAAAAATGTCATGAAAGACTTACAAACAGCGGTAAGGCTATGCATAAATCATAAATTGCATAATAACTTACATAATAAATTACAGCAGAATCCATAACACATAAATAAAATGACTGTGCAATTGTAACAGGTACATGGGGGTGCATCATAAAAACAAACGGCAATAATATAGTCAGTGGGTATGAATGAAGGTGTTGTTATGCATATAGAATGGATTGAAGCATTATTCAAAATGGTGCGATTATTCAAAATCGGTGCGATTGTAATGGTGTTATTCGAAATGCATATGTGAGGTAGCATGTAAAGTAGCATAGCGCTGCAGTTAACTCTAGGATTTTGTGTGCATAGAAACCACTGATCTTAATGAGTTGCATATAATATGGACAAGTGCAAAGTAGTGTAGAATATACAAAACATAATGGTACTATGCATCAAAATAAATGAATATACTAAAACAATTATATATGTACATGTACATGTACATTGGCGATGTGATACACCGTTCTGACAAATTAGCTATCAGTGGAGGAGGGGAGGAGATGTATAAAAATGTGCTTATACAACAGTGGAAGGACTATGCATAAATTATAAATTGCATAGTAACTTACATAATAACAGCAGAGTCCATAGCACATATATAAAATGACTGTGCAATTGTATCAGGTACATGGGGGTGCATCATAAAACAAACCGCCAATAATATGGTCAATGAGTATGAATGAGGGTGTTATGCATATAGAATGGAATGAAGCATTATTCAAAATGCATATGTAAAGTGACAGTGCGATTGAAGTGGTGTTATTCAAAATGCATATGTGAGGTAGCATGTAAAGTAGCATAGCGCTGCAGTTAAACTCTAGGATTTTGTGTGCATAAAAGCCACTGATCTTAATGAGTTGCATATAATATGGACAAGTGCAATGTAGTATAGAATATACAAAACATAATGGTACTATGCATCAAAATAAATGAATATACTAAAACAATTATATATGCACATTAGCAATGTGATAAACCGTTCTGACAAATTAGCTATCATTGGAAGAGGTGAGGAGATGTATAAAAATGTACTTATAAAAACATTAGACTTACCAAAGTCGGGTCAAGAGCCAGATATAGCGCCTCTGTGGGGTTGGGGATGCTCTGACTCTCATTTATATATCAATTGAGGGCAGGAGTGGAAGTCCTTATTGGTCTGTGGTCAGCCAGGTGTGGGCGGTGTAGGGGAGGATAAAGTGTGTGTTGTGTGCATGTTAAACAGGACGTGGGAGAAAGAATCTGCATAGGAATAAATGTGGTGAAATCAGAGGAATAATCCGTTCAAATACGGACATGGGGGGGGGGGGGGTTTATTGGTTACAGTATGTATTTATCTGGAACAACCCGGGGCACGAGGGAGCTGAAGAAAGCAGACAAGTTATAAATATATAACAAAGCTCATAAAATATAGCAACAAAGCATAAAAACAGCATATGATAAAAGGGGTTAAAAATTGGTTCGTATCAAACTGTGCATGAAGTGAGGTTAAAAATGCTTGTGTCAGCACTCACTCGGAGTCGATATATAGCTTGGAGGTGGAAGAAAACAATAAGATGTTTTCAATTTTTGTATGAAATGCAAAACTGTCAAATTGCATAAAATTGTATGAGCCACAAAATTCAATACCGAACCAATAGTTATTAGCCGCATATAAAAATTATAAACATAAAAATGTATGCAACAAAAATAAAAAATAAAAACAGGATCACAAAGATTGGGTGAGAATAAAAGAGAGAACCAAAGAAATAAATTTAAAAGTATAATTCAATAAATTTTTTCTAATTGTTCATTTAAACCTTCTGGTGTCAGTGTTTTAAGAATTTGAATCCAGAACATTTCCTTATTCCTAAGAACCTCAAAAGCATTCTGCGGTGGAATGGACTCGATTAGTGTGAATTTGAGTGTTTGCGGGTTACAATTGTGAATGGAACTGAAATGGCGGGAGACGCTGTGAAGTTGATAGTTTTTTAATATATTTCGTTTGTGTTGTCCTATTCTGCTTCGGACAAGCTGGGTGGTTCGTCCCACGTATTGAATGTTGCAAGAACAGGAGATTACATAGATAACGTTCCTGGAGGAGCAGGTGATGTGTTGTTTAATGTCATATTGGGTTTTGGTGGTATTTGATGAGAAGGAATTGGTATTATTAATAAAACAACAGGCAGTGCATCTGGAGTTTTCACAGGGGAAGGAACCTGGGTTTGAGTTAGGAGTGGTCGTCATGTCACTGGGGATATGGTGGCGGAGCTTGCTGGGTGCTAGGAGGCTTTTTAGGTTAGGAGCCCTTCTAAATGTGAGCAGAGGGGTTTTGGGTATGGTTGGTTTAAGGTGGGGATCCTGTGCCAGAATCTCCCATCTGTTTTGTAATATGGATCTAATCTGTTTGTGGTGTTGGCTGAATCCAGTAATGAATCTGGGAAACACATTGGGAAGGGTTGAGGAAACGGTCATGCGGGTATTGGTGGCCGTGGCCTTCCATTTCGCATCTTTAATCAGTTTTTTTGGGTAACCCCGTTCGATGAACTTTTTAGTAAGAATGTCGGATTGGGAATGGTAGTCTGCGAGGTCAGTGCAATTACGGAAAATTCTGCGGTACTGGCTGTAGGGTGTATTAGTGGTCCATGGGCGGTGATGGTGGCTGTCAAAATGGATATAGTTATTGGAATCTACTTTTTTGAAATGTGTCTTGGTTTTGATGTTGTTAGTGTCAATGAATAGAACCAGATCCAGAAAGTCAATGGTGTTTGGGTGGTGTTGATGAGTGAATGTTAGACCAGCTGGATTATCATTTAAAAAAGTGAGAAATGTGGGAATGAGGGACTGGTCGCCCTTCCAAATAAAAATCAGATCGTCAATGTATCTTTTGTATAAAACAATATTGTTGGTGAATGGATGTATCTGAGATAATTTGAGATGTTCCAATAGACCCATGGACAGATTGGCGTATGAAGGTGCAAACGAGCTGCCCATGGCAGTGCCCGAAATTTGGTGGTAATGGTTGTCGGCAAAAGAAAAAACATTATGTTGTAAAATGAATTCTGCACACTGGGTAATGAAAAGTTGTTGAGACGAGGGCATGAGTGGATTGGAGGAAAGGGAATGTGTTAGTGATCTGAGGCCGAATGCATGTGGGATATTGGTATATAGAGAAGAGACATCGCATGTTAACCAGCTGTATTCTGTATTCCAGGCGGTAGTATTCAAAATTTGGATGAGGTGTTGGGAATCTTTCAAATATGATGGTAAATTTTGTACGTGGGGTTGCAAGTGGTAGTCTATGAATTTGGATAGGTTGCTAGTGATAGATTCTATACCTGAAATGATGGGCCTGCCGGGTGGATTGGTGAGAGTCTTGTGGATTTTTGGAAGATAATAAAAAAAGGGTGTTTTGGGATGGTGATTGATGATAAAATTCCTTTCATTTTTGGAGATGATGCCGTTTAGAAATGCTTGATTAATGAATGATTTGAGATTGGCATTGTGGATTGGAGTGGGATCAGTGTCCAGTCTATTGTAATGTAGTGGGTTGTCGAGGAGTCTGTGTGCCTCCCGTAGGTAATCGGTTTTGTTAAGTATGACTATACCCCCACCTTTGTCGGCGGGCTTGATGGTGATGTCTGGGTTATTTTTGAGGATATTAAGGGCTCTTTTCTCAGAGGGGGTGAGATTGGATCGGGAGGGTGGTGTGTCAAGGTCAAGCTGTTGCAGGTCATTGAGCACTAGTGTATAAAAAGTTTCGATGAAATTTCCTTTGGAGGAAGTGGGATAAAAGCGTGAGCGTCCTTTCAGATGTGTATTGATGTATTTTTCAGTTTGAATTTCATTAGTATTGGCTGTGTAGGTTGGTAGTTGGTCATTGGCTGTGATGATGAGTATATTATCAGTGTCTTTTAAAGACGTTTCCTGTTTCTTTATAGCAAAATGCCTTTTGAGGGTTAATTTGCGGATGTATGAATTAAGTTCAAGTGAATAATTTGGTCATCTGTGAGGAGTTAGTGGGGCAAAATGAAAGGCCCTTTTCTAATAACTGGGTTTCCTGGGAAGTTAAAATATGATTGGAAAGATTAAAGATGCAACGTGTTTGTTCAATTGGATTGGTTATGGGGGGATTGATATTTCTGTTCTGTTTCTTTTTTCTTTTCCCTCTGTGTCCTCTTTTCCTGATTCTGGTAGTGGTCTCTTTAATTTCGATTTTGGTTGGAGGATTACACGAGCGGCTGTGGGGCTCGGTAGAGGTATTAGTAGTGTGTTCTGAGTAATGGTGGAAGGGAGGTCTAAAAAAGACGATGACATGGCAATGTTGGAGTTATCTTCATTAGGAAGGGATTCAGTTGGCTGTTTGGTAATAGATGGGAAGTAATTATTGATCAGAGTGGTTATGGTACCGGGGATGACTTTGGGACTCTGAGTTATGGATGTAGTAGGTAATGGAGGTGGAGATTGTGTATCGTATACACTGATTTGTGACAGTCCGGGGTCGACTTCTTCTATTGGTCTAGAAGTGGGATTGGTATTGGCTGTAGTTATTGGAACTTCACCAGTGGAGTTGGTGGTGTGTATGACTAGAGATTTGGGTGGGGAACCAACAATGAAATTGAAAGCTGGACTGGTATTTGGTGCAAATCTGATGTTTTTATTAATGAAGGGTGTCGAGTGAAGATTGTTTGTAAAGATCGTATCGGTGTTGTCAATAATCTGGTCAACCTTGAAGTTGTCCAGAGGGGGATGGCGTTTTTTTGTTGTTTGGGGTTTGACTATGGGTTTCGGTTTGCAGCCCTGAGTTGGATGTCTGTGAGTTTGTTTGTTGAAAATGGTTTTAGTCAGACTTTGTCCGAAGCAGAATTTAGGAGCTGACAGTGAGATGGGAGTGGTGGGATTATTGGAGGGTTAATCCTGTGTTGTGGTTGGTGGTTTGTACCCGGGAGGGGGAACCAATATGGGTGGTGGGTATGGTGGGTACTGTGGTGGGCGTGGAATGGTTAGGCTCATTAATGGTGGTGGGGGTGCTGGGTTGGGGAGTGTGGGTCTGGGGTTTGTGGGGGGGAATCTGGTCCTACGTTCCCTCTCCCTATGTTCAGCGTAGGCCAGTCAGTCTCTGTTGAGTTTTTTGAGTTTGGCATCAATGGTATCTATTTCGAATTTTTTTGTGCGTGAAATCAAATTGGACATGAGGGGGTGATATTGTTTGTTTTTGAGGTGAAGGGATAATTGTTCTCTACAATCTATAATTACTGGTTGTAATTCTAAAATAATAGATTTGCATTTTCTGATGATTCTCTCCATCATTCCTCCCGTACAATTCTCCAAATAATCATACCAGTCATCAGAGAACACAGAATCTTTGGGAAAAGCTGTGAGTGTTTTAATTCTAATCCCATCAGGGGAAATTTTCTCTTTTATATAGGTTTCTTGCATGGCTATGTCCGCAATATTGAAGAATTCATATTTGAGCGCATTCTCCAATTTGATGAATAGGGGTTTGAGGTCAATATCTGGAACTGTGATTTCATCCGGGGGGTCTGCAATAGACTTGGGTTGTGGTGTGGGAGTAGTCTTGAATTGGGCTAGAAGGCCTTCTCTGTGGGCAGCTCGTTTATCTATAAAGTCCATGTTGTGGGCTGCGATCGGTAAGACATTTAGTCGAACAATGACGAGGCAATGCAAGCTTGAAAGAAAGGGGGAGAACCGAGAGCCCAATATGGTGTAGTATGTTAATGAGGTGATGTCTGATGCAAACACACACAATGGTTATACTCACAAGGACGGGTCGCCTCCAAGGCAACCACTGGATAAGCAGGCGGGGAGAATTGTAACCTGACCCCGCTCAGGGTTAAGAAGTCGCCCTCTGTAGATAGAAGAAAATGGGGATACACCCCTCCACCAAGGGTGGACTAAACAGTTATGTGGTATAACAGAGGCGCCAAGTAGAGTAAGATTAGTTAAAATTGTTAAAAAGGGGGAAGTGGGTGGACTCACCTCCCTGCTAAAAAAATGGCCAGACAACGGGCAGGTTACTTCAAGTTTAAAGTAACATTTATTATGAGCTCCAAAAGTGCAACGCGTTTCACGGGTAACAGTCCCGCTTCTTCAGGCAAACAATTTTTGGAGGGAGCTGGGGAAGGGAAACAAAAGAGAAAAGGGGAATGCCAGAGGAACGCTCGATACAAGCACCCGAAGATGCACCAAAACTACAAAAATGTCATGAAAGACTTACAAACAGCGGTAAGGCTATGCATAAATCATAAATTGCATAATAACTTACATAATAAATTACAGCAAAATCCATAACACATAAATAAAATGACTGTGCAATTGTAACAGGTACATGGGGGTGCATCATAAAAACAAACGGCAATAATATAGTCAGTGGGTATGAATGAAGGTGTTGTTATGCATATAGAATGGATTGAAGCATTATTCAAAATGGTGCGATTATTCAAAATCGGTGCGATTGTAATGGTGTTATTCGAAATGCATATGTGAGGTAGCATGTAAAGTAGCATAGCGCTGCAGTTAACTCTAGGATTTTGTGTGCATAGAAGCCACTGATCTTAATGAGTTGCATATAATATGGACAAGTGCAAAGTAGTGTAGAATATACAAAACATAATGGTACTATGCATCAAAATAAATGAATATACTAAAACAATTATATATGTACATGTACATGTACATTGGCGATGTGATACACCGTTCTGACAAATTAGCTATCAGTGGAGGAGGGGAGGAGATGTATAAAAATGTGCTTATACAACAGTGGAAGGACTATGCATAAATTATAAATTGCATAGTAACTTACATAATAACAGCAGAGTCCATAGCACATATATAAAATGGACCACTAATACACCCTACAGCCAGTACCGCAGAATTTTCCGTAATTGCACTGACCTCGCAGACTACCATTCCCAATCCGACATTCTTACTAAAAAGTTCATCGAACGGGGTTACCCAAAAAAACTGATTAAAGATGCGAAATGGAAGGCCACGGCCACCAATACCCGCATGACCGTTTCCTCAACCCTTCCCAATGTGTTTCCCAGATTCTTTACTGGATTCAGCCAACACCACAAACAGATTAGATCCATATTACAAAACAGATGGGAGATTCTGGCACAGGATCCCCACCTTAAACCAACCATACCCAAAACCCCTCTGCTCACATTTAGAAGGGCTCCTAACCTAAAAAGCCTCCTAGCACCCAGCAAGCTCCGCCACCATATCCCCAGTGACATGACGACCACTCCTAACTCAAACCCAGGTTCCTTCCCCTGTGAAAACTCCAGATGCACTGCCTGTTGTTTTATTAATAATACCAATTCCTTCTCATCAAATACCACCAAAACCCAATATGACATTAAACAACACATCACCTGCTCCTCCAGGAACGTTATCTATGTAATCTCCTGTTCTTGCAACATTCAATACGTGGGACGAACCACCCAGCTTGTCCGAAGCAGAATAGGACAACACAAACGAAATATATTAAAAAACTATCAACTTCACAGCGTCTCCCGCCATTTCAGTTCCATTCACAATTGTAACCCGCAAACACTCAAATTCACACTAATCGAGTCCATTCCACCGCAGAATGCTTTTGAGGTTCTTAGGAATAAGGAAATGTTCTGGATTCAAATTCTTAAAACACTGACACCAGAAGGTTTAAATGAACAATTAGAAAAAATTTATTGAACTACACTTTTAAATTTATTTCTTTGGTTCTCTCTTTTATTCTCACCCAATCTTTGTGATCCTGTTTTTATTTTTTATTTTTGTTGCATACATTTTTATGTTTATAATTTTTATATGCGGCTAATAACTATTGGTTCGGTATTGAATTTTGTGGCTCATACAATTTTATGCAATTTGACATAGTTTTGCATTTATACAAAAATTGAAAACATCTTATTGTTTTCTTCCACCTCCAAGCTATATATCGACTCTGAGTGAGTGCTGACACAAGCATTTTTAACCTCACTTCATGCACAGTTTGATACGAACCAATTTTTAACCCCTTTTATCATATGCTGTTTTTATGCTTTGTTGCTATATTTTATGCGCTTTGTTATATATTTATAACTTGTCTGCTTTCTTCAGCTCCCTCGTGCCCCGGGTTGTTCCAGATAAATACATACTGTAACCAATAAACCCCCCCATGTCCGTATTTGAACAGATTATTCCTCTGATTTCACCACATTTATTCCTATGCAGATTCTTTCTCCCACGTCCTGTTTAACATGCACACAACACACACTTTATCCTCCCCTACACCGCCCACACAGGGGCGTAACTAGGCCCCACCGGGCCCCCCTGCAGATTTTCTGAGCGGGCCCCCCCCCCCCCCGGGGCCCGCTCGCGGCCGTTTTGTGGGTGCTGGAGGGGTGGCAGCATGAGGGGAAAGCCTTGCCCACAGTCGGCGGGGAGAGGGGTAGTTCCCCCCTCTCCCTCACCTCGGGGCTCTCCCCTCTGCGCTCCCCTCCAGCTCGTAAGTGTCTGTGGGGCTGTGGTGGCAGCGAGCGGCGGGCAGATACATACCTGCTTCCGTGCGTTCCATCGGAGACTTCTCCCTCTAGCGGCTGACGTCAGCCGCTAGAGGGAGAAGTCTCCGATGGAACGCACGGAAGCAGGTATGTATCTGCCCGCCGCTCGCTGCCCACCACAGCCCCACAGACACTTACGAGCTGGAGGGGAGCGCAGAGGGGAGAGCCCCGAGGTGAGGGAGAGGGGGGAACTACCCCTCTCCCCGCCGACTGTGGGCAAGGCTTTCCCCTCATGCTGCCACCCCTCCAGCACCCACAAAACGGCCCCGAGCGGGCCCCAGGGGGGGGCCGGGCCCCCCCGCGGGCGCAGGGGCTGCAGGGCCTATTCCTACGCCCCTGCGCCCACACCTGGCTGACCACAGACCAATAAGGACTTCCACTCCTGCCCTCAATTGATATATAAATGAGAGTCAGAGCATCCCCAACCCCACAGAGGCGCTATATCTGGCTCTTGACCCGACTTTGGTAAGTCTAATGTTTTTATAAGTACATTTTTATACATCTCCTCACCTCTTCCAATGATAGCTAATTTGTCAGAACGGTTTATCACATTGCTAATGTGCATATATAATTGTTTTAGTATATTCATTTATTTTGATGCATAGTACCATTATGTTTTGTATATTCTATACTACATTGCACTTGTCCATATTATATGCAACTCATTAAGATCAGTGGCTTTTATGCACACAAAATCCTAGAGTTTAACTGCAGCGCTATGCTACTTTACATGCTACCTCACATATGCATTTTGAATAACACCACTTCAATCGCACTGTCACTTTACATATGCATTTTGAATAATGCTTCAATCCATTCTATATGCATAACACCCTCATTCATACTCATTGACCATATTATTGGCGGTTTGTTTTATGATGCATCCCCATGTACCTGATACAATTGCACAGTCATTTTATATATGTGCTATGGACTCTGCTGTTATTATGTAAGTTACTATGCAATTTATAATTTATGCATAGTCCTTCCACTGTTGTATAAGCACATTTTTATACATCTCCTACCCTCCTCCACTGATAGCTAATTTGTCAGAACGGTGTATCACATCGCCAATGTACATGTACATGTACATATATAATTGTTTTAGTATATTCATTTATTTTGATGCATAGTACCATTATGTTTTGTATATTCTACACTACTTTGCACTTGTCCATATTATATGCAACTCATTAAGATCAGTGGCTTCTATGCACACAAAATCCTAGAGTTAACTGCAGCGCTATGCTACTTTACATGCTACCTCACATATGCATTTCGAATAACACCATTACAATCGCACCGATTTTGAATAATCGCACCATTTTGAATAATGCTTCAATCCATTCTATATGCATAACAACACCTTCATTCATACCCACTGACTATATTATTGCCGTTTGTTTTTATGATGCACCCCCATGTACCTGTTACAATTGCACAGTCATTTTATTTATGTGTTATGGATTCTGCTGTAATTTATTATGTAAGTTATTATGCAATTTATGATTTATGCATAGCCTTACCGCTGTTTGTAAGTCTTTCATGACATTTTTGTAGTTTTGGTGCATCTTCGGGTGCTTGTATCTAGCGTTCCTCTGGCATTCCCCTTTTCTCTTTTGTTTCCCTTCCCCAGCTCCCTCCAAAAATTGTTTGCCTGAAGAAGCGGGACTGTTACCCGTGAAACGGGTTGCACTTTTGGAGCTCATAATAAATGTTACTTTAAACTTGAAGTAACCTGCCCGTTGTCTGGCCATTTTTTTAGCAGGGAGGTGAGTCCACCCACTTCCCCCTTTTTAACAATTTTAACTAATTTTACTCTACTTGGCGCCTCTGTTGTTATACCACATATCTGATCGAACACAACCAGACATGTACATGCAGGTGAGGGCTAACTGATGCCAACTGCTACCCGCCTTTTATGCCAAAAAGTTGAAGAGTGGGGAAGTTGTAGCCGGGGCAAAATCATTGAGCTGCAGTGGCATGATAAAAGGATGTTTCACCCTACTGCCACTGCTCACACCACTACCAAAGGTGGCAAGGAGAACATGCAGGAAGGAGTTACAGTCTAGGGCCTAGAGGTACAGTTATGCATCATCTGCATATAAGTGGTATTGAAAAGGAAAGGAGTGGATCAAATTGCTAAGACCGTGAATGTAGATGGAAAAGAGGACACGCCTTGAGAGGTACCAAATCTGGCCATGCTTGGGAGGAGAATTTCTATAAATACATCCCAACCACAAGTCTTCCCTAGCACACTCTAAAACACTATTGATGAGAATGTGCTACCACCAATACGTGTAATTCTTCATAGGTACTACTAGGCTTTCAAATTCTGTTAAAGAGGAACTCCAGTGAAAATAATGGAATAAAAAAAGTGCTTCATTTTTTACCATAATTATGTATAAATGAAATTTATTGTAAAATCTTTCCTCTCCCAGATTCACATTCTGACATGTATTACATGGTGACATTGTTACTGTGGGCATGTTATGTAGCTGCTCCTAGCTGTTTTGGCTGTTAGACAGCTCTAAACAGCCATTTCCTGTCTGTGAACATTGTTACATTGTGGCAGTTTGCCAGGAGTACCGCGGTATTCAGAGCCTCTAGTGGGAGTGGTTTCAGCACAAAATCAGTCACACAGCGCCCCCTGATGGTCTGTTTGTGAAAATCATTCTATTTCTCATGTAATCAGCTACTGATTGGGATAAAGTTCAATTCTTGGTTGGAGTTTCTCTTTAAAGTATACTTTGTTTTATTGTTCTTGGAATGCCAATACCATGCCATGTCATGTTCTATGCTTTTATTTTGTATCTAAATATGGACAAGATGTGAAAAGTGCATTAGTGATATCTATAGCATAATCTTGATATTATCTGCTTTAAAAATAAACTCCAATAAATATGTTTACAAAAAAAATCCAAATATCTTCTACTCTTCTGCTAAAAAAGTATATATAGATAAAAAAACAAATTAAGTAAAAAAAAAAAAATTAGTATAACTCCCCTTAGACTGGCCATCTAGAACACAAAAACGTGTTCGGTTGTAGTGACCGTGTGTTTTCTTTTCATGTACTTGAATGTCTAGTTAGAGCAGTGATTGTAGAGTCTACACATTTAAAGAGGAACTCCAGTGAAAATAATGTAATAAAAAAAAGTGCTTCTTTTTCACAATAATTATATATAAATGATTTAGGCAGTGTTTGCCCATTGTAAAATATTTTAAATCCCTGATTTATATTCTGACATTTATTACATGGTAACATTTTTACTGCTGGCAAGTGATGTAGCTGCTGCTTGCTGTTTTGACAGTTGGAAACAGCTGTAAACAGCTATTTCCCACAATGTAACAGGGTTCACAGACAGGAAACTGCCAGAAGTACCTCGGTACTCAAAGCTTCTTGTGGGAGGGGTTTCACCACAATAGCTGTCATACAGCGCCCCCTGATGGTCTGTTTGTGAAAAGGAATAGATTTCTCATGTAAAAGGGGGTATCCGCTACTGATTGGGATAAAGTTCAATTCTTGGTCAGAGTTTCTCTTTAAGTGGTTATTTTGAGTTTTAAGAAAGAGTAGAGTAGAGCAGGGCAACTGAAGACTATCAGGCAAGTGACTGATACGCATGCAGCAAATTGGTGTCTGTAAATAATTGAAGAGGTTGTAGTTTTATAGCCAGTTTCACAAATCAAATAAACAATGGGACTTCTGAACACTTTTACGTTTTTTATTTTTCATTTAGTTATTTATAGAAAAATTGTTTGGCGAAAAAAAAAAATATCTTTTTTCATTTTATTCCACAGCAATAAAATGCTACCATTTTCTTCCTATTGCGTTTATATACAGCCTTCCACTCTAATCCATCTCCGCTACTTTGATATACTTACTATACTTACTCCGCAACTCTAGTTACTACCTCTTTAGCGTAACAGAATTATTGCTACTTACAACTAAGAGAGGACTTCCTTTGAAATTTAGTTATGGCTGTAGCAAGGGGCTAGATTCCATATAACCTTTTGCACGTGGAAATAGCGCAAGGCTTATAAAAGAAACAGGGTTATTATTCCAGACTGCAAAGCAAATGCAATCTTCAGGCCCTGGGGACAAAAGTGTCTGAGAAAACTGTAATCTGTTTGGAGAATGAGCTTTGACTGCAGTTTTAAGCTGAAGCTTCAAATGCGGGCAGAGGTAATAGGATTTTACATGTGCTGTGAATTTTCTTAACCTCCTCTCTCTCGCACACTGGTTGACATGCAAAGCGAGACGTTGTCTTTTTTATTAACAGTGTTTTATGTCTGACATATCTTTGAGTCAGTGCTGCGCGGATAGACATCTTAAAAGCGGGCTGTAATCGAAATTCAGGCTGGAGCAGATGAGAATTAGCTGGTTTTTTTTACCCCCTCTGTTTATCTGAAAATGTCAGCAATTTGAGATTTCGATATAGGGGAATTTGCCATTTCAGAGCAGAATTACAAGTTGGAGATGTGGAATAATGAGTGAGAGCTGGGATCCTATTACACAACAATGTTCATAGAGCACACGCATCCATACAACCTTCCCGCGCTTCATATAAATAGCCATTTATATCTGTGTGCATTATGCATGCATAAACACTTAAAAGGGCCACTGGCAAAGTAGATCAGGATTTGATATTGAAATGTGAAGGCGGTAATGCATCTGCTACTGTATAGATTTAAAATATTTTTTTTCCATATCATGGAAAATAATTTAAAGGGACTCCGAGCAGTGCAGAAACTATGGAACGATGCATATCATTTTGAAGCTCTTTCTCCTCTTTCCAATGATATATAAACCGCCACCCTACGGCTTTTAGTTTTCGCTATTCTCGCGATTTAAATTGCAGCGGCTGCGATTTCAATCGCGAAAATAGAGAAAACTAAAAGGCGTAGGGCATCAATTTGGGTGTCGCCAGAAAGAGGAGAAGGAGAGCTTTAAAATGATATCCATCTTTCCATAGTTACTTGTATTACACAGGACGACACTTTCCCCAGTGTCAGCAGCTCCATTCAGCAGAATGGAGCTGCTGACTTGAGGAAAAAGTCGCCCTGTGTAATACAATGTAACTATGGAAAGATGGATATCATTTTAATGCTCTCTTTCTCTTTCTGGTGACACCTAAATCGTCCCCCTACACCTTTTAGTTTTCTCTATTTTCACGATTGAAATCGCGGCCGTGGCAATTTCAATTGCAAAAATAACGTAAACTAAAAGCCGTAGGGCGGCGGATTATATATCATTGGAAAGAGGAGAAAGAGAGCAGGGGCGTAGGAATAGGCCCTGCAGCCCCTGCGCCCGTGGGGGGGCCCGGCCCCCCCCCTGGGGCCCGCTCGGGGCCGTTTTGTGGGTGCTGGAGGGGTGGCAGCATGAGGGGAAAGCCTTGCCCACAGTCGGCGGGGAGAGGGGTAGTTCCCCCCTCTCCCTCACCTCGGGGCTCTCCCCTCTGCGCTCCCCTCCAGCTCGTAAGTGTCTGTGGGGCTGTGGTGGGCAGCGAGCGGCGGGCAGATACATACCTGCTTCCGTGCGTTCCATCGGAGACTTCTCCCTCTAGCGGCTGACGTCACTTCCGGAAGTGACGTCAGCCGCTAGAGGGAGAAGTCTCCGATGGAACGCACGGAAGCAGGTATGTATCTGCCCGCCGCTCGCTGCCCACCACAGCCCCACAGACACTTACGAGCTGGAGGGGAGCGCAGAGGGGAGAGCCCCGAGGTGAGGGAGAGGGGGGAACTACCCCTCTCCCCGCCGACTGTGGGCAAGGCTTTCCCCTCATGCTGCCACCCCTCCAGCACCCACAAAACGGCCGCGAGCGGGCCCCGGGAAGGGGGGGGCCCGCTCAGAAAATCTGCAGGGGGGCCCGGTGGGGCCTAGTTACGCCCCTGAAAGAGAGCTTTAAAATGATATGCATCTTTCCATAGTTTCTGCACTGCTCGGAGTCCCTTTAAAGAATCAAGCTAATGAATTCACTTCTAGAGTAGTGCTAGCAGGTTGGATAAAGCCAGGGGCCCAGTAGCAGTGCTTTTGCGGCACTTGCCAACTGCCTGGGTTGGCAAAGTGATGTAAAAGTGGAAGTGCTTCCATTTGCAGCTTTGCAATAGTGGAGCAATCGCAAAGCCCTGCATGCAGCATTTTGGGGGCATTCCCAGAGTGATCACATTGATGGCTGCACAGCCAAATTGCGATCACTTTGGGAATCAAGTTTACAATCATGAGACTTCTGCAAATCAGTAAGCGCAAGAGTTTTATAGCTCCCAGTGGGTCTCAGCCGTCAGGTTGCTTTGAAAAAGCTGGGACTAAGTAATTGGGGCAAAAGAGAGGGTGTTTCTCAAACTAGCAAATTATCATGTAGTATGCAGGGCCGGATTTCTGGCAAGGCCACATAGGCCATGGCCTAGGGCACCAGAAATTTAGGGGCGGCTCAGTGAGGGGCAGTAAAGCTGTTCTATGCAGCCAACCCTATCTACAAGGACAGCTTTAACCTTTGAACTCACTGTCCTGTACTTGTGATGTCCCTGCAAGATATGTAAGCTCTATCATGCAGGTACACATCAGCCTAACTCACATGGAGACACAATGGTTCCATCATTAACGAGATGGCAAGCATAACATAAAAGTTGTTAAGGAAAACATAACAAAATCTATATGCATATTACTAAAATAGTTATTGTCTGTGACACCAATGATGGAAAGTAAGTAGAATTCTCATTGGGGCACACAGGTATAAAAACCAAACAGACAGTATAGTTGGCCTTGGGCGGTAAAAAGTACAAATCCGGCCCTGGTAGTATGGGAATTAAATTGCTATATACAGGGAACCTAAAGTGAGAGGAATATAAACATGTCCGCCCCCATGGTCCTCTTATTTCAGGTGTGCTTTAAAGGGAACCTAAACTGAGAAGGATATGGACGTTTCCTTTTAAAATAATACCAGTTGCCTGACTCTCCTGCTGATCCTGTGTCTCCAATACTTTTATAGCCACAGCCCCTGAACAAGCATGCAGATCAGGTGCTCTGACTGAAGTCAGACTGGATTAGCTGCATGCTTGTCTCAGGTCTGTGATTCAGCCACTACTGCAGCCAAAGAGATCAGCAGGACTGCCAGGCAACTGGTCTTGTTTAAAAGGAAACCTCCATATCCCTCTCGGTTTAGGTTCCCTTTAACTAAGGTTGCTTAATGCTTGTCAGTCCTGCTGATATCTTTTTGCTCTAGCAGTGGCTGAATCACACACCTGAAACAAGCATGCAGCTAATCCAGTCTGACTTCAGTCAGAGCACCTGATCTGCATGCTTGTTAAGGGGCTGTGGCTATAAAAGTATTGGAGACTCAGGATCAGCAGGAGAGTCAGGCAACTGGTATAATTTTA
Source organism: Hyperolius riggenbachi (assembly GCF_040937935.1). Lineage (NCBI taxonomy): Eukaryota > Metazoa > Chordata > Amphibia > Anura > Hyperoliidae > Hyperolius > Hyperolius riggenbachi. The sequence goes on from NC_090648.1 coordinate 419,057,725, forward strand.
TAAGGAAAAATCCATCTCCTCTGTTTAGGCTCACTTTAACTTTTGCTCCCGTTTTGTAAATCAAACACATGATTCTTATATATAATGTCAAGATCTCTCCCTCTGAGTTAGCAGATATGCACCCTTACCAATTCAGAAGAGCAGCATAACAATAAGGACCCTTTTCCACTAGCAATCGCTAGCGTTCACGCTGAACGCTAGCGATTTCTGAATCGCAATTACCGGCGATTCCCCGACGTTCGCGGCCGCGATTTTTCTTTGCTCTGCACTGCATAGCAAAATCGCGCCAAACATCGCTCCGCCGCGCGTTCGCGTTCCTGGCATAAACGAATCGCGGTAGTGGAAATGACCTACCGCGATTCCTATGTTAAAAAGCAAACCGTAGCGATTGTAAAATCGCTAGCGGTTTGCGTTTTTGCGATTCAGCCAGCGCTGGTGGAAAAGGGCCCTTAGGGATGCACAGGAGGGGACAGCATCAGGACCCTTGGACCAGAAAGGGCCGCCAGGAGACCTCTTTTAACTGTTGTTTTAGCTTCTTTGGTACGTGTAACGTGTGAAGTAAACCTACAAACTGGGCTTCTGCATCAAGTTCAAGCACGTTACAATTATTATATGTTAATAAAGAAGATGACTGGGGAAAGACACGCAAATCTTTTACCCTTCCCTTTGTAGCTTGATTTGTTTCTTACTTTGATTCAGCCTTAAGGCTAAACTCCACACATTAATTTTAAAAGAGTGTAACTCCAATGATAAATGATATTTTGCAAATGTGTTTAAAATCCCAGCTTGCTGCATATAAACAACATGAACATGCTGCGGTTCTATATTCCGCTTCAGAAGCAAAATCAATAATGCAATATATTTGCATTACGGAGACGGGAGAGTTATTGAACACATTTGTAAAAAAGCGTTTTATCAGTTACATATTAAATAAGGCTTGAAATTATAAATGGTGTTAGGATTTCGAAAGACTGTATTTTTTATAAAACAAATAAAGTGCCACTCTAGCCTACACAGACTTCTAGCAGGGGTCAGCAGAGGCTAAGCTAACCCTTCAGCGTCCGCAGCATCAGTTAGATATCACTTAGGAATATTAACTCGGCAGATAAGTTTCCAGACGTTCCACACAAAAAAAAAAGGTAGCACTCATGAAACACTTTGATCCTGCGCTCTGCTGCACTATGCTGGCTATGTGTGCAGTCTTCTGCTCCTTGGCACTGCTCCGGAGAGTGGGTGGTGCCAGTTAACTGTGTGAAATGAAAAAAAGGGGGAAAAGAGCGCTCCAATGGTGCATTACCCTTTTAATAAATAAATGTCCACTTAAATATGCACTTAAAGAAGTTGTAATGTTAACAGTGCGTGTGAAGCCGCCAGCAGGTCCTCTCTCTGCTCCTGAGCTTGGCCAGAGCCACAGGAGTGGTGTTCGAATGGAGGGACGAGCGGTGGGCGGAGTCGGAGCACGTGCAGGCCATCTGTTGTCACTACACATTTCGGAGTTAACCACGCCTTCATTAGTGACGTCAGATGGCCCACATGTGACAGGCTCCGCCCACCACTGGTCCCTCCACACGAACGCCGCTCCTGTTGCTCTAGTCAACCTCAGGAGCAGAGAGAGGACACGTTGGCAGCTTGACATACATTGTTAACATTACAACTTCTGTAAGTGCATATTTAAGTGGACATTTATTTATGAAAAAGGTAATGCACCATTGGAGCTCTTCTTTTCCCCCTTTTTTTGGTAGCACTCAAAAAACAGAGATAATGTATTCAGCCAGTGGCGGACACAGCCAACAGTGGGCCCCTGTGCAAATTACCATACTGCGGGCCCCCTCTCAAGCAGAAAAAAGTGGGGGTGGCAACAACAGAACGTGGTGCAGTTGAACATTACACATATTTATGAAAACAGCCTGTGGTAACCTTCCCGGAGCCCTAAAAGTGCTGACAAAGTAAAGGTCAGTTGGTCATACAAATATAACCCTACATTGGTTCTTATCTTTTCTTACCTTTAAAATATGACAAGCCCCTAAATGACAAATGTATCAGTCATGAGGCACCCAAATAAAAATTCCAGCAACCACCCAAGTTACACAGTTATGCAGCATGTCCAGCCAAATAACAGTTTTGCAGCATGTTTAGCCAAATAACACAGCTATGCAGCATGTCCAGCCAAATTACACAGCTATGCAGCATGTCCAGCCAAATTACACAGTTATGCAGCATGTCCAGCCAAATAACACAGTTATGCAGCATGTCCAGCCAAATAACACAGCTATGCAGCATGTCCAGCCAAATAACAGTTATGCAGCATGGCCACCCAACTAACACAGTTATGCAGCATGGCCACCCAAATTACACAGTTATGCAGCATAGCCACCCAAATTACACAGTTATGCAGCATAGCCACCCAAATTACACAGTTATACAGCATAGCCACCCAAATTACACAGTTATGCAGCATAGCCACCCAAATGACACAGTTATGCAGCATAGCCACCCAAATTACACAGTTATGCAGCATGTTCACCCAAATAACACAGTTATGCAGCATGGCCAGCCAAATAACACAGTTATGCAGCATGGCCAGCCAAATAACACAGTTATGCAGCATGGCCAGCCAAATAACACAGTTATGCAGCATGGCCAGCCAAAAAACACAGTTATGCAGCATGGCAGCCAGATAACACAGTTATGCACCATGGCCACTAAAATAACGCATGTATGCAGCATGGCCACCCAATGGACACCTTTATGCAGCATGGCCACCCAATGGACACATTTATGCAGCATGGCCACCCAATGAACACATTTATGCAGCATGGCTACCCAATGGACACAGTTATGCAGCATGTCCACCCTAATAACAGTTATGCAGCATGTCCAGCCAAATAACACAGTTATGCAGCATGGCCACCCAAATTACACAGTTATGCAGCATGGCCACCCAAATAACAGTTATGCAGCATGGCCACCCAAATAACAGTTATGCAGCATGTCCAGCCAAATAACAGTTATGCAGCATGTCCAGCCAAATAACACAGTTATGCAGCATGTCCAGCCAAATAACAGTTATGCAGCATGTCCAGCCAAATAACACAGTTATGCAGCATGTCCAGCCAAATAACACAGTTATGCAGCATGGCCACCCAAATTACACAGTTATGCAGCATGTCCACCCAAATTACACAGTTATGCAGCATAGCCACCCAAATTACACAGTTATGCAGCATAGCCACCCATATTACACAGTTATGCAGCATGTTCACCCAAAAAACACAGTTATGCTGCATGGCCACCCAAATAACACATTTATGCTGCATGGCCACCCAAATAACACAGTTATGCTGCATGGCCAGCCAAATAACAGTTATGCAGCATTGCCAGCCAAAAAACAGTTATGCAGCATGACAGCCAGATAACACAGTTATGCAGCATGGCCACTAAAATAACGCAGTTATGCAGCATGGCCACCCAATGGACACATGTATGCAGCATGGCCACCCAATGGACACATTTATGCAGCATGCCCACCCAATGGACACATTTATGCAGCATGGCCACCCAATGAACACATTTATGCAGCATGGCCACCCAATGGACACAGTTATGCAGCATGTCCACCCAATGGACACAGTTATGCAGCATGTCCACGCTAATAACACGGTTATGCAGCATGTCCACCCGAATAACACGGTTATGCAGCATGTCCACCCGAATAACACAGTTATGCAGCATGGCCACCCAATAGACACAGTTATGAAGCATGTCCACCCTAATAACACAGTTATGCAGCATGTCCACCCAAATAACAGTTATGCAGCATGGCCACCCAAACAACACAGTTATGCAGCATGGCCACCCAATAGACACAGTTATGAAGCATGTCCACCCTAATAACTCAGTTATGCAGCATGACCACCCAAATAAAACATTTATGCAGCATGGCCACCCAAATAACACAGTTATGCAGCATGGCCACCCAAATAACACAGTTATGCAGCATGGCCACCCAAATAACAGTTATGCAGCATGGCCACCCAAATAACACAATTATGCAGCATGTCCAGCCAAATAACACAATTATGCAGCATGTCCAGCCAAATTACACAGTTATGCAGCATGTCCAGCCAAATTATACAGTTATGCAGCATGGCCACCCTAATAACACAGTTATGCAGCATGACCACCCAATTAACACAGTAATGCAGCAAAAACACACAATTATAAAGCATGCCCATATTTCCACCTAGGGGCAAAAATCCCACTTTACCTCTCCTTACCCTGCCCACAGGAAGCGCTCCTGCATGTAAGCACCATTCGTCCCACCTCCTCATTACACAGCACCACATGGTGCACTTCATGTCAGAGGCAGCATCCCAGTGTGTATGGCACTCAATCTCCTGATATGTTGCCAGCAAGATAAAGCTACACTCATCCAATTCTGATTGGCCAATGAATGGCTAGTTTTACAATTTCCAAGTAGTATGGGAGTTTACTTAAACAATCTTTTCATAGTTTCAAAATATGTTGGCCTTCATTCTACATGGAGGTGGTAAATTGGCCAGTGACTGACTAAATTGCATTTGTGTATGCACATTTATATTTGGGTGCAGCTCTCAGCTATAATATAGAAAAGCACCAGAGCCCAGCTGAAGTGCTATAACTGAACGCCAACATTTGGATACACAGTTGTTAAAGGGGTTCTATGGGTGTTTGCTTACGATAAAAACCGCCACTTACCTGGGCCTTCTATCAGCCCCCTGTAGCAGTAATGTCCCACGCTGTCCTCCTCTGATCCGCCGTTCCCCGCCGCCGGTCCTGGTCTAGCGCGGCACGCCGTCCAACTGCGGCTGCGCAGCCGTGGTCGCTCCCGCCTGCGTCATCAGAAGCTTACTGCGCAGGCGCAGTACAAGAAAACTTCTTACTGCGCCTACGCAGTAAGCTTCCGATGATGAAAACGGCAGCGCGCATTATTCGGCTAGGACAGACAAATAACGCCCGGTGCCAGCGGCGGGGAACGGCAGATCGGAGGAAGACAGCGTGGGACATTACTACTACAGGGGGCTGATAGAAGCCCCAGGTAATTGGCGGTTTTTATCCTAAGCAAACACCCACAGAACCCCTTTAAAGTCAATTGCATTGCGCCCAAAGTGACATATAGCTGATAATCTCCATTAGACCTGTTTCAGACAGAGAGCGGACAGGTGGTGAATTCACCAACTGTCAGCTGCTCTCCTGCACTGGCTTAGCGCTTGCTAACAATTGGTACCAGGACTGAAGAGGCAGCCCCATGGAGTCGCATCTGAGCACCCTGCTGTGCTCAAATATGACATGTCATGGTCCTCTGCAACCAGGAAACGGCATTGCATGTTAAGCGCTGACACGCGTGGTGTGTTAAAAGCAGCAATTCAGCTGTATTTTAATTGCACCTAAATTGCACTTTTGGGCAGCAGACAGGATGCTGAACTGCCCGACAAGCACAGTAGCGTAGCAACAGGGGGACCAGAGGTTGTGACTGCACTGGGCTCCCGTAGGGCCCTCCCTCAACCGCAGTATTAGCTCTATATTTGGTCATGTGCTGGTAATAATTACTTCTATAGAAGCTGTGAGTAGTAGTGTCATGAGCCTGAACGGAGAAACTGGGATTGATTGCAGTTTGCAGCAACACAGACAATGAGACAGGAATAAACTATGCAGGAAGGTTTATTTACAATCGTGCATACAGTATTATGCAATATCAATGCAGCAGCACACATAACACTATGTACAGCAGTCAGAGAATATGGTGGCAATTATATACAAGAACGCAACCACCACATACATACACACCATACAATCAAGGCAAGATGCAAAAACCCCAACCCCAATCCCTATCTATCTATCTATCTATCTATCTATCTATCTATCTATCTATCTATCTATCTATCTATCTATCTATCTATCTATCTATCTATCTATCTATCTACCTAAATATATACAGGATATATATACACACACAGCTACACCGGACAAAGATATACAATATATACACCAAACGCAGTACAAGAAGGCAGGCACAAAATCACAGTCAGGACAAAGCATAGGTCGGCAACAATCGAGCAATCACGGTACACAAGGAGCAGGCAGTAAACGAGGTCAGACAGAATCTAGGTTCAGAAACAGGATAACAGATACAGGGATACAGGATACCAGAGAACCAGGGTTGTCCAGATACTCCAGCTAGCGAGCACAAAGTTCTGGCAAAGGTTGCTCCTTGCAGGGCTCTTAAATAAGGAGGACACACCTGCAGCATGATTGACAAGCAAAGTCCATAGAGAGCAACCCTTGCAGTGGCAGAGCTGTCTCCAGCCAGCATAGAGCCACCCAGTGGTGGAACAAGGAAAGTTCAGGTCCTGCAAAGTCTCTAGAGCCATCTGCTGGTGGAATAAAGGAAGTTCAGAGTTCAACACAATGCTGCCACCAGCAGGCAGGAAGTGGCATGACCATATTCCTAACAAGTAGCAATCCTTAACAAACTGTTCTCTATCCCCTTCTTGCACTTGACACTGTGTTATCCTTGGTAGGTTTTTTTTGGGGGGGGGGAGGGGTAATTTAAATCTTGCACCAGGGCCCATAGCTCCTTAGCCACGGCACTGGCCCAGTTCACCTTTCCATCTGGAAGAGGCCTTAGGTTATAGTAGTTCCTAACTAAACATGTGCTTTATTCTCCTGCTTCACGCACAGATTTCTATGACCTGCATGCAGTAAATAAAACATTTCTTAATGGCATTCCCACTGCATCTTCACCTCAGGACTTTGTTGTACAGTACTTAGAAGAAAGGTTAAACTGTACCTGAGATGTTTGATGGTGCTGTATGCATACTTACCTGGGGCTTCCTCCAGGCCCATGAGGTGCGTGGGCTCCCCATCCTCTCCAGCCGCTCCGTTATCTCAGCATCCCCACTGGTAATCTGGCCTTTTGCGCTGTTCAGCAAATGTGCAGCTCTGCCGGGCATGTGTTCCTGCGAGCGGTCTACACTTTCACAGTACTACTATGCAGGGGCAAAATGCTCCTGGTTGTGGGAGAGCAACGCATCCAGGCACCGGGGCAACTGAGCCGCACATACACAGAAGAGCACGATTGGCAAGCTTACCGTAAGCTTGCCAATCGTGCTCTTCTGTGCATGTGCGGCTCAGTTGCCCCGGTGCCTGGATGCATCGCTCTCCCACAACCAGGAGCATTTTGCCCCTGCATAGTAGTACTGTGAAAGTGTAGACGTCCTCGCCAGCCGCTCCATTATCTCATTACTGCTGGTAAGCTGCTTACCAGCAGTAATGAGATAATGGAGCGGCTGGCGAGGACGTCGAGGGAGCCCACACACCTCATGGTGCTAGTGGAAGCCCCATATAAGTATAAACTTAGTATTACTGGGGGTAGCATCATTTGACGGATGACTCCTTTAAAGAGTAACTGTTAGCCCCAAAAATGAAATTTAAATCTCTATTGCAATGTTTTATTTACTTTTTAAGGGAGCCAAAAAGGCAATGCAGAAGTTAAAAATCAATCTAATTTTTTTACTATGTAGCCTTTTCCCCCAGCTCCGGACGCAAAGCCGCATAACAGATACTGCTGAGCATGCAGAGCATGCCCATGTCTGCCCGACCCCCCTCTCCCCCCCCAGGACCAGGTGCCGATATATTCTCACCCCAAACAGCTGATCGCTCTGACACGGAGAGAGAGCGGGAGCACTTCCAGCGCCGCCACCGCAGAGCAGCCGCCGCAGAGTCACATCGAATCACGAGCAGGAGAGAGATGCACGGCGGCGGCTGCTCTGCGGTGGCGGCGCTGGAAGTGCTCCCGCTCTCTCTCCGTGTCAGAGCGGTCAGCTGTTTGGTGGGGAGAATATATTGGCACCTGGTCCTGGGGGGGAGAGGGGGGTCGGGCAGACATGGGCATGCTCTGCATGCTCAGCAGTATCTGTTATGCGGCTTTGCGTCCTGGGGAAAAGGCTACATAGTAAAAAAATTAGATTGATTTTTAACTTCTGCATTGCCTTTTTGGCTCCCTTAAAAAGTAAATATTACATTGCAATAGAGATTTAAATTTCATTTTTGGGGCTAACAGTTACTCTTTAACAAATAGCATATAACAAGCATGCATACTGGTATCTGGCCAGTGTGTCTCTGCTGTGTGCGCTTGTCACATAATCCTGGTATTGACCATATGTTAGGGGGTAGTTAAGAAATCATCTGGGAAAGTCCAGCTTGTGTTGATATACTGGCTGGCAAAGGCTTAGTTACCCGCACAGCATGCAGGGCACTAGTGGCTGCTCTCTGCTTCTGTCGTCCAGTCTTCTCCCTCCAGCGTCAGCTCACCTCTCCCCCTACAATCTCGGGCTTCTCTCCTCCCCGTCCAGTGTCAGGATGGGCTCCACACCTCTCCTCTTCTCCCCCCTCCCTTCTGAGGCTCCTTTATCTCACCAGCATTCCGATGCTATTCTTCTTCGGCTCTCCTCTCACACACAGTAGCTAAGGAGCATGCTATCTGCCTGCTTGCCTGTGTGTGTCATTGCCGTTTGTTTCCGCTTCCTCCCCTAGCTGTCCGCACTTCCCAGCTCCTCTTCTCCTGCATGCTGCGATCAGGAGAATAAAGAGAAATGGTGGTGCAGGCTGCAGCCGCATGTGCCCTAGAGGCTGATGGGCCCTCGTGCCACAGCACGGGCTGCACAGGCGTATGTCCGCCCCTGTATTCAGCAGCTATGTCCAGCAAGGGTAGATGACATTGTGCACTATTGAAACACCATTGTGATATGCATGACACTGTGTCGGGCAAGAAAAATGAACTGAAAGCAGTATGCCTGACACAGGAGGTTTTTTTAATGCAGCACTTGCCCCCCAGTATTGGTAAGCCAGCCAGCCAGCCATTAGGAGTCCAAATACAGGTCTGTCTCTCCATCCCCCTCTCCACCCCCCCCCACCCCTCCCCACAGCAATCAGAGGTGCTGTGCGTGAGTTATTCACTTTGCCTCTCTCCACCACCGATTGCACCACCTCTGCTGCATACAGCTCCGGTCTTCTCTGTTCAAAGCAGCGGGACACCGCTTGATGACATCCTAGGTGATACTTTCCTATCAATAAAATGTCTTTTAAGCCACCAGCGAGCAAGAAAATCCTCAGAAAAATATGGACAGCTACTTTTTAGTCCTCTTTCAATTGTAGAATGTTAAAAAGCTATTTTAAACAGAAGATGAAAAATTATCTCCCAGGAGAAAAAGTGAATTGAATAAGCGCCAAAGAGTAGGAGTAAATGGATCACACTCAAAATGAAAAACAGTGGAGTCTTGCAGGGGTTCGTACTAGATTTAGTTATCTTATGTATTAATAATTTAGCAGATATAATAGAAAGTAAGGTTGCTACATTTGCAGATGATACAACATTATTTAAGCAATCAATACTCAGCAGGATGGTGGCACACTATAGAAGGATCTTGACAGAATGGTTATGTGGGTGGGTAAATGGCAGATTAAATGTACCGTTGATAAATATAAGGACATGAAGCTTGGCCTTATCAATGGCATACCAATTTAATGAGATACAGCCTGGATATCAAACTTTATTATTATTATTTATTGTATCTATAAAGCGCAAACATATTACACAGCGCTGCGCAATAGATAAAAGGGTTAACATACAAGGTAGGACAACATACAAGTAGCTCACAACAAAACAAGATCATGCAAATGTCTTTGATAACAGTAGTTCAGTGTCATTGGTCAAAATAGACTTGGAGAAAGGTTTAGGAATATTCTCACATGACATAACAAGCAGTGGCAACTAATGAAAATACAATTCTGGAATAAATAAAAAGAGAAACGAAAACACGAGATTGTTGTATACTATTGCATTACTTGAGAGGCCTTCTGGAATCTGGAATACAATTTTGGGCAACCCATTCCTGGAAGGAAATTAAACTTTTCCATCTGGTACAAAACGCTCAACTAAAGTAATCATAGGATATCAAGATCTAAATTACTAAAAACCTAAAAAAAAAAAAAAAAAAAAAAAAGCAGACTTTTTTTTTAGCTTGGAAAACGACCTTAAGGTAAACATATTAACATGTATAAATAAAATCAAGATCAATATAGAAGCTTGGCAAATTAGCTTAGATTTGCTAATCCAAGGTCTGTACAAAAGATAAAGGGACATGAATAGGAGATTTTTACCCATCAGTTAGCAAGTGGTTCTTCATAGTAAGAGTGATTAAGATGTGGAATATATTACTACAGGAAGTAGTTATGGTAAATTCTATAGTTTCATTTTAGAAGGGCTTGGATGCTTTCCTTACTCTGAAAAGCATCACCAGTAATAATTACTAGGTGAAGGATCCAACCAGAATCCTTATTCCAGTCAAGGATTGTGGCTTTTCTTTCCTCTGGACTGTGGTATAAAGATCAAAAGGTTAAGCTTGATAGACGTTTTTCTCAACCTAGGTTTAACTGTATGGACACCAATTTACTAAGGTTCTCTACGGTTGGAGTACAGTACAGAAGCAATGTCATCTAGGATTTCTTAAAAATTGTTTGATATTGGCCGAAGAAGTTACCTGCTTCATTTTAGAACATAGCAAGCTTTGCTAAATGACTAGTTTAGTAGCATTCATACAATTGCACATACAAAATTACAGTGAGAAACCTTTCTAATAATTCCAGTTAGTAGTACAATAGGTTTTCACTGGAAATGCAATCACATTACAGTAACTGTACAACCATTATTTTTACTAGGGATGCTCATTCGGATTTCACGGAATTGAAATTTCTGAATTTCCGATCAGAAATCAGAAATGATACTCTGCATGAAATGCCCCTCAAGAGGAATCTATATAAGAGAAACAGGACAAAAACTGCGCACAAGAATGAACCATCACCGCTTTAAAATTAATGAGGGTAAAATGGACACACCAGTGGGCCAACACTTCTGTGAACCAGGACACAGCATGCAAGATCTCAAAGTACTTATTCTTAAGGGTTACTCAAAAATGAACAAGCAAGAAAGATTTCTGAGTACAAATGTATGAAAATGTTCAAGACGTTAACAGAAGGGTTAAATTGTGGAACGGGATTCATGACTCCTTATGTAACATGATTGACTTAGCTTCATGATCTTCAGAAACCTGCTAGATTTCATGCTTGCTTGCATGAGCTCACTGGCTCCAGCCTGCTGATCACCTGACATCTAACTGCTAAACAGCAACCAGCACAACTGCCATCTTCGTTTTTGCTATTTACCTGCATCAGTGTTTTACTACAGCTATCATCTGGAAATATGCCTGAAGAAGGGGTCTAGATCCCAGAAAGCGTGCGTTATTTAACTTTATCAGTTAGCCATTAAAAGGTATTACTTTTACAAGACTTTGGGTTTTTTTTCTACCTACATACAATCAGAAATCTGAATTTGGAAAATTGGATTTCTGCAGAAATACTGCATTACTGCAATTCGGTAATTTTAGCCCTATTACAGAATTCGAAATCAAAGGAACAATCAGAGAATGCAAAAACAACTTCAAAGTATTTGGCCAATCAGAGAAGGCAAAAAATGACAGCAAAACACTACTCGGAAATCGGAAATCCTAACTCGGAAATCAACCGGAAATCCGTGGAATCGGCATTGGCAGAAAACAGAATTTCTGCGGAATCGGAAACTGACATTTCCGACCATCCCTAATTTTTACTAATCTTTTAGCAAAACAGACCTCACTATGGTCTGCTGTGAACCAGATGAGGGTTGCAGACTTTTAAACCTTAATGAAATATACACATTAATACCTCCAGTCCAGAGTTGTCGTATCACTTGTTGCTGTTCTCCACCCTTAAAGGAGTCTAATACAGGGATGCCTAACTCCAGTCCTTAAAGAGACTCCGTAACAAAAATTGCATCCTGTTTTTTATCATCCTACAAGTTCCAAAAGCTATTCTAATGTGTTCTGGCTTACTGCAGCACTTTCTGCTATCAGAGTCTCTGTAATAAATCAATGTATCTTTCCCCTGTCAGACTTGTCAGCCTGTGTCTGGAAGGCTGCCAAGTTCTTCAGTGCTGTGGTTCTGCTATGAACTCCCCCATCCAGGCCCCTCTATGCACACTGCCTGTGTATTATTTAGATTAGGGCAGCTTCTCTCTTCTCTCTTATCTTTTACAAGTTGGATAAATCGTCCTCTGAGCTGGCTGGGCTTCCACATACTGAGGAAATTCAGACAAGGGCAAAGCTGTTTGCAGGAAGAAAAGAGCAGCCTGAAACTTCAGTGCATGAGAGATGCAGGGGGAAAGAAACACACAATGATCTTTGAGATTCAAAAGGAATGCTGTATACAGCCTGCTTGTGTATGGATGTATTTTTCTATGTGTGGACATACAGTACATCAACCTACTTCCTGTTTTGGTGGCCATTTTGTTTGTTTATAAACAAACTTTTTAAAACTGTTTTTAACCACTTTTAATGCGGCGGGGAGCGGCGAAATTGTGACAGAGGGTAATAGGAGATGTCCCCTAACGCACTGGTATGTTTACTTTTGTGCGATTTTAACAATACAGATTCTCTTTAAGGTCTGAGATCCTCACACATTTTTGGCACAGTTCAATTTTATTGATGGGACTGAATCCGGAAAGGTGTGGTCCATCAAGTAGAACACATTTGCTATTTCTCTGTCCATTCTAAACACTGGCATAGATAAGGCCCATGAGGACTGGAGCTGGGCATCCTTGGTCTAGTAAATCAGGCCAATAGCAAGTAAGCCAGGTACACATGTGTTAACCAGAATAAGATTGTCAGTCTTGTGTCATTGTTGACCACTAACCCATCTGATACGCTTATAACATACGTTATGTATATCAGGTCTCATGTGTCATATAGTAAGACGTTTATAGACAAGCATCATAATGTGGTATATTGCTTTTAGCAAGAGCAGAAAATGACCCAGATGTTTTTTGTACCAAATCCTTTGCATTGCCTATCGTTCAGAGACCTCTTCCTTTCTGCTTCTTGACTAATAGGCTTTTGATGAGGAAATTTCAGATCAGCTATGAGATTTATTATAAATTTTAATTTGCTCTGTTTATTTAATGAAACTCATTGTGACTAATCTTCATTTTCGAGCTAGTAATGAAATGAAAAAAAAAAGAAAATAATAGTGTTGTTTAATTAAAATTAATGACCTTCATACAAGGAAAATAATTTGAACTATCAAAAGATGGAATATCCAAGAAATCCTTGAAACATTTTTGGTTATTATGATTCAGATGTAAAGCAAAACTTTAGGATTTTCAGTATGCAAAAGTTTGCTTTAAAGAGAACCAGAGAGGAGAAAAGTAAAGCTTTTATACATACCTGGGGCTTCCTCCAGCCCCATACGCATGGATCGCTCCCACGCCGCAGTCCTCCGCTGCCCTGATCCGCCGGTACCGGGTCCCGTCATTACCGCCAGTCGGCCGGTGGACGCGGCCAATTCTCCGCATCACAGGGGCTCCCTCCATACACCTACGCTTGCGGCTGCCTACTGCGCAGCCGCATGCGTAAGGGTATGGATGGAGCCCCTGTTATGCGGAGAATTGGCCGCGTCCGCCGGAAGTGACGGGACCCGGTAGAGGCGATAGAGGAAGCGGAGGATGGCGGCGTGGGAGCGATCCAGGCTTATGGGGCTGGAGAGGCCCCAGGTATGAATAAAAGCTTTTCCTTTTTTCACCCGCCATTCCTCTCTGGTTCCCTTTAATCAATACAATTACTTCCCCCTCTGATCCCCTCACCCCCCTCCCCCAGAATCTGACACAGTTTCAATCTCAGTTTGCAACCTCTTCAGAATTTGCATACTAACATTCAAATCTCTACATGATCTAGGCCCTTAGGATACTTGAAGGACTTGTCGAAATTGCATCACATCACGCACAACCAATGGGCTCTAGTAACTTTACCAGCCCCAGAGTCCAACTAAAAACCTTTTGAAGCTAGAGCATTCTGTTGTGCTGCCCCTACCGTTTGGAACACCTTGCCACACCCAATCAAGACCGATTCAACCCTGAGGGTGTTTAAATCAAAACTGAAATGCCACCTGTTTAGTCTGGCATTTATGATCAAATAACTTTTTCAACTGCTGTTGGGAAGTCTTCAGAAAGGTAATTAACTTTGCAGTATGTATTGCCATGCAAAAAAAGGATTATGGTCATATTTAAATACCACATGGTGATCTACAGTCCAGTATGGTGACAGCCTTAATCAAGGGATGGATTTATCAAACGTTCTCTTCAGGTGATACTGTGCTTTAGGCAACACAGTCAGTGACAATAAATGTGATTTTGATTTTGCTTTGATCTTTAATAAGTGCAGATTTCACTCCATAGGACAAATATATTCATAAAAAAAAATTACAGAGAATGTGATTCATTCTTATATTAGTATTATGTTTATTCTTTATTTATAAAGACTAACAATTTATTTGTTACATTTATTAGAGGATGGCTCTTTAACTGGTCACCTACTCTCCTTTTTGGTATATCTTTGTCTTCTCAGTTAATATGGCAGAGCAAATAAGAACACTGTAGCCTGTTTACTACAGGTCAAGACATAAATCACATGCATCATTGACCCATCACACTGTTAAGAGAAGGATCAATAGGTCACAGGCTCATGCATTAGGTTCCTATAAGCTTCTCCTTGTGACCAATAGACTTGTCACAGCATGTTTAGGAAGAAAAGATTTTAAAAATGTCTTTTCCTTAGGACTTAACACAAAGGGAAAATAAAGATTTTTTTTGTTTGTTTTGGATGGATTTCTCTTATTTGTGTGTAGGTAAGAAAAAGGATAGAGCAGCTCATAAAAAATGCTATAAAGTGTTAAACTGAAACCATCATTTCAGATCTACTAACAATGCAAGAAACCGTACCAGGTTAGGAAATCGCTTAACGCTGGATACAACCGTATACAACAATTGCATAAACCCATATCTAATTCAAGTCAACAAAAGCAGGTCATACATGGAATTGTAAATATGCATTTGTGCCGGGACTCACAGTACCAAACATAAAGTTCATGAGTCCTTTTCTCAAACCACCTCTACAAATATATATACATCACAAAGTGATTAGAACATACTCAATAATAAGGCCAATGTCCTTCTTCCAAAAGTGCTCTTCCAGACTAATGGTCACTTATATATTTATTGTATTTATATGTTTGTAATATTGATGAGAGCAATTACTCACTATTAAAGGAACACTATCAATTAAAAAAAATGTAATACTCTATATTAGGGTAAACATTACCACTAGTGCTAGGGGCACTTTATTCACCCAGTTCTCTCTTTGTCTTCCTGCTTAAAAATCATTCTTCATTCCTCGCACAGCTCACAAATATACTTCACTATGTCACAGCATGCAGGAGGCATGAAGAGGAGGTAGCGGGAAACTAGATAAGCTGTAATATAGCTGAACTATAAAAAGCAGGGAGATGTGTATACTGTACACTATTCCTGACTGACCGACTGACTGACTGACTGACTGGCTTGTGACTTACATTCCAGGCTGCATCTACTTCATAGGCTGCTGTGAGAGGGAGAGACACTGTTTAAAAAGTCATTATCAGGATCGTTATCAGTCCGAACAGAAGACAAGGAAAACACATTGCTGGAATCTTTAACACCTTACCACCATCTGAATAAGATTATTTTATAAATTTTAATATAAATGTTAACACTCCCATAACTTCAGTTCCCAAAGCACAGTGCTTGGGGGTAATATTCGACTCTTCTCTCTCTTTTATTCCTCATCTTAACTCAATAACCAGCTCCTGCCATCTCCAACTCAAAAATATATCTCGCACCCGTCCCTTTCTCACTCAAGACACAACCAAAATGTTAATACATGCTCTTATAATTTCTCGTCTAGACTACTGCAACATACTACTTTGTGAACTACCTTCTAACAAACTGGCCCCGCTCCAGTCGGTACTGAACTCAGCTGCTCGTCTCATTCATCTTTCTTCTCGATCTTCCTCGGCTGACCCTCTCTGTCAAGCTCTTCACTGGCTGCCAATTAACCAGAGGCTCCAGTTCAAACTCCTAACCCTAATCTACAATGCTCTCCACAATCTCTCTCCCCGGTGCATATCCTGACTAATTTCCAGATACAAACCCAATCGCAATCTCAGATCTGCACACAATCTTCTGTTGTCCTCCTCTAGAATCACCTCCTCACATTCACACTTACAAGATTTTGCACGCACTTCACCCCTTCTCTGGAATCCCGTCCCACAACACATCCGTCACTCGCCAACCTTTGTTACTTTTAAACGCTCTCTAAAAACTAATTTGTTCCGACAAGCATATGCGCTACCCTAGGCCACTTCCCTTTGTCCTAAGATCAAATTGCACTCCTACTAGGTATCCTAAAACACACTGCCTTTATATATTTTATCGTATACTACCCCTCCTCTTGTTTCCCCCCATTCCCTTTAGATTGTAAGCTTGCAAGGGCAGGGCTCTCTCCCTCTTTTGTGTCTTGGAAATCATTATACATTTTATTCATCATGTTACTTTTATCACTGTCATTACCACTTCTGTATTTTGTATTCTGTATGCTGTATCATTTTTTGTATTTTGTCACTAATTATGTATCTTGTATATTAGTGTACACCATTGTCTGTATTATGTACCCCATGTTTGTTTCTTACTTTGTACAGCGCCACGGAATATGTTGGCACTTTATAAATCAATAATAATAATAATAATAAATAATAATTTATTTCAAGGGTGTTTGTTGAAGTAAAAATTTAAAAGTTAGCAATTGAGCAAAATGTAAACATATAATTCCCCACGCAGGGGGTAATCATAAGTGAAATAAGATTATTTCAGGTGAAAATTCAACTATACACTGAGGAGTTGATAGCAACCCCCTGTGCAGAAACATGGTCTAGCCCTTAAAGATAATCTGTACTCTAAAATTCTTACGATAAAAAGCATACCATTCTATTCATTTTGTTCTCCTGGGTCCCTCTGTGCTGTTTCTGCCACTCCCTGCTGCAATCCTGGCTTGTAATTGCCAGTTTAGGCAGTGTTTACAAACAAAATAACATGGCCGCTAACCAGGAAGCGATGTTTGTATATATCTTATGTTACAGTATACTACAAGTTTTTATTACATAGAGAATTATCTGTACTCCAGTCTGGGATTCTCACAATTCTCAGCATGAGATAGGCAGCTTCCTTCCCCCTCAGAGAGCTCTGTCTGTGAGTAGTTAACAAAAAGCACACAGAGCCTGCAGGGGGCGTGCATAACTTCTCCGTATCACAGCAGAGGCAGCACATTCCTCCCTGGCTTGACAAAGCTTGACAAAGAAAAGATTATATATATTACAGAGACTGTGCAACTAGAAAAGGCTGCAGTAATCCAGACCACATTAGAACAGGTATAGGAACTTATAAGATACAAGAAATAAGGCTGAAGATTTTGTTACAGAGTCTCTTTAAAGAGACTGTTGAGGAAGGGAGGGTTGTTTGAACTCTGTACTCGGCAGAGGAAGCGATCTTGGCAATACCGATGTGAAGTAGACAAGACAAGACAAGACAAATAACATTTATATTGCGCTTTTCTCCTTGCGGACTCAAAGCGCCAGAGCAGAGCAGCAGCCACTAGGGCGCGCTCTATTGGCAGTAGCAGTGTAAGGGAGACTTGCCAAAGGTCTCTTACTGAATTAGTGCTGGCTTACTGAACAGGCAGAGCCGAGATTCGAACCCTGGTCTCCTGTGTCAGAGGCAGAGCCCTTAACCATTACACCATCAGCCAACTGCCAAGTATAGGCAAAGTAGGTTAGTTAGTGCTGATCCTTTAAAAGCCACTCTGGGTGTTGAAGATAATAGACAATTTGAGAAAACTGGTTAGCCAACCGAATGCAATATATTACATGAAATGCATTCTGCTGTACTCATTTTGCGGTAAGACTTTGCACATGTTCTCAGTGGAGTAGCTACAGACCTCTGGGCCCCGATGCAGAATTTGGATGTGGGCCCCTCCCCCAGACATTGCTGCCCTCAGCTTAACTTACCTATGTCGCTGTAACTGATGCACTCCACTCACGTTTCGTGTCCTTTCTATGCTTCCTCCTTCAACCCGGAAGAAGGAATCATGGGAGTGATGTGGAACGCGAGTGGAGCGCATTGCTTAAAGTGATGGCATGGGTAAGTTAAGCCCCCTCTGCTGTGGGCAACACTGTCTAATTGAAAAAAAAAAATGGGTATGGCCATGACACGTGGGCAGAGCTAACTGTAGTGTAACAGTGTAATGCAAAGACAATAGGCCCAAGTTTTCTCCCAAATCACAGGCAAAGTGACCCTAAAGGTAATTAGACAATGTTCCCCCCCACCCACAAACAACAAAGGGAGAGCAGGCAGACCCCTTCAGACAGCAAGACACATAATGCGGCAGGGGTTCACCAGAAAATACACAAAATGGCACAGCATTTCCCCAGAAAATACAGATAATGGCGCAGCCTTTACCCCAAAAATACAGGTAATACGGTAGCGTGTCACCAGAAAATACGCATAATGGCGCAACCTTTCCCCAGAAAATACAGATAATGTGGCGTTTCACAAGCAAATACATATAATGGCAGAGCATTTGCCCAGAAAATTCTCATAATATTGCAACCTTTCCCCAGAAAATACAGGTAATGTGGTGTTCCACCAGAAAATATACATAATACGTTTTTGCATTTCACCACAAAATACCTGTAATAAGGACAGCTTTCACCAGAAAATACACGTAATGCAGGCAGCTTTAGCCAGAAAATACACGTAATGTGAGCAGCGTTTCACCAGAAAATACACATAATATGGGCAGCTTTCACCAGAAAATACACATAATGCAGACAGCGTTTCACCAGAAAATATATGTAATGATTTTATCAGAAAATACATCCATCATGTAAAATCCCCCCCCCCCTTCCCCTCCATTAGTGCCCCCTAGTATTTGCCCTGGTGCACCAGTAACAAAAACCATTTACTCACCTGACAGAAGACTCCTTCCAAGCCTCCGTTGCATAGCTCCCCCGATGATCTTCAGTGCAGCAAGTCCGGCTGCAAAACTCCCACACTGACAGGAAGAGCAGGGCTGCAGGAAAATGGTGCCCGAAGTCCTGCACTGGAGAAACAAATAGTCTCCAGTTCAGGGCTTCGGACACCATTTTCCCGTAGCCCTGATCTGCCTGCCAGAACCCACAGTAGGGTGGCCATCCGTCCGGATTTCCGCCGGACAGTCCGGTTTTTGGACCTGTGGAAGGCAAGGGAGGACAGCCAAATGTCCTCCTTTTCGGCCTGATCTCCTCCATCTCCCTTAGTTCTAATCTCCCTAACGCTGGCGCTGCCTGTAACACAGCGGCAGTGATGTCACACGTTACGTGTGACACGTAGACGTCGGCGCAGAGGCAGCCCGTCCATCACGCTTGGTGGGGGGGAGGAGCCGACCCAGCCACGCGCGACCCAGAGGAAGCCGCACCCATAGCTATATAGCCACTAGCCAGTCGCTCCGTCAGACTACTAGGCCCGCTAGTGCTAAGCCAGCAGCAGCAGCAACAAGTGAGAGCCTGCCGTACTGCCGTGATCACTTCAGGTCAGTCCAGTCCACTCTGGTGAGTTGCATTTGTGGGGAAATCGTTTGCCAATAACAATGCATTTTGTCGGGAAATCTGCCAGTGAGATTGCATTTGTGGGGAAATCTGCCAATGAGAGTGCATTTGTGGGAAAATCTTCTGCCAATGAGATTGCATTTTGTGGGAAAATCTTCTGCCAATGAGATTGCATTTGTGGGGAAATCTGCCAATAACATTGCATTTGTGGGGAAATCTGCCAATAACATTGCATGTGTGGGGAAATCTGCCAATAACATTGCATTTGTGAGGAAATCTGCCAATAACATTGCATTTGTGGGGAAATCTTCTGCCAATAACATTGCATTTGTGGGGAAATCGTCTGCCAATAACATTGCATTTGTGGGGAATTCTGCTGCCAATAAGATTGCATTTTGTGGGGAAATCTGCCAGTGAGATTGCATTTGTGGGGAAATCTGCCAATGAGATTGCATTTGCGGGGAAATCTGCCAATGAGATTGCATTTTGTGGGGAAGTCTTCTGCCAACGAGATTGCATTTTGTGGGGAAATCTTCTGCCAACGAGATTGCATTTTGTGGGGAAAATCTTCTGCCAAGGAGATTGCATTTTGTGGGGAAAATCTTCTGCCAACGAGATTGCATTTTGTGGGGAAAATCTTCTGCCAACGAGATTGCATTTTGTGGGGAAAATCTTCTGCCAACAAGATTGCATTTTGTGGGGAAAATCTTCTGCCAACGAGATTGCATTTTGTGGGGAAAATCTTCTGCCAACGAAATTGCATTTTGTGGGGAAATCTTCTGCCAACGAGATTGCATTTTGTGGGGAAATCTTCTGCCAACGAGATTGCATTTTGTGGTCGGCCGGCCCTCCACCATGTGGACTATTGTGCGCCACTGTCCTCTGTAAGATGTCCTCCTTTTTAGGGTGTGATGTCCTCCTTTTTGGGGTTCTGCAAGTGGCCACCCTAACCCACAGACTCCCACAGGCTGTAGGTGAGCTGTGGGCTGCAGCCAGTGAACTGGTGCAGCGTCTATTAGGCGACGCAAGCCTAATACTGTGGCCTGTGACCGCTGCGACCTCGGGCCCTACACCCCTGGGTATTCTGCTTAAAGGACAACTGAAGTGAGAGATATATGGAGGCTTCCATATTTATTTCCTTTTAACCAATACCAGTTGTCTGACAGCCTTGCTGATCTACAGTATTTGGCTGCAGTAGTGTCTGAATAACACCTGAAGCAAGCATGCAGCTAATCTTGTCAGATCTGTCCATAATGTCAGTAACGCCTAGTCTGCTGTATGCTTGTTCAGGGTCTATAGCTAAAAATATTAGCAGAGGATCAGCAGTATACACAGGTAACTGGTATTGTTTAATAGGAAATAAGTATGGTAGCCTCCATAGCCCTCTCATTACAGTTGTCCTTTAATGCAGCACAAGACAAATAACATTTATATCCTGCTTTTCTCCTGGCAGACTCAAAGTGCCAGAGCTGCAGCCACTAGGGTGCGCTCTATATAGGCAGTAGCAGTGTTAGAGGATACCCTAAGTGACATAATGAGATAGACATGTGTATGTACACACACAAATAACTATGCTGTGTTCCTTTTTTTCTTTCTCTGCCTGAAAGAGTTAAATATCAGGTATGTAAGTGGCTGACTCAGTCCTGACTCAGATAGGAAGTGACTACAGTGTGACCCTCACTGATAAGAAATTCCCCTTTTTACCCTTTCTTGCTCAGAAGTTATTTTCTGCTAGGAAAGTGTTTTATAGTTGGAATTTCTGAATGACACTGTACGACTAATCCTAACAGTAGCTGAGCAAATATGCAAGAGCCTGTTCCACCCTACAGTGAACAGCCTAACATAGGTCATTTCTGTATGCTATGTGCCACATGTGCTAGCAGTATAGCCCCTGTAGCCTATACAGTGCAGAACCAGTGTACATTCTGATGTAATTCTTAGTTTCGCCCTCACAGTAATCTACATTGCTAAGGATCAAATAAAAAATGTTTTAACCATTTTTAAATCATTGCCCTGAGAGCTACCAACTTGTTCACACAGCCCTTGGCTTCCAAGTGAATAGCACTGAATACCACTGGATTGCAAATCATATTACATACATAATATATTGCCCCACTCTTAATCATGGGTCTTCCTAATATTATGCGAATATAATTAATGATGCTATTGAGTCATTAGAACAAGCTACTGCACCTTACTAGACACCTGATTAATTATTACTTGAAATGGACACTGTACATTTTCTGATGTGGTAGCCTGAGCCTTCCAGATGCTTGTAGTCCTTAAAGTGAATGGGAACCGCATTTAAAAAAAATGAGATAGATACTTACCCAAGGAGAGGGAAGGCTCTGGGTCCTATAGAGCCTTCTGGCTCCTCTCCTGGTCCTGTCGTTCCAGTGCTGGCTCGCCTGGTAGCAGTATTTGACTAAATTTGTCAAATACTGCTTTACCCGGCCGAAGGAGGCTTCAGAGTGCTCCTGAAGAAGGGAGGCCCTGTAGTACACCTGCGCAAGCACGCTCTCTTGCACGCTCACGCCTGTGCAGTATGGAGCCGCACATCTTTGGGAGGACACGTTTACCGAGGACTTCCAAATACCCTTTCGGCAGGGGATTGAAACGGGGGGGAGCCAACACAGGATAGAGGGCACCGAGAGAGGAAACGGAAGGCTCTATACAACCCAGAGCCTTCCCTCTCCTTAGGTAATTATTTGCTTCATTTTTTTTTAAATGTGGTTCCCATTCACTTTAATAGTCCTTAATTATTGATTGTGAGAAAAGAAAAGAAAAATGTTGGGTCAGGTTTGAGTTATACTAGGCCTGCATGGTCTCTCCACTTAATGACTTGGTGTTAGGTGTACTGTAGCGCCAGTACAGTTCCAGTTGAGGCACTACTGTATACTTTTTTCAATATCCATTGTAAATATAGTTAGCCAAATACAAAATACCAATAGTTAACCAAATGTTCACTCTACACAACACAAACACAACTTAGCTGTGCATTATTAATTTAGATCTGTTCCATACTATTACTTTTGTCATACATGAGAGATTGCTGAAATGTTGTCATGAATCATTCAGCAATAACAAGAAAGATAACATACTGTATACTCAATTTCACACGTATTAATTTATGAGCATAATTAAGCTCTAAATAATCCTAAACTTTTCAAATGGTTTTTTTTTTTTAAATCACATGATAAGGTTAAGTCAGCAAACTTAGCAATATACTAGATACAACATGAATGAAAGAGACTAGAGATGTTTAAAGAGAGATTGTCAGCCACAAAATTAAATTCCATTTACCCACTGCTCTGTGTTTATTCTGTAGCCTTGAACCTTACCCTGCATTGCAAGTTCTCTAATAATTTCAGAAATGTTTCTGCTGTAATAAATCTGATCTCAGACAGATTGTCTCTATTTGGTACATTGCCTATGAGAAGGAAGCTTGTCATCTCCCCTCCCACATACCTACTCCTCACTGACTGGCTGAGTGCAGATCAGTGTGAAGCTGAAATACGATCTATGCCTGTGCTCTCATGTGTTTACAAAGCAAGCTAGCTATGTGCAGATTCTAGGAGAAAAAGAAAGCAAGCGAGGAAATTGCATCAGGATTGGCTTCAGTCAGAGGGCATCAAAATGGCAAATGCTAGGAACAGAATTCTTTTTATTTACTATATAAAATTCACCGAAATCAAAATGTGGACAGTACACTACATCTGTTATGTAGGTAAAACAAGTAGTCTACTTATATATGTGTTTTTTTCCCTTGGCATAATATGGCTGACCCTGCTGCTTTAAGGAATCACCCCAAAGCCGTCAGAATATGTTTTTAATTATTTTCGATAATTCATGTTTTCTCGTTTCTTTTATTATCTGCAGGTTAAAAATATTTGAAATGCCTCTATTTCCTAAATTAGTTTTTGAGTAGACAGAATTTGAACTCACTAGCTCAGCACAGAACAGCGAGATAAACAGTAGCAAATTAGCATGAAACACACAAGGAGAAATACCAAAGGAAATATATGGATGACTGCTCACGTAAGAAATTCCTTACATAAACTATACTGTTACTCAAATAGAAACATTATTTGAATTACAAACTATTCAGTTTCTTCTTTGTAAAATACATTTTAATTTTCATATTATGTACAAGAAATTGTACCAACCAAAACCTCCAATGCAATTGCATACATTACAAAGTTTCAAGAGACTCTTTAACCCTTTCAGGACCAGAGCAATTTTCACATATCAGCACTGCTCCCATTCATTCGTCAATAACTTTATTACTACTTATCACACCTAAATTTCAGGACAAATTAGGCTTTTAGTATGTGAAAATGTTGTTAAGTAATTACTTTATTTTCTTTCAATTTTATAGATTAAATAAGGGAAAAATTGAGAAAACACACTTTCTCCATTTACAGCCATTATAGCTTTAAAATAAACAGAGTTAACTATAAGTTAAACCCACAAATTGTATTTGCTTATCCATCCTGGTTATTACAACATTTAGATTATATTCCTAGTACAATGTATGGTGGCCCTTATTGTATTTGGAAATAAAGGTGTCTTTTTTTGTGTTTTTGCTTTCTCATTGTACACCATCATCGACCTTATTTGCAAAAATAATAGTAATATACCCTCTTGGCATACTTATTTAAAAAGCCAATTTCCTAAGTTAACAACATGTTTTTTTCTTTTATGTTCTGTCACTTTGTTTTTATTTTACAAGGTTTTTTTTTCTCTTTTTTTTTTTGGGGGGGGGGGGGGGGGGGGTTGGAACAGAATATGTCAAAATGTTATTGGTTTGAGCCTCAACCCTAGAACTCTCTAAACTCTATTTTACTGCTTATCAGGGTTAACATGTTACCACATGCACTATGTCTCTTGTAGTTTTGCTAAGACTTTTCTAAGGTTGATCTTAATTTTGAAAATGATTTTTTCATGTTGTATTGAGTTTGTTCCTACCTATTTTTGTATGTGATGTGGGTCCAAGGTTTAAGACACAGCAAAATGTATTCTACAACTTGTCACAGTTAAAATGATACCACATGTGACTTATTTTGTAACAGACTGAAGGTGCACTCTCCATAACTACACTGGCCAAATATATCCGCCCAGTTGTCATTAAGTGGTTAAAGGGAACCATGGGTGTAACAATAGACCCTGCAAGGGATGCAGCCACAGGGGGCCCCAAAAGTCACAGGGGGACCTGTCCTGAGAGACTGACAATTAAGGGCAAGGAGAACAAAAACTTTCTGGTCTAGGCACAATTGTTCTAATGACTGCACCTGCTTAGCCGCTGATAAGGAATCATACAAAGTTTTGCAGACAAAGATTTGTAGACAGTGCCTATTCAGTGTGCAGCAAGGTCTTGTGTATAGCACTGTTCTACTCTCTTTCTACCCCTCCACAAGTGCTGTGTCCTGTAGTGATGCTTGAGGTGTCTGGGCAGTGGGCACAGAGAGGAAAGCTTTCTATTCTCTGCACAATTGTTCTAATGACTGCATCTCAGTTTACCTTTGCGGAAAGGGGGTGGTTGGGGGTGTTAGGGGGCCCTATCCAAAGTTTCGCAAAGAGGTCCCATTCAAAGTTTCGCAGGGGGCCCCATTGTTTTCTAGTTATGCCCCTGAAGGAAACCTTAACTAAACCTAAAAGGAAACCTTAACCAAACAAAAAAAAAGTGTTTCACTTATCTGGGGCTTCTACCAGCCCCCTGCAGCTGCCCTGTGCCCTCAATTGCAATATCAGGAATCATATGAGATATTGACATTTCTCCCCAATGCAGCTGCTGTATGAGTGTGTTTACTTGGGGGAGGTTGTGTCGGGGTGGCTATCCCATGTGCACATTTTATTTAATTGTGATTCATTAATAAATATTTGCTGTTTTTGTAAATTCATGTTTCTAGTCTTGTATGATATGGTATTTGTGATATGTTGTCGGAACATATATGACCCACAATCTCATCACTTCCAAAATCTAAATATATTCCCCCTCCTTCCCCCCTGCATCTCACTCCAAATGCCCCCCCCCCCCCTTAGGAATTAGATTGAAAGTTGGAAAGAGGTAAAATTTTAATGCAGATCACTACCTGTGCACAAAAGCAGTTGTTTGGGAACAAGACTGTGCAACCCCAGTCTTTCATCATTTTCCCATATACACTACTCAAAATAATTAACTCATTTGGGATGGCAGACTATGGTCCCTTTTAACCACTTAAGGACCACGGTCTTAAACCCCCCTAGTGACCAAGCTATTTTTTACAATTAAGGCCACTGCAGCTTTAAGGGCTCGCTGCAGGGCTGCACAACTCAGCACACAAGTGATTTCTGTTGGTGGGCAATGATCGCTCCCAGGATGTTTTATTTTTTTTATACATATTTATTTATTTTTTCATACTAAATATGCCTGTTTTTTTTTATTTCTTCCCTACCTCCCCCTGCCAGCCAATCAGCGCGATTGGCTGTCATAGGCTTCAGCCTATGACAGCGGATCGCTTCCCTGCCACCCAAGGGGACAGCCGTGTCACATGGCTGTCCCCAGTACAGCGCTGACCAGTGGCGTAGCAATGGGGATAGCCGGCATAGCTTTGCTATGGGGCCCCGCGGCAGCCCTACGTCACAGGGGGCCCGCAGCTACCTAAGAGGCCTTTTTTTGTTTATTTTTTTGGGGGCGGGCTGGGCCCCCCCCCCCCTCACCTGGGGTCCCCCCTCCTTTTATCAGCGGCGAGAGAGCGGCCGGCATATACAGAAAGCTCCGGCGGGGTAAACAGCCACTAGAGGTTCAGCTGCCTCCGGGCTACACTGTCTCCTCTGTATTGCTGCTCGCACCGCTTCCTGGTTTATTGCGAGCAGCAATACAGTGGGGACACCGTAGCCTGGGAGGCAGCTGAACCTCTAGCGGCTGATTACCCCGCCGGAGCTTCCTGTATATGCCGCTCTCTCACCGCTGATGGAAGGAGGGGGAACCCCAGGTGAGGCAGGGAGGATAAGAGTCGGGCCCCTACCCCACTAACTATTCAGCTACCTCCCCTGCCACCCGGCTACTTAACTGTCCACCCTCCCACCTAACTGCCCACCCTCCCACCCGGCTACCTAACTACCCACCCTCCCACCCGGCTACCTAACTAACCACCCTCCCACCCGGCTACCTAACTACCCACCCTGCCATCTAACTGACCACCCTCCCACCCAGCTACCTAACTGCCCACCCTCCCTCCCGGCTACCTAACTGCCCACTACCTAACTGCCCACCCAGCTACCTAACTGCCCACCAAGCTACCTAGCTGCCCACCTGGCTACCTATCTGCCTACCCTGCCATCCAGCTACCTAACTGCCCACCCGGCTACCTAACTGCCCACCCAGCTACCTATCTGCCTACCCTCCCACCCAGCTACCTAACTGCCTAAAATTGCGCAAAAGGTGGATCAGCGCAACACCAGGCCGCCTCTGAATGGCCTCCATCAGAGATGCGCTGAGCCCCCCCAGGAACTACAAACGCACCTTGAACCCAAACAGAAGCTCTGCATATACACCAAAAGCATGGCTGTTAAGTGGGAGCAGCTGACCAAAAACAAATTAAATTCGTACATAGCAAGGAAATGAACAGCGCTACTTAAAAACAGGCAAGTGCCTACCTGCAAAAGAGTGCAAGCCCCACTTGTGGGATATAATACACACCGAGCATACACATGACCTGTCTACCACTGGAGGATGTTGGTTTCCTGTAACAGCTTGCATGCAACCTATTAAAGAGACTCCATAACAAAAATTGCATCCTGTTTTTTATCATCCTACAAGTTCCAAAAGCTATTCTAATGTGTTCTGGCTTACTGCAGCACTTTATACTATCACTGTCTCTGTAATAAATCAATGTATCTTTCCCCTGTCAGACTTGTCGGCCTGTGTCTGTGTCTGGAAGGCTGCCAAGTTCTTCAGTGTTGTGGTTCTGCTATGAACTCCCCCTTCTGGCCCCTCTCTGCACACTGCCTGAGTGTTATTTAGATTAGAGCAGCTTCTCTCTTCTCTCTTATCTTTTACAAGCTGGATAAATCATCCTCTGAGCTGGCTGGGCTTTCACATACTGAGGAATTACAAACAAGGGCAAAGCTGTTTGCAGGAAGAAAAGAGCAGCCTGAAACTTCAGTGCATGGGGGAAAGAAACACACAAATGATCTCTTGAGATTCAAAAGGAATGCTGTATACAGCCTGCTTGTGTATGGATGTATTTTTCTATGTGTGGACATACTGTACATCAACCTACTTCCTGTTTTGGTGGCCATTTTGTTTGTTTACAAACAAACTTTTTAAAACTGTTTTTAACCACTTTTAATGTGGCGAGGAGCGGCGAAATTGTGACAGAGGGTAATAGGAGATGTCCCCTAACGCACTGGTATGTTTACTTTTGAGCGATTTTAACAATACAGATTCTCTTTAAGTACTCGTCCCTCCCACTGTGAAGAAGTCAATCCTCCATGGGAGGGGCCTAACACTAACTAAATCCTAATCTATGTATATGCATAGACTAGGTGCGGCTAATCAAGTAAAATCGAAAATTTAAAATTGCGCAAATTGTGGATCAGCGCAACACCAGGCCGCTTCCGAATGGGCTCCATCAGAGATGCGCTGAGCCCCTAACTGCCTACCCAGTGCAGTGCCTGCACCGCAAATAGTGTGCCAGCCTGCCCAACCACCCTCCCTCCAGGTAATTAAAGTTAGCCCACTATAGACCTATCTACATATACTGCATCTTGTGGGGAAATTTGACAACAATCTGATTGCAATTTGTGGGGAAATATGCCAACAATCTGGTTGCATTTTGTAAGGAAATCTGCCGCCAATCTGGTTGCATTTTGTTGGGAAATCTGTCGACAATCTGGTTGCATATTGTAGGGAAATCTGCCAACAATCTGGTTGCATTTTGTGGGGAAATCTGCCAAAAATCTGGTTGCATTTTGTGGGGAAGTCTGCTGACAATCTGGTTGCATATTGTGTGGAAATCTGCCGACAATCTGGTTGCATATTGTGTGGAAATCTGCCAACAATCTGGTTGCATATTGTGTGGAAATCTGCCAACAATCTGGTTGCATATTGTGTGGAAATCTGCCGACAATCTGGTTGCATATTGTGTGGAAATCTGCCGAAAATCTGGTTGCATATTGTGTGGAAATCTGCCGACAATCTGGTTGCATTTTGTGGGGAAATCTGCCGACAATCTGGTTGCATATTGTGTGGAAATCTGCCGACAATCTGGTTGCATATTGTGTGGAAATCTGCCGACAATCTGGTTGCATATTGTGTGGAAATCTGCCGACAATCTAGTTGCATATTGTGTGGAAATCTGCAGATTTCCCCACAAAATGTTTGGGTGGGAGGTCCGAGGTCCGTGGGGCTGGAAGGTCATGGGGGGGGGGCATATTTTTTTTTTTTTGCTATGGGGCCTAGTCATTTCTAGCTATGCCCCAGCGCTGACGTAGATCGCAACGCTGTACAGAGTGAATGGATGGCGGTTTCACCCTCTAACAGTCTCCTAGCAGCGATCACTGCTGGGAGACTGATGACGGAGCGGAGCTCTGTCATTCAAGCAGAGATGCTCGCGCATTGGCGTGTGCAATCTCCTGCAAAACCCTGCCCCAGGGCTTCACATCAATTGGCATGCAGCGGTCCTCGGGCTGCCGCCACGTTCACGCCAATTGGCGTGGAACAGTCGGCAAGAGGTTAAGGACCGGAGACATTTTTTATTTTTTCCTTCCTGATCACTGGGATAGGCTCACAGTAATCACTTATATTGACTCACAGTTAGAGATGTCGCGAACTGTTCGCCGGCAAACGGTTCCAGGCGAACTTCGGGGGTTCGCGTTCGCCTACCAAACGCGAACTTTCCCGGAAGTTCGATTCGCCCCATAAAGCTCTATTGAGCAAAACTTTGACTCTTTATATTACAGCCAGCAGACACATTATTGCCATACACACTGCTCTCAATGCTGGAGGCCCACTCCCCCTCCCTCCTCCTCGTAAGGTCCTTATACTGCCTACACTAATTAGTTAAGGGACAGCTGCTACACACTCTGCTAGGGAGATTTTAATTAGCCTGTTTGTGGGTTCCTCCCTCCCTCTTCCCACCTCCCTCCTTCCCTTCTACCCTTCTACCTATTCCCTCCACCCTCCTACCGGAGGGAGGAGGGTCTCATCTGCCAGGGAATTCCAGTATTTCAAAAACCAGCTTATATACCATGATAGGGATTTGAACCCAGGCCTCAGTGTATGGTAGGCAACTAACATATCCATTGTACCACCAACACTACTAGCTGAAAGTAGCTGAAAGTAGCCTAGCATGTACCATTTATGCTTAATGCAAGAGAAAAATTAGACAAGACAAATAACATTTATATCACACTTTTCTCCTGGCAGACTCAAAGCACCAGAGCTGCAGCCACTAGGGCACACTCTATAGGCAATAGCACAGATATGTAGCCAGACATGGCCTTGTATTTTGTGTTCAACAGTTGTCAAGAGAAAAATTAGACAAGATAGCAGTGTTAGGAAGACATGCCTAAGGTCTCCTATTGAATAGGTGCTGGCTTACTGAACAGACAGAGACAAGATTCGAACTCTGGTCTCCTGTGTCAGAGGCAGAGCCATTCACCATTACACCATGCAGCCACTGCTTACAGACATGTAGCCAGACATGGCCTTGTATTTTGTGTTCAACAGTTGTCCAAAGAGAACCCCAGATAGCCAGGTAGATTCATCTGTCTCTCTCTGTGCTACTGCCTATAGAGTGTGCCCTAGTGGCTGCAGCTCTGGTGCTTTGAGTCTGCCAGGAGAAAAGTGTGATATAAATGTTATGTCTTGTCTAATGTTTCTCTTGCATTAAGCATAAATGGTACATGCTAGGCTACTTTCAGCTACTTTCAGCTACTTTCAGCTACTTTCAGCTAGTAGTGTTGGTGGTACAATTGATATGTTAGTTGCCTACCATACACTGAGGCCTGGGTTCAAATCCCTATCATGGTATATAAGCTGGTTTTTGAAATACTGGAATTCCCTGGCAGATGAGACCCTCCTCCCTCCTGGTAGGAGGGAGGAGGGAATAGTTAGAATAGGTAGAAGGGGAGGAGGGAGGAGGGCAATTAAAATCTCCCTAGCAGAGTGTGTAGCAGCTGTCCCATAACTAATTAGTGTAGGCAGACAACTGAGTCAAATGGTATAAAGGACCTAGCTTGGAGGAGGGAGGGAGGGTGGGTGGGTCCTCCAGCAGTGATGTGTATTTCACTCAATCAGGTGTGCCTCCAGGTATTAGAGCTCTTGAAACATGTTTTCTATCATTTTTCTAGCTGGTAGAATTTTTTCAAATTTTCAAAGTTCGCCTCCCCATTGAAGTCTATTGCGGTTCGCGAACTTTTTCACGAACCGAACCTTTCGCGGAAGTTCGCGAACCGAAAATCGGAGGTTCGCGACATCTCTACTCACAGTAATCAGGAGGTCAAAAGCCAATGAAAACAGCGCCTGACCGTTAGGAGGAAGCTCAGCTGTCATGTGACAGCCGAGTTTACTTCCTCCAGGAGCTCGGGATCACGGTAAGCTGTGGCGTAAATCTACACCGCATTACAATTAGCGAGAAGCAGTGTAGGATTGTAATTAGGGCTTATTGACACTGACTTGCAGTGAGTTTTACACATGGTAACGTGAATGTCCATAGACTTTCATTTTATCATTCACATGACAACAGTGAGTTGCTGTGCAGTGCATTTCAACTGGTCGGGAGTGATTAAAACATATAATGCATGGAAATGCACAGCAACTCCAAAACCAATTAATGAGTTTTTATTCATGCGTTTTAATGCATTTCAATTCACCAACTAGCATGAATGAGCACTTACCGTGGTCCAAACCCTGTTAAAGAAACACTGTGAAAACATATCACATCTCAAAGTGAAACAAACAAACAAACAAACAAACATG
This sequence comes from Hyperolius riggenbachi, assembly GCF_040937935.1. Lineage (NCBI taxonomy): Eukaryota > Metazoa > Chordata > Amphibia > Anura > Hyperoliidae > Hyperolius > Hyperolius riggenbachi. The sequence goes on from NC_090648.1 coordinate 419,089,328, forward strand.
CTGAATATCATTCCATACTGATTGGGTAATGTTTTAGGAATAAAGGTCTGCCACATTGTTTGATGGAAATTTAAGGTATAAACCTAAAGAGGGCTGAATTCTAAGAAACACAATAAATTTAAGTGAAAAAAAAAATCATGTTAGTTCATTTTGCTAACATTTAATTGCATCCAACCCTTATGGTAAGGATGGATCCACAAACCATTGAGGAGCAATATAGCAATCAAAGATTGGTCCTCCGTGGTTTGTAGACCCATACTCTACCCAGTTTACCCAAGCACACAAGGAAAGCTTGGGGTCTGACCTGGAATCTTTATATCATAAATTAAAGCTTTACTCTGTAGCTTCTACCTCTTCTTCCCTCGTGCTGTATGCAGCAGACATGCATGACAACTTCTGAGCATGCTTCTGATGAGATGTGATGGTGTCCTGGAGGATCTCCCCCAGATCTGGACATCAGGACATCACTGAGCTCTTTAACAGTCTGAGGCACCAGAGGGTTCTGTGTGTGCAGTACTTGAAAACATATGCTACTGTGCAAAGCTAAAGTCACTAAAGCAAGGAATAGGTCTATGGATGATAGGGGTTTCCATTCATCCTAAGCTATGGATTGTCACTGTGAACAAGCAGTAAAGGTGTTTTTTTAAGTAGAATTCAGGAAATAAAGACATGAACTGTTGATAAAAACATCAATTAACTCAAGCTAATACATTCTTATGCAACATATAAAGAAATATGACCTAAACTTATTTCTTGTTAATAAATATTAGGAAATGTTCCCTTTAAATCCAATTTATTATTTATAAGGTAATGTTAAATATCTCCACGTTTATTTTAATGTGTAGCATGCATAAATACAATGTATGAAACCTGTGTGTTAATCTTTAAATGCTAAACAAATTTTTTTAAAAAAATGCAAGTCTAAAAAAAAAGTGTTTACTTCATTTAATATTTAAAAGCTTTGCAGCAAGCCCTGAGCATGTAGGTGTAGTTTAAAAAGACTAAGCTAAAGTAGTCACAGGAGAAAGCCAAGCAAGCTTATTACATGTATATTATTTAGCTCTGTGTATACAAAGGAACAGGATGGGAATGATGATAGTATTGACACAGCTGTAAATGTATCGCAGTGGCTTAATGTGGATATGGTCCAAAAATGATTATACAAATTAAATGTGAATAAAACACCTGGAACAGATGGTTTACCACTCTATCTACAAAGGACTAGGCTCAGTTAGTTCTAAGCCATTGTTGTAATTCTAGAGAATGAAATAACAGAAAGTAAATAGGGTATTTACACTTAAAAGGCATCAAGGTCCCAACGAGCAGTGAGAGAGAACCTGTAGTTTTAGCTTTCCAAATGGGAAGTATGTCTGAGGGTTTTTTTAAGAATCACAAGATGCGATTTGTATTAACCAGCATGTATATGCAAAAAGCATTATGTCATGTCTATTTTGTATAGTTTAACTAAACACTTTCAGGGCTCAAACACACTATAATCACTTTTCTGAGCGCTTTTTGATGGAAGTCAATGGGAGCGTTTTTAAAAAAGCACTCAAAGCTCTGGAGGCCAAAAAGCACTTAGAAAAGCCACTTCTATTAGGGATATTAATAGGGAACTCTAGATTTAGACACAGTAAAAGTTTGGACACAGTAAACGTTTTTGATGCATCTCTTTCAGATACATTAACGTGGTACTTTTGGTTTGTTGGTTTGAAAAATACAGTTAAATGAAAAGAAATCTGGATTACGGATGGTGTTCAGATAGTTGTGATAAGTGCCTAGCACCACCCTAGCGTCCTTCCCCCCCCCCCCCCCCAATCAGGAGCCAATGGATGCGTCCTTAAGGAAGTGGCTAGAATGCGGATGCAGCAGGTGAGCCAATCAGATTACAGAAGGAGGGTGAGGGCGAGGGAATACGCGGCTACATACACACATTGCTGAAGCACCTGCGCAGCTCCTGATGAGTCAACTGTGATGAAACTAGTAGGGCGTAGCTGCAGATGCGGAAGTGAGCCGGCGTGGCGTGCGGGGAGACCGGAGCATGGACCCACATGTAAGCATGGAGAGCAAGCCAGGTGGCCAACGTAAAGGGGTAGAGCCCTTGAAATCTCTATGCTGAACTTCCTCTACTGGAATGTGAGTGTGCACTTCTAATTTTAATAAAATTGTCATACGGTTTTACGCTATGGAAAGGTCTATTTGTTTTATTTGAGGTGAATGCTGTGGATACACTCTTTGGCAAAGTTGGAGCCACTAAGAGGAGCCACAATAGGTGGGGGATAGCCTGAAAATTATCCCAGAGGCGATAGTGACCCATCTAGCCAAGGGTCGTCTTCTAAGGGTGAGTGCCCACTTCTGAGGGTGAGGTGGTGGTGGCTACTCGTAGTGAACCTGGGATACAAATCTGGCATGGAAGTAGATAAAGTGGATTCATAGAACTTTGTGTTAACTATATGGGACTGTGTCCATAGCAGGAGCGCTATTGCCTTATATAGATTGTAGTTTACTGGACATTTTAAAGGAGCACACCACCGTATATTAATAGATACTCTCGACTTGGTCAGCGCAGTGTTTTAGGAGTAAAAGTTTTACTGCATCACGTAATGCATAGAGTTATGGCCTTATCATAACTATTTGTACTACTTGTTGTTAACCCTCATGTGGCGTGGCACAGTTCCCAAAGTTCCACGGTCATTCATGTTAACATTGTCAACTATAATATACAATAAACTATTAATGTTTTTGTGTATGATTTTGTTAGACATAAGTATATGTAAAATAAACTTACAATGGTCTTTTTTATGAACTCTTTACTACAAAAATGTATAGACTGTTTTTTGGGTTTTTTTTAACAAAAATACAATTTACCAATACCTTAAATATTGAGATGTCAAAGAAATTCAATATTTTCATACAAACTATGATTTATTATTATTGATTTTATAATGCCTTAACATAGGTCTTCAAATACCATAAAGGATACGACTACTAGCACATTTCTTATTTATTTTTTTCTTATTTTAATCATCTATTTATTTTGCTAGATACTCAAAAGATGTTACATAAATTGGGATGATTAAAACGATTAGAAAATAAATCAGAGCATCAGGGCCTACATGTGTTTCCTTTTGAGAAGAGATTAAGTGGGATATAATCATCTTGAACAAATATTAATTATCTTGAATATATGACCCATAAACAATAATCTGTGAAAAATAAACCACAAAAGACGTGAGAGCGCGTCTCAGAGAGGAGGAGATTCAAGTGTTCTTTACTGTAAGCCCTGGGAAAATGTGGAAATACCTTTGCTTGAATTCCTTTATAAAATCCAAGGAGTATCTTTTGTTCTCTGTGCTAAATGTGTGAATGTGCCTTTTATTTTTTGTACAATGTAACTGTTACGAAGGAATATCTATTTATATGGCATTAATGATTTTCTATCTAAAAAATATATATATATTGATAATAAAAAAAAATGCCTTAGGCCAGGGGCACATTAGAAATCGCAAATCGCTCTTGCAATCGTTATCGCTTTGTGTCTGCGTTTTGTTGGCAATTTGTGCTGCGTTTTCTGGTGATTAAGGTAAATCGTATACTATGTATTGGAGCCTAAACCCTTACAAAATGCTGCATGTCCTGCGTTTGCAATATTTAAAATGGGCTCACCTTCATAGACTTTCATTAGCAAAACATTTTTAAAAGCGCCGGAGAGTCTCAAAACTCCAAAATTGCTCAAGAAAGCACTGTAGTGTGTGCAAGGCCTCATTCATTTTGAGCTTTACACCTTGTTGTAGAACTGCAGACTCCAGCAGGCACTCATAGAAAGGCAGCTGGCAGAATGTCAGTCAGAGCCCTAAATGCATTCAAAATTATTGTGTGAAGAAAGATTGCCGCTGTTTGGAAACCAGTTATACTGCAGTGTTCAGAAAATGTAAATGCAGAAATTAGGAAAGCATTTAGGTATGATATACAGTAAAATCTTCTGACCTACGACTCGCATGTGATGGCGGAGGTTTCAGTGCAGAGAGGTCAACAGCTGTTTCATGTTATCTAGGAACGCTTTGTCAGGACAGCTTGCCCCACATTCTGCTAAAACTTAAATACCAATATGGCAACAGGCAAATTTTCTACTCATTTTTGTGCTCCACCTCACTGCCTTATGTACGCCAACACCATCGGCTGTATCAGGGAAGTATATGAATAAGATGTAATTTATGGAGCACCTGGGACAGACAACATTAAGGGCCCATTTCGATTGGAGTCGAATCTGCCAAACCTGCAGCGTTTCCCCGCAGGAGAGACAGGTGGGGAAATGCTACCTATTCCTGCTATGGCTTGTCGTCCATTTTGTTGTTGCTATTTCCAGCTCTGGAGAGCATGCTGGAGTTTTTTGCAGCATGCACCCAAATCACCATAGCCTTGCATGGCATGGCTAAGCAATTCGGACTGTGATTTCACAGCAGCACAGGTGCTGCGGCCTAGTCAGAAATGGCCATGGCACTTATTGGCAATAAGCCCTAAAACAGAGTAACGCTGTACACGTTAATTTTTTTTCTCTTTATTTCCGCCTGCCAGCTCTGATCACCGCTGGCAGGCTGATGACAGATCCCAGCTTTGTTGATGTGCATGGAACATGCATGTACGAGCGCACGCGTTCCCTGCTAATCCCACCCAACTGCAATCATGGCAATCATCATTAGGTGGTCCCCAGTGAGCCACTCTCCTACTGCCCATCGGTTCTGATGCAGTCGGGAGGTGGTTAAAACCAACCATTATTGGCTGACAGCGGTTATGCTATTTGCCATTGGTTGATTTTAATGTCCTGTAGCCCAGGTGCTGTGACACAGGGAGTCCACCCATCATTCTAGAAGCAGTATAATGACACAGCTCTTACTAGAGGAAATTTATATTCTACTGATGAGGCAAGAACACACCATTAAAGCTGTTTGCAAGCTTATTCCACTTGTAGCAGTTGCAGAGAAAGAGTGTCTACAAAAATGATTGATGGTATTTATATAAGTCCCAGATTTCTTTCTTCTTCACTGCTCTGGGATTTGGTGTCCTCCCCAAGGGAGGTGCTCAGATGCGAATAAAGAGATAATTTGTTTAGTTTAAAGCTGTCCTACTCTGGAAACCACAAGCCAGTTGGCTTCTGAGTTTTCTGCTGTGACCTAACTTGTTTGCATCTATAAGTTGTAGTTAGTGAAGCATTTAGGGGCAAGGATTATGTTCATGCTTTGGAATACCCAAGCAGCTCGCGGTGACCTCAAACTACTAGGAAAGTATAGGGGACTAAAAGAGCCCGTAAAGCCCTCCTACTAATAAGCAATGTTCAGTGTAATTTGCCTTCCTAAAACAGGGGGGAGTTGCATAATTCAGCTTTAAGTGAGCGAGTATGGTCTCCCACAATGCACTGCTACTGAATATGCAAATTATTATTTATGCCCCTGATGCCAGGCTTACATCCAGAACCGCTGGTGTATAGCAAGCCTATAGCTTGTAAAATGTACGGAGCCACACTGACCACACAGGCAGTTTCGGATTGTTGATCCTTCTCCATGCATGGCAGGGACTGATATGGTTCTATGGGATAGTGCTTGGTCCAGCACAACAAAATACCCAAGCAGCTCGGGGTGACCCAGAACTACTAGGAAAGTATAGGGGACAAAAATTGTTTTTCTGTAAGTATTGTAAATAGCCTGTAAATAGCATGTGTAGCACAAATAAAGACTCGCTCCATACTTTCTTTGCACTGTGCTTGTCCCAGAAAGTAAAACCACTTGCTAGTCATCCCCTTGTATTGCACAAGGTACGGAGACCTTCATGAATTAGAAATCATGTTTTTGCCTTTAGCAGCAATACAAACTGGTCATCCTTCCACCAGCCACTTTATTTAAATAGTCACTTGACTGTGACCATTCAATCAGAATCACATATATCTGGTTCCGAGAGGTTGGCCAATCAAATGCAGCTTTGAATCGGGTGAGTCGAAATTATCAGGAAGTTACTTAAATTGGCCCAATTTAAAGTTGAATTGCATTTGCGCGTAAGCCAGAATCATTAGCATCTCATTGACCATCTCAAAAAGTAATTGATGGCCCTTTATAGCTAGCATCATAGTGCACAAGCCTTCCCCTCCCCCCCTCCCCCCGGAGACCTTGTGCAATCCATGGATAAGGGGCTTTTCCCCACCTCCGGTGCCCCAGGAGGGGGTGGGGGGCGACAACTCCCGGGGGGGTTCATGGTGGCATCTGGGAGTCCCCTTTAAGAAGGGGACCCCAGATGCCCACCCCCCTACCAGGAGAAATGAGTATAGGGGTACAAAGTACCCCTTACCCATTTCCACAAAGGGTTAAATTAAATAAAAAAACCACGAAAAAAGTCCTTTAATTTTCTTAATTAACCAGAAATACTTACCTGTACCTTAAAAAAAAATGTTCCCACGCCAATATCCTCAGTAAACTATCCAACAAATAATGTAACCTCTTATGTTGCGATCTTCAATTAAGTTGATTGAAGATCTCCGACGCCCCCCCACATAGCAGAGAATGTGTCCTTTGGGACGCATAGCTCCTGGCTCCCGCTTTCTCTCCACACCTGCCTTCACCTGTCAGCCTCACCTGGGCTGGCACCCAGTGCACCCATGGGTGCACTGGGTGCCAGCCTAGGTGGGGGTTGACAGGTGAAGGCAGGTGGGGAGAGACAGCGGAGTTGCAAGCTTCACGTCCTGCTCAGGACGTATTCTCTGCTATACTAACGGTTCATGAATGAGCCAGATCTTTTTAATGAATCATTCTTTTTTAACCAGCCTGGCTCGTCCAGCAGAAACCTGCTGAAAGTGGTAATGACGAGCTAGGCTAATCAATACTGCCAGGGAGATTTCCTGTTTCTCTGCACCGCCGGCTCCACGTTTCCCTCATCAGAGGTGGCTGGATGCCGGACTGCACGCTGCGGGTAGCGATCTGTGCTACCCACAGCGTGCAGAACTAGCATCCAGCCACCCTGGGGAATCCCTGTGCAGCCAGCGGGGCAGAGTATGTGCTGGCTATGCGGGCGGGTGGGGGGGATCTCCCTTCTATGTGTGCGGATGGCCGAGCTGAGGCTCCCCCTTCTAAGGTGGGGGGGTACCCCTTCTACGCGGGCGGATGTCTGGGTGGGGGATCCCCCTACTTTGGGGGATCCCCCTTCTATGCGGCGTGCTGTGGGTGTCCCCCTCCTCCCATCTCCTCCCTCACGATCTCCCCCCCCCTGCCCCCTGATCTCCTGCCCCCCCCCTCCCCCCCCTCTGAAGCACCTTGAGGTGTGATCTACTCACCCGACGGCTCTCTCCTGCGGCGGCTGGCGGACTTCCTCCTCCATTGCCGAAGTCCCGGTCTGTGTAGTTACAGTACGAGGCTTGGTGACGTCACCAAGCCTCGTACTGTAACTACACAGAGAATGAGACTTTGGCAATGGAGGAGGAAGTGCACCAGCCGCCGCAGCAGAGAGCCCTTGGGTGAGTAGATCCCACCTCAAGGTGCTTCAGAGGGGGGGGGCAGGAGACCAGGGGGCGGGGGGGGGAGATTGTGAGGGAGGAGATGGGAGGAGGGGGACACCCACAGCACGCCGCATAGAAGGGGGATCCCCCTAAAGTAGGGGCATCCCCCACGCAGACATCTGCCCGTGTAGAAGGGGTATCCCCCCCCGCGTAGAAGGGGGAACACCCCCGCTCGGCCATCCGCACACATAGAAGGGGGATTCCAAACCCCCCCCCCCCCCGCTTAGAAGGGGGAGCCTCAGCTCAGCCATCCGCACACATAGAAGGGGGATCCCCCCACCCATAAACCTGGCTCACTATACATCTGGCTCCCTATACATCAGCCTCCCTATACATCTGCCTCCCTATACATCTGGCTCCCTATACATCTGGCTCCCTATACATTTGGCTCACTGCACATCTGGCTAACTATATACCTGGCAAGCATCTGGCTCACTATATACCTGGCAAAACATCTGGCTCACTATAAACCTGGCAAAACATCTGGCTAGCTATTCCTGGCTAATACATCTGGCTATATATCTGGGTCTTATACCATTGGCGTGCTGATCCCTCGTCACGTACCTCTGATAGCTTCCACAGTGCCTTCTTCCATGTCCCTTGGCGGATTTTGCTTCTCCCTTGGCGATCACATGTCCCCCATCTATCGGTGTTGATGGCACCAGGGTGACGTCACACAGCATCAACATCTCGCAGCAAACTCTTTTTTTTTTTTTTAATTGAATTCAATACAATAACCTGAATTGAATTCAATATATAAAAAAAATTGATTGCAAAATAAAATTGGTTGAAAATTATTGGAAAATAATTGAACCAGTTTTTGCACGATAATCTTGGGGAAATAGAACGCCAGGGTGGTTAATGAATCACTTTTTTTCTTTGAAACTTTAAAATCGATTTTCTCAAAAAGTATAAGGTGTTTTTGAAATTTTTTTCTCCACTTCTTCCCACTGTTCTTCTTAACATTCCCAGCAATTTTGGTGTTTCTATCTTTTAAAGGGGCTTGGCTATTGATCGCTAAAGTCGGCGGGCGTTTAATTTTCCCACGGTCAAAAGGAGAAATTTAAAATCGATTTTCTCAAAAACTATAAGTTTGTTGTTTTTTTTTTAGATTTTTTTTTTCCCCTCTTGTAGTCACTGAAACAACTTAGGTGTTAGAACCCTTGGAACATCTTTTTCATCACTTTTCTGGCCAGCATAGATGTTTCTAGTTTTTAAAGTTCGCCTCCCCATTGAAGTCTATTGCGGTTCGCAAAAGTTCCTGCGAACCAAACTTTCACGGTAGGTTCACGAACCGAAAATCAGAGGTTCGGGCCATCTCTAGTGACAGGTAGAGATGTAGCAAATGGTTCGCCGGCGAACAGTTCCAGGCGAACTTTGGTGGTTCGCGTTCGCCTGGACCAAGCGAACTTTTGTGGAAGTTCGATTCGCCCCATAATGCACTATGAGGGTCAACTTTGACCCTCTGCATCACAGTCAGCAGGCACATTGTAGCCATTCAGGCTACACTAAGCCCTGGAGCCCCACCCCCCATTATATAAGACAGGTTCCGGCGGCCATTAGCCTCACTCGTGTGCCTGCTAGAGACAGACTAGGGACAGCTGCTGCAGACTTGTTCTTCTAGGGACAAATTAGTTAGGTTCTTGGCTGCTTAGCTTGCTCCTGGCTGATTATTATTGCTTTTATAGCACCCCTCAACAGCTCTTTTCAGAGCTCATCCTGTACTTTTTTTTTTTTGTGTGTGTCAAACTGACACTTTTGTTGCATGCACAGCCTTGCTAATTCATAGTGTGTGTGCCACTGCCAGCAGCCCAGCACATTCAGTGACTACCTGTGTGTGTGACAGGGAGCTGCACATAGTACTACCCAGTACTACATATACCCAGTACCTGTTGTGTTTACCTAACCCACCTCATCACTGCATATACCCAGCTTTGTGTTGAGTGAACCCAGCTCACTGCATCTAACTACCTGTTGTGTTGAGTGAACCCACCTCTCTGCATCTAAGTACCTTTACTGTTCAGTGAACCCACCTCACTGCATCTAACTACCTGTTGCGTTGAGTGAACCCACCTCACTGCATCAAAGTACCTTTACTGTTCAGTGAACCCACCTCACTCCATCTAACTACCTGTTGTGTTGAGTAAACTCACCTCACTGCATCTAAGTACCTTTACTGTTCAGTGAACCCAGCTCACTGCATCTAACTAACTGTTGTGTTGAGTGAACCCACCTCACTGCATCAAAGTACCTTTACTGTTCAGTGAACCCAGCTCACTGCATCTAACTACCTGTTGTGTTGAGTGAACCCACCTCACTGCATCTAAGTACCTTTACTGTTCAGTGAACCCACCTCACTGCATCTAACTACCTGTTGTGTTGAGTGAACCTACCTCACTGCATCTAAGTACCTTTACTGTTCAGTGAACCCAGCTCACTGCATCTAACTACCTTTAGTGTTCAGTGAACCCACCTCACTGCGTATAACTACCTGTTGTGTTGAGTGAACCCAGCTCACTGCATATACCTAGCATCCCCCCCGAGATGGACAAAATGGACAAACCAGGTAGAGGAAGAGGTAGAGGCAGACCCAGAGGAAGGCCACCAGGCACAGGCAGGTCTGTGCGAGGTGGTGTTGCTGTGATTTCATGCGGACCTGTCCCAAAATACAGTGCTCAGAAGAAGGCACGTGCCATCACTTCCCAAAATTGTGAGGACGTGGTTGAGTATTTAACACAGAACACCTCATCTCCCGCAGCCAGTGCCACCAGCGCTACAACAAGCACCACATCCGCTGCATTTGACACTTCACAGGAGTTATTTGGTGGTGGTGAAATCACTGATTCACAGCCACTACTGCAACAACAAGAAGAAGGCTCAGGTACACCACCTCATACATCTGAGTTAAGTGGTGATAGTATGGACGTAACATGTGAGGAGGGGGGATGATGAACCACCTGAAGTTGGTGCAGTTGAGGTGTCTGAGGAAAGCGAAGCTGGGCAGGAGGATTATGATGACGATTACACGGATGCCACGTATGTTCCCAGTAGAGGAGATGACCAGGGGGACAGTTCAGAGGGGGAGTCAGAGAGGAGTAGGAGGAGACGACTCCATGATTGAAGCAGAGGGAGCTCGTCCTCAGAAACAGCTGGGGGCAGTGTCCGGCGCCATGTATCGCCAGCTATTGACAGCCAGCCAACATGCCCTTCAATGTCAGCTGCTGATGCCACCGTAGCGCCATCACCCCAGGGGGCTCAGCGGTTTGGAAATATTTTAACGTGTGTCTCAGATTGAGCAAAGCCATCTGTCACAGGAGCCCTAGTGGCTGACCGCACTTAGCCTTCTAAACGGTGCCAGCGCACAGATCGTGTGAACTCTGGTCGCAGTCATTGCGCAGGAACCGTTAAGAATTAGCCGCAGACAACTCAGAAGGGAGCCTGTGAGACACGGGTGATTACAACTTCACCCACTGGTTCAGAGTAAACTGCCACCACCGCGGTTACCATGGGACCGTGGAGCCCACTAACTGACTAGTCCTGCGAATAAAACGGTTAAACACACGATATTCTGTCTAGCCAACAACAAACAAACAGTAGCGTATCTTCAGAGACACGGGATCAGTTCTGTGTGTGCTGATAAGCAGGGTAGCGGACAGTGAATGACTTGGAGAAAGTCGTTTATTCACGCAATATAAATAATTAATATATACAGACAATTATTAAAATCACAATTATTAAGACAGTAATAGCCAGTATAAAAATAAAAGCAGGGAGAAAAATACTTAGTTCCTGGAAAGATGTCCTTTTTGTGGGAAAACAGAGTTCTGGGTTTCAATCAGAGTTCAGAGTTCAGAGCAGGTGGATGCCAGCATATCCTCAAGCTGGCACCTGATGAGTTCAAGATGTTTTCAGGGTGGAGGACACTGAGCTTGGCTCCTCTGCCATTCTTATGCCCCTGATTCAGTAGGAGGGAGTGAGGGCGGGCCCACACCCCCCCTTAGAACATGAGATGAGTCCTCCCCTTGTCCTGGGGGCCAGAAATCATGCCTTAACCATATATGGGCTCTATCTCACAGAACCGTACAGGTCAGGGCAGATTTATTAATATTTTCAGGTCTGCCTCGATGTACCCAGCAGCCTGATACCAAACATGAGGGGTGAGACCCTTGTGGTATCAGCAGGGCACTTTCAAACTGCCTAACTGGCAGTCCTTACCTCAGAATGTTCTGAAACTTCCTCAGAACCAGCACCGGGGCGCATGCTACACTTCCCCCACGTTTGGCGAAGCTGCCATCTCAGGAACCCCAGAAATATGACAGATCTGGGAAGTTATGGATATGCTATGAGACTCAGGTTATTCCCAGGCAAAGGCTCTTTGAAGTTTGGAACAGCCAGCTAGGTGTCACCTCCCCTGCTGGGAGGGAGCCAGTGGGTCTGGCTTCCCCCCAACTAGATTGCTTCTGCCATGGTGCTTGTCACCTTATACCTGATGGATGGGCCATCAGCACAGCTTGAAGCCAGGGACTCTCCGGGGCAGATTAGGCTCAGGCTCATTAGCATATCAAAAGAGCCATCCAGCCTTTAGGATGGTGCTCTCTCTCTGCTAAGAAAAGGACTTCAGCTGCCCCTACACACTCAACCCAGATTGTATTGATTTGAAGCGCAATCGATGCAGGGAATCGAGTGCGATCGCTTTTTCTTCACGGGCGGTTCCAGGACGCGCCTGCGGCCCCGCAACCGTCCGTGACAGCCCCCCCTGGGGAGAAGGCAGATAGACATGCATCAGCAAGATGTGTGTCGTTGCCGCTAACCTGCGATATCTGATCTAGTTCCCCGTTGCAACGGGATAGCCCGTCGGCATTCTGGTGTCGGCTGCCTGCCTTCTGTTGAATCGTGAAGTCATACTGCTGTAATGACAGGCTCCAACGTAAGAGCTTGCCATTGGTCCCAGCAGTGCGGTTCAGCCAACTCAGGGGATTATGGTCGGTAATGATCGTGAAGGAGCGGCCGTACAGATACGATTGTAGTTTCTGTAGGGCCCACACGATCGCTAGGCACTCCTTTTCAGTTGTGGAGTAGGCTACCTCTCGGGGCAGGAGCTTCCGGCTCAGGTAGAGGATAGGGTGTTCATCTCCTTTTCCATCCACCTGGCTGAGGACTGCGCCGAGACCGTAGTCAGAGGCATCGGTTTGCACAACAAACCGACGACTGAAGTCTGGGGCCTGAAGCACAGGGGCACTCGCGAGTGCCTGCTTCAACGCTTGGAAGGCGTTCTCGCAAGCGGGGGTCCAGCTAACAACCTTGGGGTGTTTCTTGCTAGTGGCATCGGTCAGGGGCTTCGCCAGGGTATTATAGGCTGGAACAAATTTCCTATAGTAGCCGGCGGTCCCCAGGAACGCCTGGACCTGCTTTTTCGTGATAGGCCGAGGCCACGCCAGGATAGCGTCAACCTTTCCCGTGTCAGGTTTCAGGGTGTTACCCCCCACCCGGTGACCTAAGTACTGCACCTCGGTCATACCAATCTGACACTTACTTGGCTTAACTGTCAGATTGGCTGCGGCCAGCCTCTCTAGTACCTGGGACAGGTGTTTGAGGTGTTCCTCCCAGGTGGGGCTGAACACCGCAATGTCATCCAAGTACGCTACAGCGAACCCTTGCAGTCCCTCCAGCAGGTCGTTTACGGCCCGCTGAAACGTGGCAGGAGCGTTCTTCATCCCAAAGGGCATCATCGTGAACTCGAAGAGGCCAAAAGGGGTGATGAAGGCCGACTTCTGTCTCGCGTCAGGTGCAAGTGGTATCTGCCAGTACCCCCGGCTCAGATCCATGATTGATAGGTACCTGGCGGACGCCAGCGTATCCAACAACTCATCGATGCGAGGCATGGGGTAGGCGTCTGTAGTGGTGATGGCGTTCAGCTTCCTGTAGTCCACGCAGAACCGAGTTGTCTGGTCCTTCTTGGGGACCAGGACAACAGGGGCTGCCCAGGCACTACAGGACTTTTGAACAACCCCTAGCTCTAGCATCTCCCTCACCTCTTTCTGCATGTCCGCTTGCACCTCTGGGGAGACGCGGTAAGCGGATTGCCTGATGGGGGGATGGGTGCCCGTATCTACCCTATGCACTGCCAGACTGGTCCGCCCCAGGACATCGGAGAAGGTGTGCTGGTACGGGCCCAGCTGGGATGAGGAGAGTTGTGGGTTGACGCTTAGGTCGCTGTCCACATCTCGTATGTCAGCCAGCAGGTCTAACAGGGGGTCTGCCTCTCCCTGCTCTAACCGGCTGCACACTGGCAGCACATACTTGGTCCTGTCATGGTGGGCCTTCAGCATGTTAACATGAAAACTTTTCTGTTTCCTGCCTCCCATGTTCACCAGATATGTCAGAGGGTTTAACCGTTGCACTATAGTGTAGGGTCCCTCCCAGGCCGCTTGCAGCTTGTTCTGCCTCACTGGAAGAAGGGCATACACTTTGTCACCTACTTCAAATGACCTCTCTCCAGCAGTGCGATCATACCAGAGTTTTTGTTTGGCCTGAGCCTGGGCCATGTTTTCCGTTACCATTTCGGTGAGGGACTCCATCTTGTCCCTGAACCTGAGAACGTAATAAACTACAGAGACATCGGTGGGGTCCCCTTTGCCCTCCCACGTCTCCCGCATCAATTGTAGGGGTCCTCGGACATTCCTACCATACAGGAGCTCGAACGGGGAGAACCCGGTAGATTCCTGCGGCACCTCCCTGTATGCAAACAACAGATGAGGCAGGTATCGTTCCCAGTCCCCACCTTGCGACTCAACAAACGTGGTCAGCATTTGCTTCAGCAACCCGTTGAACCTTTCACACAGTACATTGGTCTGCGGGTGGTAGGGACTGGAGACAATGTGCGTCATCTGTATCTTTTTGCACAGGGCCTCCATGAGTCCGGACATAAACTGGGTTCCCTGATCAGAGAGCATCTCCGCAGGGAACCCGACTCGGGAGAAAATGTTAAGTAGCGCGTCGGCTACCTTGTCCGCCCTCAGGGAGGAAAGTGCCATGGCCTCAGGATAGCGGGTGGCGTAATCCACCACCGTCAGGATGTACCTTTTGCCACTGCTGCTGGGAGTGGGCAACGGTCCAATTATGTCGACTGCCACTCTGTGAAAGGGCTCACCTATAATTGGCAGTGGACACAAGGGAGCTTTGCGGGGATTCCCAGCCCTTTTTACCTTTTGGCAAATGGTACATGAGCGGCAATAGTTCGTCACATCTATCCGCATTTGAGGCCAGTAGAAATGTCCCCGGATACGATCAAGGGTCCTGTGGATCCCCAAGTGCCCGGCCAGGGGAATGTCATGTGCGGACTTCAGCACATGCCCCCGGAAGGCACTAGGTACCACAAGCAACTTGGTACCCATCCCCATTTCACCTTCGGTGGGGTGTACAGGCTCACTGTACAACTTCCCACCTTCCCAGTATACCTTGAACGTAGCCTCGTCTGTGAGGGGCTCAGAAGCCTGTTTTCTGAGGGCCTCGAGGTTAGGGTCAGTTTGGAGTGCTTGCACAAATGCAGCACTCTCACTCTCAGCCAGCTGGCCCGTGGCGTATGAGGTTAGTGGCTGAAGGGTACCATCCCTGTGGTCAGAGGAGGGGGAGGAGGCCGGAACCTCCTCCACCTGTTCTGAGCTCAGGTTCTGAGCAGTACGGCTGCGGGTGACCGCTAGCACGGGTATACCTTCAGAATGGCACATATTGGCATTACCTACATCATTGTCACAAGCATTAATAACAGTAACAGGAAAATTTTCATCACAGACAGTTTGTACATCAAACACAGGTACCCGTGAACTGAGCACGTTCAACCCACCTCCCCCCTGTTCTTGCCCCTGGGTGCAAAGTACCTGGGTGTGGGCAGAGAGTCCGTCTCCATCCTGGCATTCCACAGGGCTTGGTGCAGGTTCATAGTACGACACCAGCGTGCCCAAGTCGGTCCCCAGCAAAACAGGGACCGGCAGTTGGTCCAGGATCCCAACAACCTTCTCGTGGACCCCCACCCCCCAGTCGATGGACACCCGAGCTTGGGGAATGTGAGAAAGAGTGCCCCCCACTCCAGTGAGGGTGAGGTACTGGTCAGGAATGATGGCCTCTGCGGGGACAAGGTGCGCACGCACCAGAGTGACATCTGCTCCAGTGTCACGGAAACCAGTGACAAGCTGGTCATTCACAGTAACCAGCTGGTGATTGCTTGTGATGGGGGAGTTCCCTGCCCCCTTGGCAAACATCAGGTTGGATGCGGCTCCTGGTTGGGGTACACTGGCGGGTGGTGTCTGCCGCGGGCGAGGTGCGGGTGGTCCAGGTGCTGGGGTGGTCTGCCTCCGCTCCGGACAGGTGAACTTCATGTGTCCCGTCTTGTGGCAGTAGTGACAGGTGACCTCTCCAGAGGCTGCAGACCTGGGTGCAGAAGCTGTGCTGGGTGGCCTCTGTGGCTGACGGCTCACAGGGGCAGGGGGGTCTGCCGAGGTATTGGGCTGACCTCCTCTCCAGCTGGATGGGACAGTTCTGCGTGTATCAGCCACCCGGGTAGTTGCAAAAGTCTCAGCAAGGTCTGCAGCGACAGTGGCTGAAGCCGGCCTGCGTTCTAACACAAACTGTCGTACATCAGCAGGGCAAATGTTCAGAAATTGTTCGAGGACTATCAAGTCCTCCAGGACGCCATAAGACCCTTTGGTGAGGCCTAGAGTCCACTGGCGTAGTGTGGTGAGCAAGCTGCTGACCACATCTCGGTATGAATCAGAAGACTTTTTCTGCCAGGCCCTGAACTTTTTCCGATAGGCTTCTGGCGTCAGCTGGTACTTAGTAATGATAGCGTCTTTTATAGCAGCATATCATTATCATTCTCCGCAGGCAATTCTGCGAAGGCATCAAGCACTTTGTAGCGCAGTAAAGGTGTCAGATGTCTGGCCCACTGGTCTTGGGACAGACGATACTGACGGCATGCTTTTTCAAAAGACCGCAAAAACAAGTCAATGTCTGTGTCTTTTTCAATATTAGCAAATTTAAATTTTGCACTTACGGGTGGTGCAGCTCCTTCAGCAGGGAGGCTGGGCGGTGAACTCCGGCTGGCCTGTTGAACCTTTGCCATGTTGAGCTCATGTTGTCGTTGGCGTTCCCGCTCAGCGGCATCCCTCTCCGCGTGGCGTTCAGCAGCAGCAGCAGCTTGCCGCTCCCGTTCCTCCCGCATTTGGCGCTCTGTCCGCACTTCTGCGGATTGGCGCTCCTCACGCATGTACTGCAGGTACTTGTCCAGGTCAGTGTCCATCAGCTTTTGTAATGCCTGCTGCATTAGCAGGACAGTACAAACGGACAGTCCAGTACTGGCCGGTTCCAGGCGAGTACTTTCAGAAACTCTGGGATTGGGGTCCATACTGACAGTTTCCTGCGTAACTGTTGCAGCAGGGCCCGCAGGATGCTCAACCTCCGTATGCGCAGAATCTTCAGTCTCTGGTTCCCCTTGACTTGGGTCAGATGGGCTGGTATCCACTTCAGCGGACACCCCCGGCTCCCGCAGTTGCTGGGTATCCCATTGAAACAATTCCGTTACCAGGTCCCGTTGTGTCTTGCGGCCGACATCAATGCCTCTCTCTTGGCAAAGATTTTGCAGGTCCGCCAGGCACATTTTCTTGTAGTTCCCGGACATTTCCATGCCAAATAAAATAAAACTTTTGGGGAGGGGTACTGGCTACACAGTCTCTCTGTATATATAAAAAATATATTGCCTTCCAGCTACACCAACGAATTAGTTCATTTCTCGATAGCGCTAGCGCTATCGTAGATACTTTCAGCACAACACAGGTCCCAACCGCTGCCTAACACTGTCACAGGAGCCCTAGTGGCTGACCGCACTTAGCCTTCTAAACGGTGCCAGCGCACAGATCGTGCGAACTCTGGTCGCAGTCAATGCGCGGGAACCGTTAAGAATTAGCCGCAAACAACTCAGAAGGGAGCCTGTGAGACACGGGTGATTACAACTTCACCCACTGGTTCAGAGTAAACTGCCACCACCGCGGTTACCATGGGACCGTGGAGCCCACTAACTGACTAGTCCTGCGAATAAAACGGTTAAACACATGATATTCTGTCTAGCCAACAACAAACAAACAGTAGCGTATCTTCAGAGACCCGGGATCAGTTCTGTGTGTGCTGATAAGCAGGGTAGCGGACAGTGAATGACTTGGAGAAAGTCGTTTATTCACGCAATATAAATAATTAATATATACAGACAATTATTAAAATCACAATTATTAAGACAGTAATAGCCAGTATAAAAATAAAAGAAGAGAGAAAAATACTTAGTTCCTGGAAAGATGTCCTTTTTGTGGGAAAACAGAGTTCTGGGTTTCAATCAGAGTTCAGAGCAGGTGGATGCCAGCATATCCTCAAGCTGGCACCTGATGAGTTCAAGATGTTTTCAGGGTGGAGGACACTGAGCTTGGCTCCTCTGCCATTCTTATGCCCCTGATTCAGTAGGAGGGAGTGAGGGCGGGCCCACACCCCCCCTTAGAACATGAGATGAGTCCTCCCCTTGTCCTGGGGGCCAGAAATCATGCCTTAACCATATATGGGCTCTATCTCACAGAACCGTACAGGTCAGGGCAGATTTATTAATATTTTCAGGTCTGCCTCGATGTACCCAGCAGCCTGATACCAAACATGAGGGGTGAGACCCTTGTGGTATCAGCAGGGCACTTTCAAACTGCCTAACTGGCAGTCCTTACCTTAGAATGTTCTGAAACTTCCTCAGAACCAGCACCGGGGCTCCTGCTACACTTCCCCCACGTTTGGCGAAGCTGCCATCTCAGGAACCCCAGAAATATGACAGATCTGGGAAGTTATGGATATGCTATGAGACTCAGGTTATTCCCAGGCAAAGGCTCTTTGAAGTTTGGAGCAGCCAGCTAGGTGTCACCTCCCCTGCTGGGAGGGAGCCAGTGGGTCTGGCTTCCCCCCAACTAGATTGCTTCTGCCATGGTGCTTGTCACCTTATACCTGATGGATGGGCCATCAGCACAGCTTGAAGCCAGGGACTCTCCGGGGCAGATTAGGCTCAGGCTCATTAGCATATCAAAAGAGCCATCCAGCCTTTAGGATGGTGCTCTCTCTCTGCTAAGAAAAGGACTTCAGCTGCCCCTACACACTCAACCCAGATTGTATCGATTTGAAGCGCAATCGATGCAGGGAATCGAGTGCGATCGCTTTTTCTTCACGGGCGGTTCCAGGACGCGCCTGCGGCCCCGCAACCGTCCGTGACACCATCTGTTGTCTCTGCCAGCAAAAATTGAGCCGTGGAAAGGCCAACTCTCACGTAGGGACAAGTGCCTTACGAAGGCACCTGGAGAGAAGGCACAAACAGCTATGGCAACAACATTGAGGAACAGCAGCACCCAAAAGACAAGCCACCCTTCTTCTCCTCTTCCTCCTTCAGGTGCATCGTCTTCATCCACTTTCTCCCTTGCACCTTCACAGCCACCCTCCTCCACACCGCCTCTTCCCTTGAGCGGTTTCTTCTCCTCTGCCCACAGCAGTACCCAGCTGTCCGTGAAGGAAGTATTTGAGCGTAAGAAGCAAATGTCTGCCAGTCACCCTCTTGCCCGGCGTCTGATAGCTGGCGTGGCGGAACTATTCGCTCGCCAGCTATTACCATACAAGCTGGTGGAGTCGGAGGCTTTCCGCAAGTTTGTGGCCATTGGTACACTGCAGTGGAAGATACCAGGCCGCAATTATTTTTCACAAAAGGCCATACCCAAACTGTACCATGCAGTTGAGAGGCAAGTGGTGTCATCTATTGCGAAGAGCGTTGGGTCAAGGGTCCACCTGACCACGGATGCCTGGTCTGCCAAGCACGGGCAGGGCCGCTACATTACGTACACAGCCCATTGGGTCAACCTGGTGACAGCGGACCGACTTGTCACACCTCCACGGCTTGCAGGCAGGCCTCCAGCCACCTCCTCTCTGCCTGCTACCACCTCTTCGCTGTCGTCATCCTCCTCCTCCTTGGCTGGTGCCGCGATCTCCTCTCCAGCTACACAGCTCCCTTACCCCAGGGCCTATGCTGCATGCCAGGTACGACGGTGTGACGCAGTGTTAGACATGTCTTGCCTGAAAGCGGAGAGTCACACTGGAGCAGCTCTCCTGGCTGCTCTTAACAAACAGGTGGAGCAATGGCTGACCCCGCACAAGCTTGAGATCGGCAACGTGGTGTGTGACAATGACAGCAATCTCATCTCTGCATTGAATTTGGGAAAGCTGACACACGTAGCCTGCATGGCACATGTGCTGAATCTGGTCATGCAAAGATTTGTGTCCAAGCACCCAGGCTTAGAGGACGTCCTGAAGCAGGCCAGGAAGTTGTATGGGCATTTCAGGTGCTCTTACACGGCCATGGCACACTTTGCGGACATTCAGCGTAGAAACAACTTGCCGGTGAGACGCCTGATTTGCGATAGCCCGACTCGCTGGAATTCCACCCTGCTGATGTTCTCTCGCCTGCTAGATCAGGAGAAAGCCGTCACCCAGTACCTGTATAATTACAGTACAAGGACACAATCTGGGAGGATGGGGATGTTGTGGCCCAACAACTGGACACTGATGCGAAATGCATGCAGGGTCATGGAGCCCTTTGAGGAGGTGACCAAACTGGTGAGTCGCGCTGAGGGCACCATCAGTGACTTGATCCCCTACACCTATTTCCTGGAGCGTGCCGTGCGTAGAGTGGTGGATACAGCTGTGAAGGAGCGTGAACGAGAACAGTTACAGCAGCAGGAGTCGTGGGAGCGATTTACATCCGAACCCGATGTTTCCACAACATCTGCGGCAGTACAGAGGGGGACGGAGGAGGAGGAAGAAGAGGAGTCGTGTGGGGAAGGAGAGGAGTCAGACTCTGATGGTGATGAGGAAGGTGTTTCTGTGGAGGAGGAAGAGGCAGTGGAAGAAGAACAACCGCTGCAGCCATCACAGGGGGCTTCTGCTGCTCCACATTCCCGTGGTATTGTTCGTGGCTGGGGGGAGGAAGAGGAGTTGCGTCCTGTCACTGAGTAAGAGCAAGAGGAGATGGAGAGTACATCTGCATCCAGCTTTGTGCAGATGGCCTCTTTCATGTTGTCCAGCCTGTTGAGGGACCCCCGTATCAAAAAACTCAAGGCGAATGACCTGTATTGGGTGGCCACGCTACTAGACCCTCGGTACAGGCACAAAGTGGTGGACCTGTTACCAACTCAACAGAAGACGGAAAGGCTGCAGCACTTGCAGAACAAGCTGTCGATGATGCTTTACAATGTGTTTAAGGGTGATGTAGCTGCACAACGCAATCAAGGTACTACTGGCAGTAACCCTCCTCCTCCCAAGTCCACACAGGCAAGGACAGGACGCTCCAGCGATCTCAGGGTTATGTCGGACATGTGGACATACTTAAGTCCAACTCCTCGCCATAGTCCTTCCCGGATCCACCCTCCACCAACGCCTGGACCGGCAGGTAGCCGACTACCTGGCCTTGAGTGTGGATGTAGACACTGCGAAAAGCGACGATGAACCCTTGGGACAACTGGTTGCGCAGGCTTGACCTGTGGCCAGAGCAGTCCCAATTTGCCATACAACTTCTCTCTTGCCCTGCCGCAAGCGTCCTGTCAGAAAGGACCTTCAGTGCAGCTGGAGGCATAGTCACTGAGAAGAGAAGTCGCCTAAGTCACGACAGTGTTCAGTACCTGACCTTTATCAAAATGAATGAGGAATGGATCACGGAGGGCTACTGCATGACCGAAGACTAAGTCTGTCCCCACACACAGCATCTCTGCCTGCAGGCCGCTTGCCTTCTCCGCCACCACCAACAGGGTCCAGGACTCTAGGCGGATTCCTGAATTTGCTACACTAATTTTTCTGGTGCGTGTACATGCCTGACTAATTTTTATGGCTGCACTGTGGGTGGCTGCAACAAAAAAACAAAAGGCTAGTACATGTGCCCATCCCCCTTCGTGATCATTACCTTGCCGCGGTGAAGGGGCTTGTGTATCACAATGAAGCAATGACTGCTGGCTATTTGAGTGTCTCGGGTGGGGGTGGGACACAAAAGATAAGGTCGTTGCTTCATTGTGGTCAGACAAAATTTGATCAGCTGGACAGTCACTGTTGTTCTATCATTGAGCTACCACAGCCCCGCGACCATATGGGCTTGAAAACCGCCACGGCCTACACTCTCGCCACGGTGCGCACCAGTCCAGCACAGCCGTCACTACGCAAACAGCTGTTTGCGGTGCGTTACACAGTGAGTTTGGTGCGTCAGTGTAAAGCAGAACTCTAATTACACTCCCTGATTAATGTATACACATGCAAGATGTTTTAAAGCACTTTAGGCCTGCAATTTAGCATTTAATGTAATTTCTGCCCTTAAAACGCTGCTTTGCGTCACATCTAGATTTTTCCCCGGGACTTTGGGCATGAATCCCACTCCGCCATGCCCCCCTCCAGGTGTTAGACCCCTTGAAACATCTTTTCCATCACTTTTGTGGCCAGCATCATTTTTTCTATTTTTCAAAGTTCGCATCCCCATTGAAGTTTAGTGCGGTTCGCGACATCTCTAATGACAGGGAGCATGAGACAGAGTTCCAACTGTCCTGTATGCTGATCACCCCTCCCAGTTGCTAGGCAACATGAATAACAACAGGAAATCCCATCATGCTTTGCACAGCATCAGGGAAAAAAGCCCAGGCAGTTTTCTTTGATGGGTGGAGGTTAGCTAAATATGCAGCTAAAAATGATGCTTTGGTAAGAAAAACAAAGTTCTGATGCTGTGAAACTGTTAAAGAAACACCAAGCCTTTTCAGTTCTGCAGAGTAGATTTTTAATGCGGAGGTTCACTCACCTTAAGGTCCACTTTAACAGAAGCCCCTTCTAATAGACCTGTAAGGCTTAATGGTTATGTAGAAGATGGGTTTTAGTGTCAATACAACACAAATATTAATGCCGTTAGTGATAGTTTACCATTGTTGTGTTAGTATCTCTTCATGTGCAGCATATTTGGTGCCTCTTTATAAATAGCTTTAATGTCTGGATTTATCCAGAAACCTTCTATAATACTATACTGCATCTTTATAGATTGTAGTAACTCTTTAGGGTGTGTAATGAAATTTCAGATCTGATGCAAGTATGTCTGCATTCCAGCAACACTGAACATACAATATAATCTCTATAGCAGTCATGAATCAGGGACACGCTACAACACCAGCCAAGCAACAGCTCTACTAAACTTTGTAAATAAGAGAACTTTTTATGTTGAATGCTCACAGAACTAAGGATGATTACTTGGGCAAGTGCAACATTGTCCCTTTTATGAGTAGTCTTCTACATCCATCTGAAACTCATTTGTGTGTTGTTAAAGCACAGATGAATAAGACCAAAAAGTAGATTTACCAGGGGCTTCCTCCAGCCCCCTGCAGTCTTTCAGCTCTCTTGATGTTCTCCAAGTCTCCTATATAGCGCTACTTCTCCCTCTAAAAGATATGCGACTAGAACTCCCGTTGCGGGCTACTGCGCATGCGCAGTCTCATCCGTGCTCCTCCTTGATTGTGCTCCCGTTACTGGGAGCATTCTGCACATGTGCAGCACAATTCTTTTGAGTGCAATTGAGGTGACACACAGACAGCTCATAACTAGAGTTCTAGCTGCAGAACTTTCAGAGGAGGCAAAGGCGCGACAGAAAGGAGTAGGACTCCAATAGATCTGAAAGGTTAGGGTAGGCTGGAAGAAGCCCCAGGCCAGGTAAGAAGTCTACTTCTTTTGGTCCAATTCAGGGGTGCTTTTATATTGGCTGAAAGCTGTAGTATGCGGCATGCAGTTCAATAGACACCTTTCTCACCAGTTCGGATCATGCTTTAATTAAATATTACTATCAATGCTTTAAAGGGAAGGTTCAAGCAAAAAAAAAAAAATGAGATTCACTTACCTGGGGCTTCTACCAGCCCCATGTAGCCATCCTGTGCCCTTGTAGTCACTCACTGCTGCTCCAGTCCCCCGCTGGCAGCTTTCTGACCTCGGAGGTCAGGGCCACATTGCATACATTTTTACGCATTCCAGCTAGTGCAGGAACAAAAATTTACGCGTTTCACCACTAACGCGTAAAAATGTATGTGTTAATGATCCTGCACTAGCGGGAATGTGTAAAAATGTACGCAATTTGGCCCTGACCTCCGAGGTCAGAAAGCTGCCAGCGGGGGACTGGAGCAGCAGTGAGTGACTACGAGGGCACAGGATGGCTGCAGGGGGCTGGTAGAAGCCCCAGGTAAGTGAATCTCATTTTTTTTTTTTTGCTTGGACCTTCCCTTTAAAGTAAACCCATCACTTCTAGAATTATTTCGAGTTATACTCCTACTTGATTCTGTAAAGATTGGAGTAACTGCAATCCTTATGTGGGTAAAAGGGGTTGTGTAGTTGTTTTCTGCCACCCATAGTATTCTTCCAGTGTAAATATATTTGCATCTGTCAGATAACTGCTCCTCTCCCTGCACCACTGTAATCTGGCAATAAATGCTCTAAATCAGAAAAGTAAATAAGAAAGCATTTTGGTTAGGTAACTGGATTTTTCATACAAAGGTCTGCAATAGCTGTCCTCATAGATCTCTCATATGAAATTCCTTGATGCTTGTGAGTTCTAAAAATCACCTAATATAATTGTACCGAATTCTGAAAAGGATTTTCATTGGTCCACATAGTGGACAAATGCGATGCCCTGGTGGGAGCTTTGAAAATGCTTTTTGCTAAGGGTACAGCTTCTGAGGGAGGAGGGAGTGAGGGAGGAGGGAGGGAGGGATTGAGGGAAGTAATAACAATTAGCTAGGAACAAGCCTATAAGAGCCTAACTAAACTCTCCCTAGCAGAGTCTGTCAGCAGCTGTCCCTTAACTAATTAGTGCAGGCAGACTAGTGAGTAAAACGGCACAAGGAGCTTGCCTTTTATAAGGGGGGGGGGGGCTCCAGGAGTGAGTGTAGTCTGATTGGCAACAATGTGCCTGCTGACTGTGATGTAGAGGGTCAAAGTTCTGCTCAATAGAGCATTATGGAGCGAATCGAACTTCCGGGAAAGTTCGCCTTCGCAGGCAAACGCGAACAACCCGAAATTCGCCTGGAACCGTTTGCCGGCGAACCGTTCGCGACATCTCTACCCATAACACCATGGTGCTGAAGGACTGCTCTACAGCACAAAACCACATTCCATATTACCCGGCAGCTATGGGCAACAGTCGATTGGCTACTTTTCATCTGAGAAAGGCTCTTCTCACTTTGACATTGCTCAGTTGTAGCTAGCCGTTTATTTTGCTGCTAAATCCTGCAAGCTTCTTATTACCTTGCATTGCATATGGCCCGTTATAGGTATATGCCAATTTTTTTATAGTTCTTTTACCAATTGTATTTATTAAACAGCCTAGCAGGAAAATTGATGCTGTTTTGCCAGCCTGGCTTTAAAAGTACAGGTGTTAAGCAACAGAAGTCTGCACAAAATTAGCTATATATACTGGGTGAACAAATGTAACTGTATGTGTAAATCCATGACCTCCAGCTCCATTCTACATTTATTTAGTTTGGATTGCCTTTTGCCCGTCATGTAGATAAAACAGGCTCTAGTTCATGATTTTTGGCTAAGAATACCTTCCACATAATCCTGGAAACAACTTCTAATGCAGCCCAGATACCTTCAGGGCCCATTCACACTTACAATCGCAGAACGCCGGCGATTACCGCCGGCGTTCTGCGGGAGTGATTTTCCCGCGATTAGCGCGGAAAAATCACTGGACACTGCGGCGGTTTTGGAGCGATCGCGATTAGCGTGCTATGCACGCTAATCACGATCGCAAATCGCGGAACGCTCGTCGCCGGCAAACCGCTGCATGCAACGCGGTTGCGGTTATCGCTAACCGCAACCGCGGCAGTGAGAACACGGCCACTGGCTACAATGTGTAGCGGTTCTTGCAGAACCGCTAGCGGTTTGCCGCGAGCGGGAATCGTGCGATTCCCGCTCAGGTGATGCCTGCATTGCTGTAAAAATACATTATTCTGTTTTCAAGTACACAACTCATTTATTACTTTGTAGCCTACAGTGGACAATAGGTTCTCTTTGAAGTCATAATGCAAGTTAAAAGGCTTAGGTATGACCAAGCTCTGATAGTGTAAGGATGGTAAAATTGCATTTGGTGACTTTCAAGACCTTGGTAATCCTGAGTATAGAATTCTACCGAACAGACTGAACACTTTACTCTTTGTGTGTTACATTATCATCTAAAATTCAATACAGTTAAAAGTCAAACCTGTACAGGGAAAAGTACTAGCAATCTGAAAGTTGGAAATTGCATTCCATTACATTTGAACTACCATGCTTTAGAAAGGATTTGCCTATATATTGTTATTCCATGTCCTAAATTTGAAAATGGCCATCTGCTCTTGATAAGGGAAATTAAATTAAATGTCAGATCTTCTGTCCTTAACTCAACTTCCTATTAAACTTATCTTTAAAGGGTGGAGTACAACCCATTGCATACTCACAGATCCCATCCATTGTTCCCATGAACATCTTGTCTTCAGTTTTAATTAGTTTCCAAAACCTATTATTTTCCAGAGTTCACCTGAAATAGTTACAGCATGATGGGTTTTATTAATTAGGCCAAGAAAAGATAATTTGTTAAAATACCTTTTGGAATGAGAATGTCATTGTTTTTATTAGTGTAGGTTTGTATGTGTGTTGCTGTTGTGATTAGTCTGGATGGGTCGGTTTGACTGCTTCTAATTATTGTTTGTCAACATATTGCAGCTTATTCTGTAGAAAAATGACATCCCAAAACTCAAAAAACAACATTTCCATTTTATTTATATTAGTGTGTCCATAGTCATTATAATTATTTGTTATTATTATTTTTTTATGAGCTGCAACTTTTGTATTGTGACCAGTTAGACAGAAAAACATTTTTTATTTTTTTCAATAGGAAAAAAAAATATATGAAATAATATACCATATATTACTGCGGATAGGCCGACTTTTGGGGACCGAAAAATGAGGAGGGGGAGGAGTCGGCTAGTGGTGATATGTGCAGGGTCTCCCCTGTATGCAGAGCTGGTGCTGGAGCATGCTGTAGCATACATATCTACCTGTACTCACTCTGGCTAGCATCCACATGTCAACCCAGTAACTTCTGAACTGGTCACTAGAGCTCCAGGCTCACTGAGGTCACATGACTGGAGCGTTAGCAACCAGATCAAAAGCTGCCAGAAAGACACAGGGACTTGAGCTGGAGTGATAGCAGGTAGATATCCATGCTGCAGCATGCTTCAACATGCACTTTGCACCTACGGCTCGCGTTTAAGGATCGCTTTGAGGATTTTACTAATCGAATTTACCAGAATTCACTAGCAATACAGCAGCATTAAGCAGTCACTGAGGTATTTGCATTATTTATAACTTTAAACACTGCTAAAACATCTCGGCCTACACAAACAATCCCTCCCTACTCTCAAACTCCACGACTCCTCCACCTTTCTGCATGCCCTTTCCTCCTCTTCCTTCACTACCTACATATTACCACATGCTCTTCCTCCACCTGCTCCTTCACCACCTAGTCCTCACTAAGGTCACCTTATCTAACTCTAGCCTCCCATTTTGCCCTCCACCCCCACGCAACTCCCATACCACTCCATCACTGACTCCCTGCACACCCCACTCTAAACACGTCTCCACCCCCTCACAGTTCCTTTCTGCACCCACATTCACTCCTTCTCCTCCCTCATTCCCATCCAGACCTCTCACAAGCACACCACCCCTCTCTCCTGCACCCTCTGGAATGCTAGATCAGTCCGTAATAAACTCACTGAAATCCATGACCTTTTCCTCTCCAACTCCCTCACCCTCTTTGCCCTCACAGAGACATGGCTCACCCCCCTGACTCTGCTGAAGCAGCGGCCCTCTCCTATGGGAGGCTTCACCTCAGTCACACCCCCAGACCAGAAAACAGGTCCGGGGAAGAGGTGGGTCTGCTCCTCTCCCCATCCTGCACTTTCCGTGTCCTCACGCCACCCCCTTCCTTAAACTTTACCTCCTTTGAGACACGTTATCCGCCTCTACCATCCCCTTCCGGCAGTCATTGCAGTCCTTTACCGCCCCCCATTCACCTCCACTAAACAATTCCTGGACAACCTGGCCTCTTGGCTCCCACACATCCTCTCCTCTGAGCTCCCCACCATCATACTTGGGGACTTAAACATCCCCATGAACAGTCCTTACTTCCCCGAAGCCTCTCAACTGCTCTCCCTCACTTCTTCCCTTGGCCTAACCCAACACACCAATTCCCCCACCCACCACGCTGGCCACACTCTCGACCTGATTCTCTCAAAATCTGCCACCCTTCCCAACCTGGACATCACACCCTTTCGCCTCCCCGACCATCACCTTCTCACTTTCTCGATCTCCCCATCATGCTCCCCCCACCCTCCACCACCCACCACCCTCAGGTCATTGGCAGAGAGATCTGCGTAACCTAGACCCAACTGCACTAGCTAACCCTCTTCACTCCATCACATTCACCCTCCCCAACTTTACCTGCCCAAACCAAGCTGTGGCCAAATACAACAAGGCCCTTTCAGTAGCGCTAGACATTGCTGCACCCCCCACATTCTGCCCCAGCCGTCCCATCAACCCCCAACCCTGGCACAATGCACACACTCGCAACCTCCAAAAACAGACGCTCGCCTATGAACGCAAATGGAGGAAATCCCGCCTCAACTCCGACTTTTTGGAGTACAAGGCCAACCTGCAGCTGTTCTATTCTGCATTAACTGATGCTAAACAAAAAATACTTTGCTGCCCTGATCGGTTCCCAAGCCTCCAACCCTCGGTGCCTCTTCACCACCTTCAACTCCCTCCTTAACCTCACCACTCCTCCCCCATCTCCGCCCTCTCAGCCACTGATCTGTCCACCCACTTTACTGACAAAATATCCAGCATCTACTTCTCCCACCACTCTGTCTCCACGACTCCCCTACGCAAATCCCTTCATTGGCTTCCAATTCGCTTCAGAATTGGCTTCAAGATCCTATGTTTGGCATACAAATCCCTACACAAGTCCTGCCCAACCTACATCTCTGACCTGGTCAGCAGATATACACCTGGCCGCCCACTTTGCTCCTCCAACAACCTCCTCTTAACCACCCCACGCATCTCGCACTCCCATGCATGACTGCAGGACTTCACTAGAGCTGCCCCCATCCTGTGGAATTCTCTTCCACTGCCCATCAGGCTCGCTCCCACCCTCAACACCTTCAAAAAAGCACTCAAAACTCACTTTTTCAAGGAGGCCTACATCAACTCAACACTGCCCTAATCCTTTCTGCCAAGAACTTCTTGTTGCACACCCTCCTTTTGTGTCACCAACCCCTCCCTCTAGATTGTAAGCCTTTGGCAGGGCCCTCTCCCCTTGTGTATCATACTTGACTGTGTGCACTTTACCCAGAATTTGGAACTTATATTTTTACCACTACCACTCCAGTGTATGATCTGGCATTGTACCACTATCTGCATTGTGTTGTGTATCTTATTACCTATTACCTGTATTGTTGTATCTATTTTCTATTACCTGTATTGTGCTGTCACCCCAGTTATTGTCTGTAATCCTAATTATTGTACAGCGCTGCGTAATATGTTGGCGCTATATAAATCCAATAAATAATAATAATAATACCAGCATACTCCAATGTTTGATTGGGGATGCTATGCAAGCACAATGGAGGGTCGGCCTTTTGGCGGGTCATAGCTTTTGGCCTATTTTTTAGACCAAAAGGCTGGAGGAAATGTATTTCATGTCCAACATAAACATTTTTAATTGTGTTTGTGAAACCTGACAGGCTTTTAATATAACTCTGCTTCTATATTACACTGTTCTTAACATACTGCAGAGATTCACCTATACAAATGAGATATTCCAAACATAGCTAAAATCTACACATTACTAATCACAGCTTTTGCTTCTGATGTTTAACATAAAAAGTAGGAAAATGTTTACACAGCTACTTAGACATTATTTGTACATCGTCATTTTAGAACACTTGGTTGAATAGTGTTCCATTAAGTTTCTTCTTCTAAAGGTATCACCTAAACTTCTGTTGTTTTGTCTTCAGATTCTCTCCAGGACTTACACTGGATCACACTCAACACGTCCGTTACAACTGTAGAAAAAATGACTTCGCTGAGTGTGCGTGAATTTTTCGTCACACAGTGTATGAAGTTCTACACTGGGTCTTTCATTTCTATAGTGTGTCAGTTTTTCTTAGTCAACCAATTTGCAATGTTGTTAAAGAGAAAAATAAATAAATCTGTCTAAACATTTGTAACTAAACAGGGGATTAATTTACAAATGTGATCTGTCATTTATAGGGTGTGCCATTTGACACATCAAATTAGAGTTTTTGTTTAGAAACAGAAATACTAAGTGTGCAGACAATTGTTATCATAGAGGTTATCGCCGCTGCTGAGCGGATTAGAATTGTTGTACAGCTTGGGCTGTTGTTGGAGACTTTCCACTGCTCAGCATATATGGGACATTGTTACAAGTGTATACATTGTTGCCTTCTTGGTTAGGCATGAGAAGTTGTGTTATCCGTTGAAGGAAGTACTTAGAAGCGGAATCCAGGAGGCATTTTTGGGAACGTTTTGGACAATTTTTCTCATTCCCAATTATCCACACAAGTGCAATCCTTGAAAGATCGGCCGATCTTGATTGTATGGTTGGTGGTGTGTGTGTGTGATTTTGAGGGAGCGCTCCCGTTGAGACCTCAGGCAGAATTTTATGGGGGGAGGGTATAAAAAAAAAATAGGGGATACCTTTTGAGTAAGTTTGACTATCTGATTAATACATTTTATATGTTTATAGTTCCTGAGTGGCGGTCACTCTCTTTTTGTGTGTGTTACCTGACAGTCCTGTCAATCTCTTTGGCTGCAGTAGTGTCTGAATTACACACCTGAAACAAATCCAGTCAAACCTCAGTTAGAGCACCAGATCTGCATGTTTGTTTTATTGCCATGGCTAACATTATTAGAGGTATCAGCAGGATAGCCAGGCAATTTTCATTGTTTGAAAGGAAGTAAATATGTAAACCTCCATTTTGCTCTCGCTTTTGGTGTGCTTTAATAGATCTATATATATCTTGCTATGAACAATTAAAATGTTTATCCCAGAAGAGTTGGGTCATATCTTAGAAACATATAACTGTCCCTCCCCGATACACAGAAAAGGTATGGCCACTGGCCCAAATTTGTAAAACGAGTACAAAAAGTGTGATTGGTTGACATGAAAATCCAGGAAGTGCTGCCACAGGCATGGTGGAAACCAGAGATCATACATGACCTTAATTAGTCATCGCTACATATCTATCCATCAATGTATGTATGAATGAAGCAGTCTTTGGAACTGTAAAATGTGTGCTTATGGCCACCAATAAAGCCATAATGTATTTATTTAATACACTGTACCGATCTTTGTTATATATCCTATTTGTTTATCTTACTAAATAAATCTTATATAATTTATACACCATTAATTCCTTTTGTCTCTCAAAAACCTTTTTTTTTTCTCTCAGCATGGACATATTTTGAATGGTTCAGCAGAGGATGGAGGTTTCACATCTTGGTTATGTCTGTTGTGTTTTACCATTTATACCTCAGTCTGTGACAAACAGAATATGGCTGCCCTCACTTTTACACCATTAAGTTCTTCTTGGACTATTTAAAAGGAGGAAGACGGTACTACTCACGTGACCATCTGAGCAAGCCCGGTGGACGGGCGATACTAGTAACGGAGGTTGAGCTGCGTGGTGACGTCACCCGCCACACAGGAATTTGATCTGGACGCTTGTGGGACTTGAGAGGCTGAAGCGCGGCAGCGGGGTGTATAGGAGGAGGCAGCCGTTCGCTGCAGAGGCAATGCTGACCAGAGGGGAACCTGTGAGTGTGGACAATGGCCTGTTGGAGGTGGTAAGAGCCCTCCAAGGCAACTACACTTAAAACCTTATGTTGCTTGCCCGATCCTCCCTGCTGTTACCGGCACTATGTTTGAACTGTATATGATACACTCGAGTGGATATGAAGTAACCATACTTCGAGCTGGATAGTTCATCACTTAATGTGCCAGCATTTGCATGCATCAAGCATCCTTAAAGAGAATCTGTACTTTAAAATTCTTACAATAAAAAGCATACCATTCTATGCATGATGTTCTCCTGGGCCCCTCTGTGCTGTTTCTGCCACTCCCTGCTGCAATCCTGGCTTGTAATTGCAATTTTTATGCAGTGTTTACAAACAAAAGATATAGCAAGTGATAGGCTGAAAGTAGTGTGTGAGTCATACAGAGTGTGCAGGGGGCCTGGAGA
The DNA here is from genome assembly GCF_040937935.1 of Hyperolius riggenbachi. Lineage (NCBI taxonomy): Eukaryota > Metazoa > Chordata > Amphibia > Anura > Hyperoliidae > Hyperolius > Hyperolius riggenbachi. The sequence goes on from NC_090648.1 coordinate 419,121,287, forward strand.
GGGTAAGTATAACTTCTATCCAATCACAAGCAGCACAGCACATTCCTGCCTGACTGCCTCAGCCCGACAGTCGACAGAGGAGAGAAGATTAGATCATATAACAGAGATAATACACCCACTGTGCAACTAGGAAAGGCTGCAGTTAGACAGAGCACATTAGAACAGGTATAGGAACTTATAGGATAGAAGAAATTAGGCTCAACATTTTGTTACAGAGTCTCTTTAACTACTTAACAACCTCTGCCACGCTTATCTACACCCCTTTAAAATTCACCTGAATCACAGGGGTGTAGATAGGCAACTCCTGTTTATTTTCCTTCTGTGCACGATCGCGGTCGCGTCCGTGTCCGCGTGCACGCGGATGTGCATACGCGTCGGGCACCTGCTGGTCCGTGATTGGCTGATGTGAACATGTGTTCACAAAGCCAATGACGGTGCTCATTCATACAGATTGTGTGTAAACATTGTATCAGTCTCTATGCTGTTACAGTTACTGAGATAACTCATGAGAGGATCTTAGATAACTAACACAGCATAAGTGACTGATCAGCATCAGTGAGGTTTTTTTTTAAATAAATTATACCCCCATTAAGCCCATTCACCCTTGCCTCCCTTAAATGTGAAAATTGCTGTGGTTTTTAGGTGAAAAACCCTGTGGTAGAGAAGTGGTTAACTTTGACACAAGGGACTGCCACAACTGTCATACTAGACCAAAGGAGTATTGAAAGAGGCGCCTCTCCGTGTACTCCCGGGAGTTATTAAACAGTGTGTGTGCAAATCATTCGTTTTTGTGTGTGGCATGGGTGACATAGCCGGCTATGTATGCATAGGCTCTTTTACACCTGATGTGGCTCATTTTATGTGTGTTATGGGTTAGCTTGTTTAGCAGATACAATAAAGATATGTGTTTTAATGAGACTAGTGTATAATTGTGGTATTGCTATGTGTACATTTGCCACTCCCCTTTAAGGGTTAAACACTAATTCTATAATTTGACTTGAGCAATTGATACTGTTGTTGGATTTTGCTATTTTTGCAGTTAGACTTTCAGGAAATGCTTTTGAAAAAAAAGAAAAGCCTGAGAAAGCCGTAGAATCCCCCATGAGGAGAAAGCCTAGTCCAGAACCTAGTCAGTTCTGTAAGATTTTAACTACTTACTTTTTTCTTTTTTGCTACAGTGGCCCTTTAACTGTGCTAATTAATGTTAGTGTATTAATGTTATTACTTACATTATAACTGGGCACTTGGGCCAGTAATAATGGGCCAAGTGTCTAAATGCAATTTGGTGAAGATCCTTCCAAGGTCTTTCTGCCATTTTGTTTATGCTAATTATTAAACCTGAAGTATTGTTTGCCACTACATGATATATTAGAACAGTATTTACTCAGTAGCTTCTATGTTAGTATAAACAAGGGCCCACGGTGCTAACTATTATAACACTATGGAACCTTTCTTTTCTTTAAAGGGCCACTAATATGAAACAATTTAAAATGTAAAATTCACGTGTATGCATCCATGTAAAATGTACATTTGTTCCAGAATAAAATCGATATATCTCCTCTGTATGCCGTGCGCACTGCTTCCTGGTTTATTGCTCGCGGCATACAGAGGAGACACCGTAGCCCAGGAGGCAGCTGAACCTCTAGCTTCTAATTACCCTGCCGGAGCCTGCTGAATATGCTGCACCTCCCGCCGCTCGTAAAAGGAGGGGGGACCCCGGACCCCAGGTGAGGCAGGGGGGGATAGGAGTCAGGCCCCTTCCCCACTAAACTAGCCCGCTGTCTAACTGACCGCCCACCCGGCTACCTACCTACCTACCTACCCACCCACCCAACTGTCCACCCACTCAACTGCCCACCCACCCGTCTACCTAACTGCCAGCCCACCCACCCACCTGGCTACCTAACTGCCTGCCAGCCCACCCTCCCGCCCACCCGACTACCTAACTTGCCCATCCACCCACTCGGCTACCTAACTGCCCGCCCAGAAACCCGGCTACCTAACTGTACGAACACCCACCCATCCGGCTACCTAACTGCCTGCCCATCCACCCGGCTACCTAACTGAACGCCCACCCACCCATTTGGCTACCTAACTGACCGCCCACCCACCCATTTGGCTATCTAACTGACCGCCCACCCACCCAACCGGCTACCGAACTGCCCACCCGCCCACCCACCTGGCTACTAAATTGCCCACCCACCCACTCAGGGGCTGCCTAACTGCCCGCCCGCCCACCCACCCGGCTGCCTAACTGCCCGCCCGCCCACCCACCCGGCTGCCTAACTGAAATTCGGCTACCTAACTGCCCGCCCACCCACCCATTTGGCTATCTAACTGACCGCCCACCCGGCTGCCTAACTGCCCACCAGCCCACCCTACCCCACTGCCTAACTACCCGCCTGCCCACCCATCTGGCTGCCTAACTGCCCACCCACCCGGCTGCCTAACTGCCCACCCACCCACCCGGCTGCCTAACTAAGACTGCCCACCCACCCGGCTGCCTAACTGACTGCCCGCCAGCCCAGCCTACCCCGCTGCCTAACTACTCGCCCGCCCACCCATCCGGCTGCCTAACTGCCCACCCACCTGGCTGCCTAACTAAGGCTGCCCACCCACCCGGCTGCCTAACTTCCCGCCCACCCACCCAGCAGCCTAACTTCCCGCCCACCCACCCGGCTGCCTAACTGGCCGCCCGCCCGCCCTAACAACGTACCCACCCGGTTGCCTAACTGCCCGCCCACCCACCCAACCGGCTTCCTAACTGCCCGTCCGCCCACCCACCCTGAACCTCTAGCTTCTAATTAGAAGGTGAGGCAGGGGGGGATAGGAGTCAGGCCCCTACCCCACTAAACTACCCGGCTGCCCGCCCACCCACTCAGCTACCTACCTACCTTCCCACCTACCAAACCACCCACCCACCCAACTGCAACCCACCCAACTGCAAGACACCCAACTGCAAGACACCCACCCGCCCAACTGCAACCCACCCACCCTGCTACCTAACTGCCCGCCCACCCACCGACCCTGCTACCTAACTGCCCACCAGTCCACCCTACCCCGCTGCCTAACTACCTGCCCGCCCACCCAGCTAACTAACTGCCTGCCCATCCACCCGGCTACCTAACTGCCCGCCCTCCTACCCATTCAGCTACCAAACTGAATTTGGCTATCTGACCGCCCACCCGGCTGCCTAACTGCCCACCAGCACACCCTACCCCGCTGGCTAACTACCCGCCTGCCCACCCATTCGGCTGCCTAACTGCCCACCCACCCGGCTGCCTAACTGCCCGCCCACCCACCCGGCTGCCTAACTAAGGCTGACCACCCACCCGGCTGCCTAAATGATTGCCCGCCAGTCCACCCTACCCCGCTGCCTAACTACCCGCCCACCCACCCATTCGGCTGCCTAACTGCCCACCCACCCGGCTGCCTAACTGAACGCCCACCCACCCAGCTGCTTGACTTTCCGCCCACCCACCCGGCTGCCTAACTGGCCGCCCGCCCTAACAACGTACCCACCCGGCTGCCTAACTTCCCGCCCACCCACCCGGCTTCCTAACTGCTGAATATGCCGCACCTCCCGCCGCTCGTAAAAGGAAGGGGGACCCCGGACCCCAGGTGAGGCAGGGGTGGGATAGGAGTCAGGCCCCTACCCCACTAAACTACCCAGCTGCCCGCCCACCCACTCAACTACCTACCTACCTTCCCACCTACCTAACCACCCACCGACCCAACCGCCCACCCACTCACCGAACTGCAAGGCACCCACACACCCAACTGCAACCCACCCACCTACCTAACTGCCCGCCCACCCACCGACCCGGCTACCTAACTGCCCGCCCACCCACCCGGCTACCTAACTGCCCGCCCACCCACCCGGCTACCTAACTGAACCCCCCAGCTACCTAACTGCCCGCCCACCCACCCAGCTACCTAACTGCCCGCCCACCCACCCAGCTACCTAACTGCCCGCCAACCCACCCGGCTACCTAACTGCCCACCTACCCACTCACCCACCCACCCATCCATCCAACCACCCACCCGGCTTCCTAACTGCCTGCCCGCCCACCTGGCTGCCTAACTGCCCGCCCGCTCGCCCACCCACCCGGCTGCCTAACTGAACCCCCCAGCTACCTAACTGCCCACCCACCCAGCTACCTAACTGCCCGCCCACCCACCCACCCACCCAGCTACCTAACTGCCCGCCCACCCACCCACCCAGCTACCTAACTGCCCGCCCACCCACCCACCCAGCTACCTAACTGCCCGCCCACCCACCCACCCAGCTACCTAACTGCCCGCCCACGCACCCACCCAGCTACCTAACTGCCCGCCCACCCACCCAGCTACCTAACTGCCCGCCCACCCACCCGGCTACCTAACTGCCCACCCACCCAGCTGCCTAACTGCCCGCCCACCCACCCGGCTGCCTAACTGCCCGCCAGCCCACCCTACCCCGCTGCCTAACTACCTGCCCATCCACCCGGCTACCTAACTGCCTGCCCATCCACCCGGCTACCTGACTGCCCGCCATCCCACCCATTCGGCTACCTAACTGAATTTGGCTATCTAACTGACCGCCTACCCGGCTGCCTAACTGCCCACCAGCACACCCTACCCCGCTGCCTAACTACCCGCCCGCCCACCCATTCGGCTGCCTAACTGCCCACCCACCCGGCTGCCTAACTGCCCGCCCACCCACCCGGCTGCCTAACTAAGGCTACCCACCCACCCGGCTGCCTAACTGACTGCCCGGCAGCCCACCCTACCCCGCTGCCTAACTACTCGCCCGCCCACCCATCTGGCTGCCTAACTGCCCACCCACCCGGCTGTCTAACTGCCCACCCACCCACCCGGCTGTCTAACTAAGGCTGCCCACCCACCCGGCTGCCTAACTGAACACCCACCCACCCAGCTGCTTAACTTCCCGTCCACCCGCCCGGCTGCCTAACTGGCCGCCCGCCCTAACAACGTACCCACCCGGCTGCCTAACTAAGGCTGCCCACCCACCCGGCTGCCTAACTGAACGCCCACCCACCCAGCTGCTTAACTTCCCGCCCACCCACCCGGCTTCCTAACTGCCCATCCGCCCACCCACCCTGAACCTCTAGCATCTAATTACCCCGCCGGAGCCTGCTAAATATGCCGCACCTCCCGCCGCTCGTAAAAGGAGGGGGGACCCCGGACCCCAGGTGAGGCAGGGGGGGGGATAGGAGTCAGGCCCCTACCCCACTAAACTACCCGGCTGCCCGCCCACCCACTCAGCTACCTACCTACCTTCCCACCTACCTAACCACCCACCGACCCAACTGCCCACCCACCCAACTGCAAGGCACCCACCCACCCACCCAACTGCAACCCACCCACCTACCCAACTACCTAACTGCCTGCCCACCCACCGACCCGGCTACCTAACTGCCCGCCCACCTAACTGAACCCCCCAGCTACCTAACTGCCCGTAGCTACCTAACTGCCCGAACACCCACCCACCCAGCTACCTAACTGCCCGCCCACCCACCCACTCACTCACTCACCCACCCACCCAACCACCCACCCGGCTTCCTAACTGCCTGCCCACCCGGCTGCCTAACTGCCCGTCCGCTCGCCCACCCACCCGGCTGCCTAACACCCCGCCCTCCCACCCGGCTGCCTAACTGCCCGCCCTCCCACCCGGCTGCCTAACTGCCCACCTGCCCACCCTCCCACCCGGCTACAAAACTGCCCGCCCACCCTCCCACCCGGCTACAAAACTGCCCACCTGGCTACAAAACTGCCCCCCTGCCCACCCGGCTACCTAACTGCCCACCCTCCCACCCGGATACCTAACTGCCCACCCTCCCACCCGGATACCTAACTGCCCACCCTCCCACCCGGGTACCTAACTGCCCACCCTCCCACCCAAGTACCTAACTGCCCACCCGGCTACTTACTGCCCACCTGGCTACCTAACTGCCCGCCCGCCCACCCACCCGGCTGCCTAACTGATCGCCCACCCACCCGGCTCCCTAACTGATCGCCCACCCAACCGGTTGCCTAACTAAGGCTGCCTAACTGCCCGCCCACCCGCCCACCCACCGACCCAGCTGCCTAACTGCCCGCCCACCCGGCTGCCTAACTGGCCGCCTGCCCACCCACCCGGCTGCCTAGCTGCCCGCCACCCACCCACCCGGTTGCCTAACCTCCCGTCCGCCCACCCGGCTGCCTAACTGCCCGTCCGCTCGCCCACCCACCCGGCTGTCTAACTGCCCGCCCGCCCTCCCACCCAGCTGCCTAACTGCCCGCCAGCCCACCCTCCCACCCGGCTACAAAACTGCCCGCCCACCCTCCCACCCGGCTACAAAACTGCCCTCCCACCCGGCTACAAAACTGCCCTCCCATCGGGCTACAAAACTGCCCGCCCACCCTCCCACCCGGCTACAAAACTGCCCACCTGCCCACCCGGCTACCTAACTGCCCACCCTCCCACCCGGCTACCTAACTTCCCACCCTCCCACCCGGATACCTAACTGCCCACCCTCCCACCGGCTACCTAACTGCCCACCCGGCTACTTACTGCCCACCCGGCTACCTAACTGCCCACCCTCCCACCCAGCCACCTAACTGCCCACCCTCCCACCCAGCTACCTAACTGCCCACCCTCCCACCCAGCTTACCTAACTGCCTACCCTCCCACCCAGCTTACCTAACTGCCTACCCTCCCACCCAGCTACCTTACTGCCTACCCTGCCACCCAGCTACCTATCTGCCTACCCTGCCACACAGCTAGCTATCTGCCGACCCTTCCACCCAGCTAGCTATCTGCCGACCCTTCCACCCAGCTAGCTATCTGCCTACCCTGCCACCCAGCTACCTATCTGCCTACCCTGCCACCCAGCTACCTATCTGCCTACCCTGCTACCTAACTGCCTACCTGTCTACCTATCTGCCTACCCTGCCACCTAGCTACCTATCTGCCTACCCTCCCACCGAGCTACCTAACTGCCTACACAGTGCAGTGCCTGCACCGCAAATAGTGTGTCAGCCTGTTCAACCACCCTCCCTCCAGGTAATTAATGTTAGCCCACTATAGACCTGGCTACATATACTGCATTTTGTGGGGAAATCTGGCGACAATCTGATTGCATTTTGTTGGGGAAATTTGGCGACAATCTGATTGCATTTTATGGGGAAATCTGCAGACAATCTGGTTGCATTTTGTGTCAAAATCTGCCACCTATCTGGTTGCAATTTGTGGGGAAATCTGCCACCAATCTGGTTGCATTTTTTTTGCGAAAATTGCCACCAATCTGGTTGCAATTTGTGGGGAAATCTGCCGACAATCTGGTTGCAATTTGTGGGAAAATCTGCTGACAATTTGGTTGCATTATTTTGGGAACTCTGCTGCCAATTTGGTTGCATTTTTTGGGGGGGAAATCTGCCGCCAATCTGTTTGCAATTTGTGGGGAAATCTGCCACCAATCTGGTTGCATTTTGTTGGGAAATCTGCCAACAATCTGGTTGCAATTTGTGGGGAAATCTGCCAACAATCTGGTTGCATTTTGTGAGGACATCTGCCGACAATCTGGTTGCATATTGTGTGGAAGTCTGCTGACAATCTGGTTGCATTTTGTGGAGAAATCTGCCGACAATCTGGTTGCATTTTCTGGGGAAATCTGCCGACAATCTGGTTGCATTTTGTGGGGAAATCTGCCGACAATCTGGTTGCATATTGTGTGGAAATCTGCCGACAATCTGGTTGCGTTTTGTGGGGAAATCTGCCGACAATCTGGTTGCGTTTTGTGGAGAAATCAGATATCCCCACAAAATGTTTGGGTGGGAGGTCCGAGGTCCATGGGGTTGGAAGGTCGGGGAGGGGGGGGGGGGGGGGGCAGTCATTTCTAGCTACGCCCCTGGTCTCTAGTACAATGTATGGCAACAATATTTTATAAACCTTTTTTTTAACTACGTAGACAAAAAGGGGTTAACTTTATTTTTTTTTAACTGGAGAAATATAATTGTATAGTATAAACAACTATAATTGTGATGGCACTTTCCTGCCTAGAAAGCGGTATCCCAGCTTTCTAGGCAAAGTCAAAGTTGTGTATTTTTATTTTTTACATGTTGTCAATGAATAATCTCTGCTGTTCATTACAGTAGAGAATAGTCATAAAACTGGCAATTACATTGGCTTTGAGAACATATATTCCCATTCACCAATCTGCCCTGTATGTGCTGTTGAGAGCGCACACAGCATGCATCTGTGGCAGAAGACGAATATCTACGCCCCTGGGACTGTAAGTGAGGTCCCACGGGGCGTAGATATACTGCCCCAGGAACCATAACTACCCAATATACAAATCACTACTCTTTTTTGTGCATTGCTGGGTTTAAATTTGGACAGCTGAGTTTTTACTAAAGGGCAACTCTATAGCTATGTATACGCACAAGAGGGAGAATACCATGACATATTTGGTGCCCTTGTTATTAAGGATTTGAGAGGCATGAGGTTTCTGAATCAACAGGGAATGATGTTGCAGCTTATGTTCACTTTGACATTGAAGTAAAGCAAATGCTTCAGCAAGTGCCCATTTGTAGGACAGTCCTGTGCACCAGTCACCAGGGAGCACTCAGCAAATGTCAGCAATGTATGCCAAGATCTCCCTTTAGGGGCTTATTTGTGCAAAGTCTAAATGTGAGCTGCCTGTATGAAGATTCTTTATCTATAGCTGAAACAATAATTATTCTATTGCAAACCCAAAGGAGTTTAAGACTTTTTATTGGAAATTATGTAATGGAGCAATTCTCCGGAGCTAAAATAAGCACAATGGTACAGTTATTTTCCTACTTCATTTCCATTCTTGGATCTGTCTTAAGACAATTCACCGCATTTTTCTTGAGACTTATTGATTTTCAAATGATCCTTATCTAGATTGCTATATAGATAACTGTATAACTTTATTATGTAGGCTTATTCACTAACTCTATAGAGTACTGTATTAAATGCAAAAGGCAGAAATCCATAAAAGCAATCTGTCAATTTTCTAGGAAACCTGGTTCAGGGCAGGCCCTTTTCATTCTCATGTACTGTGTTTACTTTACAGATTTATAGAGTGCAGACACTTTTTGACAGTGTCTTCCATTGTTTGCCCTGAACTGTTCCTATCATTCTCTGGGATTGATTTATCACTAAAGTGCAAACAAAACTGGAGCAGTTTCTGACAGCAACCAACTGGGGTTCAGCTGAATGCTAGAAGCATTACAATCAATTGTTCTGAGCATTTGCTCCAATTCTGTACCAAATTACTTTGCACCATGTTTACATTATAACAAGGCTGGCCCTTACTTAACCTCCTTAGCAGTAACCCTGTGCTGGACATGGGGTAAGCCGCCGCGGAGGATTCCTCAGGCCCTGCTGGGCCAATTTGCATCCTTTTTTCTTTCAAATACGCAGCTAGCATTTTGCTAGCTGCGTGTTTGGTCTGATCGCCGCCGCCCACCGCCGATGCAACGCTACCCGCCGCGAAACAGGGCCCTCCCCCCCGTATACCCCTTGCGCAGCCTGGCCAATCGCCGCCTGGCCAATCGCCGCCAGGCTGTGCTATGGGGTGGATCGGGACTCCCTGTGACATCACGACGTCCATTACGTCGTTGATGTCACTCCGTTCGTCGCCATGGTGACGGGGAAGCCCTCAAGGAAATCCCGTTCAGAACGGGATTTCCTTATGGGCAAGCGGCGCCGGCGGCGATCAGACAATACGAGGGGACGCCGCAGGGAGGGGGGGAAGCATGTAGCTAGCGCTAGGCTAGCTACATGCTAAAAAAAAAAAGAGAAAAAAAAACCTCCCGCAGCCGCGGGAATCATACCGCCAGGGAGGTTAAAGGAGTTATCAGGCATTTAGTACTAAAATAAGTGCTACCTATGCAGGGCTTCGTCCAGCCCCAAGTTCCCAGTATGTCACTCGCCGCAGTTCTCCCTACAGCCCTTCGCTGCCTCTGCCCCCCGGTCCGTGGTGATGTGCTGGGAGCTTAGGGCTGGACGAAGCCTCTGGTAAGTAGCACTTATTTTAGCACTAAATGCCTGATAACTCCTTTAAAGTGATTATTAAGTTAAAACAAAGTGAAGTGATAAACAATTTTATCTATCCTCCTACTACTAAAAATGTATTTTAGATATCCCACAGTTTTATGTTATTTTTAAAAATTTACAAAATAATAAATCTGCTTTTTTATCAGCTGTCATTGTTTGAGAGGCAGGTCGACAAAAAAATAAATGAAACGAATCTCCCAAAAGGGAACAAAGATAGTAATGAAAACTTGATTGCTTTCAGTATTTTAAAATAGGCAAAACTGTTATGAATGCGGTTCCACTCTGAGTGTACGTACACACATGAGATAAACGGCATCCATAATGGCTGACATCACCCTTTCAGTTGAATCCTGAACAACCCCCGATGCCTGAGCATGACCAATTACAACATCCTTTCCAACCCTCCGACCAATGGAAGCAACTCTGGTGTGCCAATCGCCCTGCCTCTGCACGGCTCCATAGCAACAGAACACATCACTAGCCTCAAGGCTAAATCTGTACTACACTAATTGTTGCCCAAGGAATTGTTTCCTGATCCCTGACAGGCAACAATTATCGTATGTGTGTATGTAGCTTAAGAGGAAATATTAGACTGTACTGAAAACTACAGAAAACTTGTTGAGCCCAACACTTACTTAGATTTAGGCTTGGTTCACAGTGGTCAGTTGCATAAGGAACACGTTATGAGTATAAACTGCAACAGAGACTGGAAATGGACAATAATTCAAAGCCTGCATGCAGTGAGTTACAATAGCGCGATTAATTACGATGCAGTACTATGAACAGGCCCATAGAACTGTATGGATAGTGAGTTGATATGCAGAATTATTCTGCAACGCAACTGAGCACCGTGAACTAGCCCTAAATTTAAATTAAAAAAACGATGGAAGAACATTTTTCTTGATAAACTTAGGCTATCATTCATAAAGAAGCTGTCGGTAAGGGGAATCAATGCGGGAAAATACCGCTGCCGGTATTTTAGACTTCTGGGTGGGCATTCATAAAAATGTATCCATGTGCGGTAGCAGTGCAGAGCTTCCCCGAACTAGGCAGGCGGTAGGCAGGCGGTAGGCTTGCGGAGGCACGGAAGCTGCCGAGTTGATACATTTCTGCGTGTTCCGCTCTGCTGCAGCTGCCTGGGAGGTCTGTGTGTCTCCATTCACTTACATTGTTATCGACACATCAGAGGGAGCGGTACTTCCCGACCTCACACAGCTTGCGGTGATCTTCATGAATTAACATTTGTTCCGATAATCACCGCACAAGGCGGTGATTTATCACTCTGCTCGGTAGTGTCATTTTTTCATGCGGAAAGAGCCTTTATGAATGCTGACTTTGCTGAGTGTTCGGTAAAGTCAGCTGTTTTAAGCATTTCCGCATACGGAAATGCTTTATGAATGATAGCCTTACTGTTGGATGTATTTTTAGCCTTTAACTTGCCTCTTCCAGCTTCCTCTTCAATGCAGATGGGGATTTCCATATTAGAAGCGCTTTTCCTATCATGCAAATCTCCACTGACTCCTTAAGTCGAATCCATTCTAACAAATGAAAGGGACTAACTGTCAATCTGTTTGTTTGCAGTTGTGCTGATTAAAACAAACCTGAACTGAAATAGTCCTTAAAACTAATCTATTGTGCGGTGCCCACAGACCTTTCTGAAAGCACTAAGGCTACGTTTCCGCTGTAGCTGATTCTTAGTGTATTGGGATGTGGAATCACAGGCTACTAAAATCAATAGGCAGCTTCCAAATCGCATGTGGAAACAAAAATAGTGCTTGCTGCAGTTTTCTGCACATCACATACATATTACCATAGCTGTGCATAGCAAAGCTACAGCAAACTGGATGCAAATTTGCATTGTCACCGGTGTTGCATCAGATTCAAAACCAGACCTGGCACCCTAGTGGAAATGCCTTACCTCTCCCCGTGGCATCCTGCATCGCTTGCGTTTCCTCTTCTAAGTGCTTTTGATATTAGACTGGATTGGAAGAGATTATGGCTGTAAATGAGAACCATTTATTCACATCTTCTTTCCTTCATGCAGGAGAGATTGCTTTTACTGGGCATGCACAGTTCGTGAACTTGTCTATGCTTATAAGAAATGTGCTTTTTCAAGTTTAGTGTGCATGTGCGGTTCAGGAACTCACGCATGCCCAGTGCGTAAGTTCTTGATCACAGCAGCCTGCTCTTCTGTCACAAAGGGTTTGACTCCCAATTATTCAAATAAGAAATGCTCTTTTTAGAGAGAATGAAGAAAACATATATGAACACCACACACTATTTAATTTTAAAAGACAATTTTTGTCTCAGGAACCCTTTAATCAACAGCCAAATGTCATAAAGTGGAAGCCCAACAGTGGCATAGTAATAGGGGGAGCAGAGGTTGCGACCGCACCGGGGCCCTTTGGCCAGAGGGGCCCCAAAGGGTAATCCCTCAACCAAAGTATTCGCTACATATTGCTCCTGTGCTGGTAATCACTTCTGCAATATTAGTAATCATTAAGAAACCGTCCCCCATCCCATCCTTGCACCTCTGACACTGTGGTTCCCCTTGGCAGGTTTTACTGTGCTGTTTCAATTGTTATGTATAGAGTGCTTGGGGGGCCCCAATGTAAAATTTGTACTGGGGCTCATAGCTCCTTAGTTATGCCACTGCCAACTAGCAAATAAATTCTATTAGCTGCTCATAAATTACCCAGCCGGGTAGTTCATCAGCAGCTAGCAACTCATTTGTTAGCATAGCTCCCTGAGCAGAGGTTTGCATTTTTGCACTGTTTTCCACACATTTAGGGCTCGTTCACACTAGGGGCATTTTTGGCCTTTTTTTTTCCAAGCACAGGCGATGTTTAAAATCGCTCACAAAACGCTTGTGCAGTGAATCTCTATGAGAAGGTTCATATCAGCGCGGTTCATGCGCTGTTCGTACAGCAAAGCGGTGCCTGTACCATTTTTGGGCCGATTCTGCCTCAATGGAGGGTAAAGGAAACACGCAAATGCTCACAAAATCGATTTGTGCAGTGATTGCGTTCGCATTTATAAAATAAATACATTGTATTTATTCTTTTCCGGGTCAAAGAGTTCACTTCCTGACTTGCGCCAGCTGTTTTTGTCGCAAGGGATGACGGGACTTGTAGTTTTGTTCCTCTGTTAGTGTTTGATCTCTCATTGGTCGGTAGACAGGAACGTACGGCGCATATTGGAAGGGACAAAAAAGGCTGATCGTGACGGGAAGCCGCCGAAATAACACGCAAGCCCCTAATCGAGACGCCGACAAAAGGAACTGGAAGCCAGGCAGAAGCCCTTGTGAACCGGCCCTTAGTGCCTTTTTCCACTACCCTGCGATTTGATTCCGATTGCTAACGGATTGTGAAACACAAGTTACTCCCCCTTTTTATGTGCCTGAGGAAGCAGGCGTTAGACCCGTGAAACGCGTTGCAAATATTGTTGTGGAGTAAGAATAAAGCTGGTTTCTTTTATGTGAATCAGTGCGATTTGTCGTTACTGGGGAGGTGTGTCATCCAGCACCCCCTATTTTGAGACTTTTTTAAAGTACAGTGTTTTAATCTTTGGGCGCCTCTGTATTTCTCCATGAATACGATTGTATCCACCGGTTGGATGGGTGTGAACACCTTCTGTCTATAGAAAGCGACCTTTTAACCTGAGCGGAGACAGGTTTAAATTCCCCGCCTGCAATAATAGTGGTTGCCTAGGTCGGCAACCTACACTTGTGAGTATATTTCCTTCTCTGTATAAATTTGTTAAATAATAACAATAATACACTATTGGGGCTCTCGTTTTCCATTTGTCTTTGAATAACAAAACCGCTCTGGAAAAGAGCTTAGTAAAAGCGCTTTTACCAGAAACGCAGCGCGCAGTGGAGCACTGGGAGGGGGGATAAAAAGCGCACAAAAACGCAAAACGTTTGCGTTTTTGTTTTTAAGTGTGAATGAGGCCTTATAGTCTTTACCTAGCATGTTTTGGCAAACAAACAGAATACTCGAATAACAGACACTTTCTAAACCTGCTGCTGTTCTTTGGCGCAAAGCTGTGAACTGGTCACACAGAAATTCTTTACTTACGGATTGTTGACTTAGTAGGTTTCTCTTGTAGATAAACACAAGAGTGTGAACAGTCTTGAGAAAATGTTTACTCAATCACGTACACAAACCAAAAGTGAATGTGCTTGTGGGAATTCAATGCTCTGCCAATATAAATAACCCATATTACTTCTAACTGCGTTATTGTGCCCTGGGAGCAGAAAAAACAAGCAGTTGTAATAAATAAAAGCTACAATGCTGGCCTTCCAGTCAGAGTATGAGCTCTATGAACAAAAATAGGAAATAATCACATTTTCTTATTGCTATAGAGGAACTGTATGTGTATAACTGTATATGTATAGACCAAAAGCCAAACTAATAATCACCACTTGGTCCCACAGCAATACATTGATGAAGGTGCCAGTTAAGGAAAAAATAAATATACCAACTCTACAAAGTGTTCATCTCCTTTATTTTATTCAGCCGAGATAGCAAGAATGAAAACAAATTCAGCTTAGATTTACTTGAAACCCTTCTGTAGATGTTTACTTTTTGTAATTATTTTCATTGATATTTTTTTTATCTGTAAAAGCGAAAGCTTCCAGGCCTGTTTCCACTACACGCGGATTCTGGATGCAGAAAAACTTACTCCAATGAATGCCTATATAGCCACATCCAGAAATCTGGATGCAGAAACTGATACAGAAACGTTGATGGTTTTAAGCTGAAAATTCAGTTCAATGGCATCAAGTCCTAGAGAAAGAGAGAGAGAGATCATTTTTCTCTTGGGTATATCACAATGGTACATGCTAGGCTGGCTTCAGCATGTAGCATTGTAGTGTGCTGTGTTGGTGGTATAATGGTGTGGATAGCAGCCTACCAAGAGGTAGGCCTGGGTTTGATTCCTGGCCAATGTATGTGAGACTGCTTTTGACATCCTACAAATCCCTAAGCAAGCTAATTTTTCTCTTGGATATATCATAATGGTACATGGTAGGCTGGCTTCAGCATGTAGTGTTGGTGGTGGTATAGTAATGAGGAGAGCTGCCTTCCAAGCACTAGACCTGGGTTCGATTCCCGGCCAATGTATGTGAGCTGGCTTTTGAAATCCTACAATTCCCTGGAAGACAAGATCCTCCTCCGGAGAAGGAGGAGAGGAATAAGGAAGCCTGTTGAGCAGAAATTCATATTTTTAGGCAGAAATCAGTTTGGTGGCAAAAAAAAAAAATGTGCATTCCGTAGAATTCCGTGGAATTCCACATTGTTCCGCTGAAATTCTGCAATAGTGAAATAGCAATAGTGATATAGCAATTCCGACCGGAATCGCGGAAATCTTAATTCCGCGGAATCCAGCGACCATCCCGAAGAGGCAGAGCTGCCCAATGGTAGCTGGGGAAGGTTTCAGGAACAGTGCAGTGCTGGAGAGGGGGGGATGGCAGAGAGCATCGCAGGAGGGACACAGAGGCATATCATGCAGCAGGGAACATGCCTCTGTGTGCCATCTGCCTACACCCCCCCCCCACACACACACACACACACACAGGGCCGCCATCAGAAATTTTGGGGCCCCTCACACATCATCAGACCTGGGCCCCCCACTAAACCCAAAGCACCCCCCCCCCCCCCCCATTTTGAATGATCACACAGAATCCGAAAAATTTCACCTTCAGTATAGGTAGGTAGGTAGCAAGGTATAAGTGCCCCCTGTAGAGGGTATCCCGGTATAGTTGACCCCAGTATAGGTAACCAATATTGTTGCCCCTGTATAGGTAGTATAATTGCCCCCAGTATAGGTAGCATAGTTGGCCCAGTATAGGTAGCATAGCTGCCCCAGTATAGGTAGCATAGCTGCCCCAGTATAGGTAGCATAGCTGCCCCAGTATAGGTAGCATAGCTGCCCCAGTATAGGTAGCATAGCTGCCCCAGTATAGGTAGCATAGCTGCCCCAGTATAGGTAGTATAGCTGCCTCAGTATAGCTGCCCCAGTATAAGTAGTATAGCTGCCCCAGTATAAGTTAGCAGTGTCAGTGGCAGCGGGCGGGGAATGACTCACCTGACTTCTACGTTCCAGATACCAGAGCGCTGCGTGCCACAGGTCTTCTCCGCCTTCAATGCTGTGCACTGTACTTCTGCTAATTAGGAAGTACAGTGAGCGGCACTGAAGGCAGAGAAGACCTGTGGCAGGCAGCGCTCCGGTATCTGGAACGTGGAAGTCAGGTGAGTCATTCCGTGCCCGCTGCCGCTGACCCTAATCTAATATCTGGAGGGTAAGCGCGAGAGGAGGGGACTCAGGTGGGGGTTGGGAACTGCTCTGAGGACAGTCAGTGGCATGACTATGTACTCTGTTAAGTGTTGCAGAAGATGTCAGGGCTATATAAATACATAATATTAATATGGTAGGACATAAGACTATGACTATGGTAGGATTTGATGTGAGCTCCTCTGAGGAAAGTCAATGACATCACTTTGTATTCTGTAAAGTGCTGCAGAAGGCATCAGTGCTATATACATACATAATAATAATATGGTGGGACATTAGACTATGACAGGATTAGAGTGTGAGCCCCTCAGAGGACAGTCAGTGACATGACTATGTACTCTGTAAAGTGCTGAAGAAGATGTCAGTGCTATCTAAATACATAATAATAATATGGTAGGACATTAGACTATGATTATGGTAGGATAATATTGTGAGCTCCTCTGAGGACAGTCAGTGAAATGACTATGTACTCTGCACAGTGCTGCAGAAGATGTCAGTGCTATATAAATACATAATAATATGGTAGGACATTAGACTATGACTATGATAGGACTAGATTGTGAGCTCCTCTGAGGACAGTCAGTGACATGACTATGTACTCTGCAATGTGCTGCAGAAGAGGTCTGTGCTATATAAATACATAATAACATGGTATGACATTAGACTATGACTATGGTAGGAGTAGATTGTGAGCTCTGGGGACAGTCAGTGACATGACTATGTACTTTGTAAAGTGTTGCAGAATGTGGTCAGTGCTATATAAGTACATAATATGGTAGGCAGGACGGAAACAGTAAATTCGGGCGCCTGAGGCTAGTGGACAAATCGGGCGACGCCATTCACTCCTATAATAAATATCGTTTAATGGGCGCCCGATAGGAAAAAAGGGCGCCGGTGAAAAATAACGTTTTAAAAGCGGCGCCCGGAGACTTAATGTTTTATTACTGCTTCTCATGATTACACATTATTTAATGATTTATACATTTTTAAATATTATTTTTAAACGAAAAACAGTACAATATTTTTTTCAAACATTATTTTTAAACGAAAAACAGTACATTTTTTTTTTTTTTTTTTTTTTACATTATTTTTAAATGAAAAAACCAACAGGGGGGTCTTAGGTTTAGGCACCAACAGGGGGGTCTTAGGTTTAGGCACCAACAGGGGGGTCTTAGGTTTAGGCACCAACAGGGGGGTCTTAGGTTTAGGCACCAACAGGGGGTCTTAGGTTTAGGCACCAAAAGGGGGGTCTTAGGTTTAGGCATAGGCACCAACAGGGGGGTCTTAGCTTTAGGCACCAACAGGGGGGTCTTAGGTTTAGGCACCAACAGGGGGGTCTTAGGTTTAGGCACCAACAGGGGGGTCTTAGGTTTAGGCACCAACAGGGGGGTCTTAGGTTTAGGCACCAACAGGGGGTCTTAGGTTTAGGCACCAAAAGGGGGGTCTTAGGTTTAGGCATAGGCACCAACAGGGGGGGTCTTAGCTTTAGGCACCAACAGGGGGGTCTTAGGTTTAGGCACCAACAGGGGGGTCTTAGGTTTAGACACCAACAGGGGGGTCTTAGGTTTAGGCACCAACAGGGGGGTCTTAGGTTTAGGCACTAACAGGGGGGTCTAGGGGTTAGGGGTAGGTACAGGGAGGGTTACTTAGGCACCAACAGGGGGGGTCTTAGGTTTAGGCATCAACAGGGGGGTCTAGTGGTTAGGGGTAGGTACAGGGAGGGTTACTTAGTAATTTTTTTTTTTAACGTTAATATACGTTTCAGTATTTAAACGACAGATTAACGTTTTTACAATTGCCGATTTAATGCACATTATTTAATGATTTATAACTTTAAAAAACATTATTTTTAAACGAAATACAGTACTATACATTTTTAAACGTTATCCATGCTTATCGTTAAAAACCCGGCGCCCTTTTTTCCCAGCGCCCCTTTTTAACATACGCAGGCAGGACATCAGTGGTAGGGCATCAGGCAATGACTATGGTAGCAATAGTTAGACTGTAAGCTCATCCGTTGCTGACATAATTATACAGCTCTGGGGGAGGTATCCATTCTACATACAGTATATTAATATTTTTTCCCCTTTCTTTGTATTTTGGGGTAACTAATTAAGAAACAATGGTGGGGGGGGGGGGTAGGGAGAATCAGAGAGAGAAGTGAGAAGTATGGGAAACCTGTGAAGGGACAGGGAAATAGAAGGGGGGGGGGGGTATAGGAGAGAGGGGGAAAGGGGGTGTAAAGAGGTAGAGGAACAGGGGAGACAGGCAGGAGGGAAATGGAGCAAGGGGAAATAGCTCACCAGTCCTATTTCACAGAGACATGTTGAGTCTGAGAAGTAAAACTTCCCACCATATAACCCTCTGGCTGGAGATGCAGAGCAGGCAGGGAGAGGAGACCACATGATGCGAGGGGGAGAGAGGAGAGACCAGGAAGCATGCCGCTGGAAAGTAATCTCTTGATCTAAATTGTTCGGGGGCTCACACAGTGCCTGTGTCTGCTCGTGATTACAGACATGGCTACTAGTGTTGGGCGAACATCTAGATGTTCGGGTTCGGGCCGAACAGGCCGAACATGGCCGCGATGTTCGGGTGTTCGACCCGAACTCCGAACATAATGGAAGTCAATGGGGACCCGAACTTTTGTGGTTTGTAAAGCCTCCTTACATGCTACATACCCCAAATTTACAGGGTATGTGCACCTTGGGAGTGGGTACAAGAGGAAAAATTTTTTAGCAAAAAGAGCTTATAGTTTTTGAGAAAATCGATTTTAAAGTTTCAAAGGGAAAACTGTCTTTTAAATGCGGGAAATGTCTGTTTTCTTTGCACAGGTAACATGCTTTTTGTCGGCATGCAGTCATAAATGTAATACATATAAGAGGTTCCAGGAAAAGGGACCGGTAATGCTAACCCAGCAGCAGCACACGTGATGGAACAGGAGGAGGGTGGCGCAGGAGGAGAAGGCCACGCTTTGAGACACAACAACCCAGGCCTTGCATGAGGACAAGAAGCGTGCGGATAGCATGCTTTGTACCACCATGCAGTCATAAATGTAATAAAGATAAGTGGTTCAATAAACAGGGACCACGCGGCAACGCTAACCCAGCAGCAGCACACGTGATGGAACAGGAGGAGGCGCAGGAGGAGAAGGCCACGCTTTGTGAGACACAACAACCCAGGCCTTGCATGAGGACAAAAAGCGTGCGGATAGCATGCTTTGTACCGCCATGTAGTCATAAATGTAATAAAGATAAGAGGTTCAATAAACAGGGACCACGCGGCAACGCTAACCCAGCAGCAGCAGCAGCAGCAGCACACGTGATGGAACAGGAGGAGGCGCAGGAGGAGAAGGCCACGCTTTGTGAGACACAACAACCCAGGCCTTGCATGAGGACAAAAAGCGTGCGGATAGCATGCTTTGTACCGCCATGTAGTCATAAATGTAATAAAGATAAGAGGTTCCATAAACAGGGACCGGCAACGGTAACCCAGCAGCAGCAGCAGCAGCAGCAGCACACGTGATGGAACAGGAGGAGGCGCAGGAGGAGAAGGCCACGCTTTGTGAGACACAACAACCCAGGCCTTGCATGAGGACAAAAAGCGTGCGGATAGCATGCTTTGTACCGCCATGTAGTCATAAATGTAATAAAGATAAGAGGTTCCATAAACAGGGACCGGCAACGGTAACCCAGCAGCAGCAGCAGCAGCAGCAGCACACGTGATGGAACAGGAGGAGGCGCAGGAGGAGAAGGCCACGCTTTGTGAGACACAACAACCCAGGCCTTGCATGAGGACAAAAAGCGTGCGGATAGCATGCTTTGTACCGCCATGTAGTCATAAATGTAATAAAGATAAGAGGTTCCCTAAACAGGGACCGGCAACGGTAACCCAGCAGCAGCAGCAGCAGCACACGTGATGGAACAGGAGGAGGCGCAGGAGGAGAAGGCCACGCTTTGTGAGACACAACAACCCAGGCCTTGCATGAGGACAAAAAGCGTGCGGATATAGCAGCAATGCTTTTTGCCGCCATGCAGTCATAAATGTAATACAGATGAGAGGTTCAATAAACAGGGACCGGAAACGCTAAACCATCCCAGATGTTCATCGGTCATGTTACTTGGTTGGGGTCCAGGAGTGTTGCGTAGTCGTTTCCAATCCAGGATTGATTCATTTTAATTTGAGTCAGACGGTCTGCATTTTCTGTGGAGAGGCGGATACGCCGATCTGTGATGATGCCTCCGGCAGCACTGAAACAGCGTTCCGACATAACGCTGGCTGCCGGGCAAGCCAGCACCTCTATTGCGTACATTGCCAGTTCGTGCCAGGTGTCTAGCTTCATGCCCGGTTTCAGGTCCAGCGGTGCCAGCCACAAATCCGTCTGTTCCTTTATTCCCCTCCAAATTTCCTCCCCTGTGTGCTGCTTATCCCCAAGGCAGATCAGCTTCAGCAACGCTTGCTGACGCATGCCAACAGCTGTGCTGCACTGCTTCCACGATCCTACTGCTGCTGGTGCTGGGTTAGCATTTCCGGATGAGGTACAGCTTTGAGATGCGTTGGAGGAGAAGGAGTCAGAGAGGTAGGTGCTGCTGTTGTTATCCAGCTGTTTGCGGCGTGGGCAACACCCGCGCCGTAGCAGGTGAGGAATCGCTGCCAGGCTCCACAAGGTTCACCCAGTGCGCGGTAAGGGAGATGTATCGACCCTGGCCGAACGCACTCGTCCAGGTGTCAGTGGTGAGGTGAACCTTGCAGGCAACGGCATTCTTCAAGCTTCGGGTTATTTAGCTGACCACGTGCTCATGCAACTCAGGCACTGCAGAGCGCGCAAAGTGGTAGCGGCTGGGAACCACGTAACGTGGGATGGCCACTGACATCATGCCCTTGAAGCTGTTTGTCTCCACCACTCGATATGGCAGCATTTCGCAGGCCAGAAGCTTGGCTATGCTGGCTGGCTGTTACTGCCACGGCCCGGGGGTCATTTGCTGGCAATTTCCTCTTGTGCTCAAACATCTCAGAGACAGACAACTCAACCGTAGCGCTGCACACCGAAGGGCTGTTGGTTGTTGTGTTTGATGAACACTGGGAGACCTCAAGAGCACTAGTCCGGAAAGTGACAGTGTCAGCATCGTCTGATGTTTGTGAATGTTGTGAACCACGCAATGGCTGGGCTACTGCTGCTGCTGAGGCGGGTCTGGTGGTGAGTCTGGTGAACCCAAGGGAGGCAGTGTTGCTGGTGGTACCCTGTCCTGCCGCGTTTGCCCACAGAGTGGGATGTTTGGATAGAATGTGGCGGCTCATGCTGGTGGTGGAGAGGTTGTTAATACTTTTCCCCCTGCTCAGGCGGGTCTTGCACACCTTGCAAATCGCCATGGTAACATCCTCAGTGCAGTCTTCAAAGAAAGCCCAGACTTTAACTGGCTGAGGACTCGGACCTCGTGCGTGATGTGCTGGTGCTGCTTAACCCACTGCTGGACGCTTGAGAGGTCATCCAAGTAATTATCTGGTCCTGTTCTTTTGGATCTGTGAGGGTTGTTGTCCTGGACAACATGGGCAGTATTGAGTGGGTTTTCTTGGGTGCTCCCCTGTGGCCTGTACGTGAACCGTCAGGGGAAACACCTCTTCCCTTGCCCCTCCCTCTTTCACCGGATTTCTTCCTCATTTCACTTATCCTTAAAGTACACGCTGACTGGCAGCAGTACAGTGGCAGTACAGAAATGCTATACAGTGGTGGGTGAGCGGTGTACCACTATTGTCAGCAGTGACACAGAGCACAATGCTATACAGTGGCGGGTGAGCGGTGTACTACTGTTCCCAGCAGACACAGAGTGGAAGTAAACACAATGCTATATAGTGTGGCTGAGCCGTGTACACAGAGTGGCATTAAACACAATGCTATATAGTCTGCTATATAGTCACCCCGAACAGGGTGATGTTCTGCAGAACCCAAACAGTGGCAAACACTGTTCGCCCAACACTACTGGGAGGGAACGCAGATTTTAGTACCTAAACACACGATACAACATGTTTTCCGGGGTCGGACTCTGAGGCACATACAGATGGTCCCGATCATCATCCTCATCATACAACTCTTCTCCTGAGTCTGACCCACCCACCACCTCTGCCACCCCAACATCCCCAGACACAGACCCCTCATCGTCCTCAACATTAACTTGGGATGCTGGCCTGAGCCAGACCTCCTCCTCCACATCAGGCCCCATCATCTCCTCAATGGCAGCCCTCATTAATCGCTCTGGCGACGGACTGATGGACACAACGTTCTCCTCCGGGGAGGGCTGCTGCTGACCACTGGCTGCTGGGGTGGATGTTATAGCTTGCGTGGGGCGTTGGCTGTTGCTGTTGTTGGGAGTGCTGCTCACAGCGGAGGTCTCTGGGGAACTCATGTTGAGCTCATATAGTGGTTGACGGTGAGTGGAGTATTACTGATCCCAGCAATATACACACTGACTGGCAGAGTACGCAATGCTATATAGTGTGGCTGAGCGGTGTACACAGAGTGGCAGTAAACACAATGCTATATAGTCTGGCTGAGCGAGCGGTGTACTACTGTTCCCAGCAGAATCAGAGTGGCAGTAAACAATGGTATATAGTCTGGCTGAGCGGTGTACACAGAGTGTCAGTAAACAATGGTATATAGTCTGGCTGAGCGAGCGGTGTACTACTGTTCCCAGCAGAATCAGAGTGGCAGTAAACAATGGTATATAGTCTGGCTGAGCGAGCGGTGTACTACTGTTCCCAGCAGAATCAGAGTGGCAGTAAACAATGGTATATAGTCTGGCTGAGCGGTGTACACAGAGTGTCAGTAAACAATGGTATATAGTCTGGCTGAGCGAGCGGTGTACTACTGTTCCCAGCAGAATCAGAGTGGCAGTAAACAATGGTATATAGTCTGGCTGAGCGGTGTACACAGAGTGTCAGTAAACAATGGTATATAGTCTGGCTGAGCGGTGTACACACAATGCTATATAGTCTGCTATATAGTGTCAGTAAACAATGGTATATAGTCTGGCTGAGCGAGCGGTGTACTACTGTTCCCAGCAGAATCAGAGTGGCAGTAAACAATGGTATATAGTCTGGCTGAGCGGTGTACACAGAGTTTCAGTAAACAATGGTATATAGTCTGGCTGAGCGGTGTACACAGAGTGTCAGTAAACAATGGTAAATAGTCTGGCTGAGCGGTGTACACAGAGTGGCAGTAAACACAATGCTATATAGTCTGGCTGAGCGAGCGGTGTACTACTGTTCCCAGCAGAATCAGAGTGGCAGTAAACAATGGTATATAGTCTGGCTGAGCGGTGTACACAGAGTGTCAGTAAACAATGGTATATAGTCTGGCTGAGCGGTGTACACAGAGTGTCAGTAAACAATGGTATATAGTCTGGCTGAGCGGTGTACACAGAGTGGCAGTAAACACAATGCTATATACTCTGGCTGAGCGAGCGGTGTACTACTGTTCCCAGCAGACACAGAACAGTAAACAGAATGCTATATAGTGTGGCTGAGCGAGCGGTGTACCACTATTCCCAGCAGACACAGAACAGTAAACAGAATGCTATATAGTGTGGCTGAGCGAGCGGTGTACCACTATTCCCAGCAGACACAGAACAGTAAACAGAATGCTATATAGTGTGGCTGAGCGAGCGGTGTACCACTATTCCAAACAGACACAGAACAGTGAACAGAATGCTATATAGTGTGGCTGAGCGAGCGGTGTACCACTATTCCCAGCAGACACAGAGTGGCAGTAAACAGAATGCTATATAGTGTGGCTGAGCGAGGTACACAGAGTGGCAGTAAACAGAATGCTATATAGTGTGGCTGAGCAAGCGGTGTACTACTATTCCCAGCAGACACAGAGTGGCAGTAAACAGAATGCTATATAGTGTGGCTGAGCGAGGTACACAGAGTGGCAGTAAACAGAATGCTATATAGTGTGGCTGAGCAAGCGGTGTACTACTGTTCCCAGCAGTGACACAATGACAGGGGGGACCCTGGCTAGCGTGGCTGGAGCGCGAACTACCCTGCCTGCCTACCCAAAGCTAAACCCACAGACAAATGGCGGAGATATGACGTGGTTCGGGTATTTATTTACCCGAACCACGTGACCGTTCGGCCAATCAGAGCGCGTTCGGGTCCGAACCACGTGACCCGTTCGGCCAATCACAGCGCTAGCCGAACGTTCGGGGAACGTTCGGCCATGCGCTCTTAGTTCGGCCATGTGGCCGAACGGTTTGGCCGAGCACCGTCAGGTGTTCGGCCGAACTCGAACATCACCCGAACAGGGTGATGTTCTGCAGAACCCGAACAGTGGCGAACACTGTTCGCCCAACACTAATGGCTACCAGCATGTTGTGTGCATCACTGACTCTGTACACTGGACTGCTTGCACTATTAATCATTCAGATCAGCATATATACGCTGATCAGAATGATTAATTCATGCAGGGCAGTGGGTGTCACAGGAGTCAGCGTGTGCACATGATGCTTTATAGCCGACCTATTTCCAAGAGACTAACTGAAGCACTGTGCTGTACAACTTACTTTTATGTACAGCTCCTTCCTCAAGCTGATAGCTGAAGGAGGGGGCGGAGGTGAGTGAGGACTGCAGGGCTAAAAACTCCGTGGTCACTTGGTGCCACAGAGTGCCAAGAAGCTATTCCTCATTTCCTGTGCACGGCGGGCGGCGGCAGCAGATCATATTCAGAGCTGTGCGGGTAACAGCCCCAACCCGCAGCTGTTACACGTGGATCGCTCTGCTGGGAGCCAGGCGCCCCAGCCCTCCCTTTATAGCATGTGCAGAAAGCCAGCCATGCGCTGCGCATTGGGGTGGGGGCGGGTGGAGGGCCCTCTGGCAGTCCCTGGGGGCCCCAGGCCCGTGACGCCAGTGATGGTTGTCCCCCCCCTGATGGCGGCCCTGCACACACATGCTGCCTCAGTTACACTTTAACCTCCTTGCCGGTTATCTCGAGTTCAGCTCGGGGTAACCTGCGTAGGAGGATTTCTCAGGCCCCGCTGGGCCGATTTTCACAATTTTTTTCCTGCACGCAGCTAGCACTTTGCTAGCTGCGTGCAGTTTCCGATCGCCGCCGCTTGCCGCAGATTCGCTGCTACCCGCCGCGCCGCCCCCCACCCCCTCCAGACCCCTTGCGCAGCCTGGCCAATCAGTGCCAGGCAGCGCTGAGGGGTGGATCAGGATTCCCTCTGACGTCCCAACGTCCATGACGTCGGTGACGTGGCGACCGGGGAAGCCCAGCAGGAAATCCCTTGTCAGCGGCTATCATGTAGCGAGCCCTCAGTTCGCTACATGATTTTAAAAAAAAATAAAAAATAAAAAAAAAGTGCTGCACGGCCCCCTTGCCGCCAGAATTGTAACGGCAAGGGGGTTAAAGAGTAACTGTCGGACATAAAATCAATTATTAATCAATTAAACAAGAAAAGTAATATAGATTTTAACTTTTGGATTGCCTGGTTAGCATCCGTATTACTTGTTTACCAGATAAAAGTAAATAATTAATTTTTTATTTTATGCCCGACAGTTACACTTTAAAGGGAAGGTTCAAGCAAAATAAAAAAGAGTTTCACTTACCTGGGGCTTCTCCCAGCCCCCTGCAGCCATCCTGTGCCCTTGCAGTCACTCACTGCTGCTCCAGTCCCCCGCTGGCAGCTTGCCGACCTCGGAGGTCGGCGGGATGCATTGCGTACATTTTTACGCATTCCCGCTAGTGCAGGAACATTAACACATACATTTTTACGCATTACTGGTTTAATGCGTAAAAATGTACGCATTGAACTTGTAATGCGTAAAAATGTATGTGTTAATGTTCCTGCACTAGCGGGAATGCGTAAAAATGTACGCAATGCATCCCGCCGACCTCCGAGGTCGGCAAGCTGCCAGCGGGGGACTGGAGCAGCAGTGAGTGACTGCGAGGGCACAGGATGGCTGCAGGGGGCTGGGAGAAGCCCCAGGTAAGTGAAACTCATTTTTTTATTTTGCTTGGACCTTCCCTTTAAGACAAAGGACAGACTTAACTTAATGTAAAGGAGGCTTATTACTATATAAAGAGGTATTCTTTGCTTTGAATCATTGTAGAAATTATCCCCTGATTGTTATTCCTGCTGAATAAAACGATATTCCTGCGGAATAAAACGATATATGTGTGGCTTACAATGTTTCTGCACTAAAACGCAAGGTCCAGAAAAAGTTGTCAAAAATGGAGCTTCCAATGAGCATAAATCACATTCAATGAAGTCTGAGGTAAAGAGATTGTAAAATCCCCACCAAAAATGACCTCATTTAGTAAACTACACCGCCTGAGGTATCCATCCATGGTTGATTGATGCGTTGATAATTTTGGCTGCATCAATTATTGATGGAATTTGATGGACTGCATAGCAAAAAAAAATATATATATATACATTCAGAAATGTCAGTTTTCTGTTTTCTGTTTTTTTGTTTTGCAGACATGCTTTGGAGAATTGTAGATATTCAACCCAATAATGATTCAGTAATTCCTTCTGAATACAGTTTTGTTTGATATATGTGGCTAGACTATTTCTGTGGTAAATTGCTAGTAAAGAAGTACCTATTTAGATTATAGACAGCATTAATGTCAATGCTGGTATTGTTGCTGTGCATAGCATTCTCTGTAAAGCTGTGAAGTAAAGATCCTGCCTAAATGATCTAATTCAGTAAACTACAGCGCTTACGGTTTCCATCCATAGGTGTACTGAATATTGTGGCTGTGTTGATTTTTTTTTTTTTTTTTGTGGTATTTGATGGAATATATGAGAACAAAAATACATTTTTATTGATTTATAGATTTTTTCCAAATATGCCATTTTTAGGCTATTACTGAGACACCACATGCAGTATTTTGGTAATTCACCCCTTAAAATCTGTGACAGCGAAATTAAAAGATGTTATACTCACCCGGGGCTTCCTCCAGCCCCTTGATCACCACTGCATCTCTTGCTGACGCCCTGAGTGCCTCCATTTGACCGCAAACAGCTTCTGTAATATGCCTTATTTGCACCAGTCGGCTCTTCTGAGGCTCTGCGCATGCGCGGCCCCTAAAGGTTACCCCAAAGTTGCACTTTAAATTATTTAATACATTTTTCTGAATAAAAGATCAGATATGAATATCTTTCAAGAGCATATATCACATGTGAGCATTTTCCAGTTGCTGTTTTTCTGCGGTTTTACAGACATTGTATACGAGTCTACATGATTCATAACATTAACCATTTAAGCCACCTGGACATGATTGTCACATCCAGGTGGCTGCTGTTGCGCTGCTGCATGCTCCCGTGCGTGATCGTGCACACACCCTTAGTTGCCCCCCATTAGCCCAGAGATCAATGAACAGGAACATAGTTCTTTCTTTGTGCTATATCACCGCTCATGTACGCAATAAAAACCCGTTGATTCATCACAGGAGGGTCGAGTCCTATGTGTATGGTGTGATTGACTGTGACTATTTAGAGGGGCTTGATGGACCTCTCACCACACTGGACTCCCCGAAAAAACTGAACCATCTCTGTGGCCGGCAGGTGCTACTTTACATTGCACAGTTCCCATTCATTGATCTGAGTCCCCGGTAGAAAGACGGCTTCTGATAGAATATTTTTGTTCTGTCCTCCTTATGCTTCCTGGAAGCGAGAGTGCTCGCTTCCAGGACTAAAAACAATGTTTTTGACTGTGGCCATCTTGTGGCCAAATAGTAAAACTACATCTACATACATTTTTATCGCACACTTTCTGTAAATGCATTAAACTTCATTTCACTTCTCAAATATCACTGTGCGTGTCTCCTATAGGATTGTAATGATCTGCGGGTGATTTCCAGTCAGCGCACACCATGTGTGCTGAAGCAGAAGGAAATCCTCACAATCACAGAAGCAGAGTACCCAATATATATTTGTAGAGGAGAATTCCAACCAGCAGATGGAGCTGTAGAGTACAGAGGAATACGTCCTCTGTACAGCCACAAATGCCAGATTAAATTGCATGATTAAGCAACACTGGGCAATGTAAACAAAGTAGCAACTCAGAAGAAAGCAAGAACAGAGACAAAGTATACGAATGTCTACCAATCTAGTCGCTACTCAGCGATGGTAGACACATCGCATCAGAACAGACCAGAAAGAGAAAGCTAATCGCAAGAGAGGTGATTGCTATCAGCAACACAAGACTGAGCAAAGACAGAGCATGAATTGAGTCAAGGAAGACACAGCAAATAACTACAATCTGGACGCCAAGGAAAATAGCAAATGAACTAGCTAAACGTGGTCACCGCACGTTATGCACAACAGTGACAAGCGCGTTTATAGTACGGTCACCACACGTTAAGCGTAACAGTGACAAAACGTACCAACCCTGACTACCACGGAGAACAAAGACAAACAGATAGCGGGAACGCTTTGCTAATCGGTTGCCTAACACCAGACAACAGCAAGCGTTTGTTCCAGACAAAACAGACTGAAGGAGTAACCAGTAGCTACTGCAGCTAAGGTTATACTCCAAGATACAGACAAAAGGAGACCGCTTGCTAATCGGTTGCCTAACACCAGACAACAGCAAGCGTTCGTTCCAGACAAGACAGACTGAAGGAGTAACCAGTAGCAACCGCAGCTAAGGTTATACTCAAGGATTCAGACAAGGGAGATCCACCGCCTCTAACGCTAGGGCGAATGCGATCTAGGAACAGGACAGAACGATTCACTATCAGCCACCACTGGAGACAGTACAATTACAAGGACAAGACAAGACAGACAAGAATAGGCAGTACAAATAATATACAACCTGACTGCACTAGTAAGGGTGCAAAATGCACTCCCCAAGAATTAACTACACTAGAATATTAACAACAAAGATGCTGAGGCTCTAAGGTTAGTCTCACTAAACAGGAACTATGACGAGTCAGGAATTCTGGGAGGAAGTGACATTTATACTGAAAACCTTCAAAGGAAGCAGACAAGCAGATTGCAAGATAAGTAGATGCAAATCAGTCAGCCTTGCAAACTGACAAAAAGGCCTCTTTTCCCTGAACTGAACCATGCAACCTGCATAGGAAACCAAACTGTCCAGGGAATCAAGGCCAGCAGAGCGGATTCTGACAAGGATATATTTAACTGACATTTTTTATTGTAACAACCAACGATTTATACTGGAAAATCATGACGATTAACAACGTTGCCCAAACTTTCGCATCCCACTGTTGGTAGGTTCCCCCAGTATAGGTTAGATAGGTAGGTTCCCGCAGTTTAGGTTACATAGGTAGGTTCCCACAGTATAGGTTAGATAGGTAGGGGCTCGCCATATAGGATAGATAGGTAGGTTTCCGCAGTATAGGTTAGATAGATATGTGCCGGGGAGAGTGGACATAGCAGTTATAACTCAAATTCTGCCGCCGATCCCACGCAGCTTCAATATCCTTCCTTTCCCGGCATCTGTCTCATTAGTAGCAGCGCTCCCTGTGATGACATGCGGTATGGCATCACTGGGGGTGCTGTTACCATGCGACGGGCGCTGGGAGAGGTAGGACATTGAAGCAGCAGGGAATCGACTGAAGACGGTGAGTTATAACTATTATGTCCTTCCCCCCGCTGCTACGCCCCCTCCTGACGCACAATCTGGCGCCCTGTGTGATTGCACTTATCGCATGTCCATAGAAACTGGGCTCTATGCTGTATCCCTATGTTCAGTGTCTAAGTATTTGACAAAGGAACTCAAGGGATCCAAAACTATGAAGTGCCTTTGCACTATTTCTCTATGTTGAGATCATAGTGGTTTACAGAGGTTTCATTAACAGACAGAACATTTGACTTGCTAATCTGAAGATTAGATTAGTATAACGAAAAATGTTTTGATGAAGAAAATTTACTCCAATGTCTACCAAAATCCAATTCCTTGTTGAACTTACGTATTGGCATAGTGAGCACCTGGGTATCACCTTAAAGGAAACCTGAAATTATTAAATTAAAAAAAACAGTTTAACTTACCTGGGGTTTCTGCCAGCCCCCTGCAGCCGCCCTGTGCCTGCGCCATTCTAGAACAATCCACCAGCTCCCCGCTGCAGCTAAGTTTTGTTACCGCCGACTTCCAACTTGACGGGCACTGCACCTGTGCAGCCCTAGCAATGTGCATCTTTATTCGCGCTCTTGTCAGCCGGGAGCGTCCTGCTCAGGTGCAGTATGGGGTTTTCCCGCACTGTGTCTATGCAGGATGCTCCAGGCAACTAGAGCGCAAACGAGGACACGCACGGCCAGGGCTGCACAGGCGTAGTGGCCGTCGACTTGGAAGTCTGCAGTAGTTAGCCGTGGCAGGGGACTGGAGGATCGTTCCAGGACAGTGCAGGCATAGGGCGGCTGCAGGGAGCTGGCAGAAGCCCCAGGTAAGTAAAACTTTCAGGTTTCCATATATGTAAGTATGATATGCATAGGAACAAAACTTTTTTTTTTAAAGCAGTTATAAATCCTTTGATTCCTGATAAATATTAAAATAAATACAGATGTCTTTGTTACCCAAAGCAAATATCAGTTGCCTCGGCATTTTCACACTGGCAGAATTCTCTTGTCTTTGGCATGCATACTATTTTACCAGATGTAATTTTATTGTACAAAGTGAATTATCCGGGTTAAATTAAAAACAAATCCTGGAGTTGGAAATGAGTGTTTGAATATAAATGCTTTGCACATTTTGAGGCCAGAATAGTGTGTACTCAGGGAAAGAGAATTTCTGAGAGCGTTGTACTTTCAACTGTCTGTAAATAACACATATTGTGTATACGAAATCCTTCACACTGCAATGTGTTTTGAAGTGTTTTTTGTCCCATAATGAGTTGAATGGGCTGACTTCTATTGATTTTTAAGGCCTGCCTTGAAGAGAGGGCAGCACATTAAGTGAACCTGTCAAAGCTCTCAGCATCCGAAAACAGATACTGTTGTTTAAACTCAGCTACCACAAAGTGGCTTCTTCTTCCCTTCCCTTCTTCTTCTGCTAGTGGAGCTTTTCCAAATCTTCGGCTCTGTCCTGACCCGTCAGACAGTTTATACACCAAAGTATCCAGATAGCTTACAGTGACCCAGAACCACTAGAAAAGTATAAGGGTCTCAAGAGACCAAAAAGTCCTCATGCTAATAAAAGCTGTATATCCGCTCTGGATGTTTGCCTCGCTTTTAGGGCTATAAAGAGATGATCTGTATGTTCATCAGCATGGGAGATTTGTCTTGCTCGCGTAACGCTGAATTATTGCATTATCTGTTTTAAAAATTCAAAATTATATTTGGCTTATTTTAAAGGAGAGGTTCTCAACACGTGGTTTGCGTACCCTTAGGGGGTACGCGAGACCACAGTCGACTGTACCCAGCACGATCAGCTGCTGGCTTATTAGTGTCTCCTTGTGTCAGATGCCAGCAGCGCTCCACACAAAAACTTCACCGGCAACCTGATCAGCTCTGATCAGCGGCGTCCCAAAGTGTTAGCCCCGCCCCCTGCACTTAGTTATGCGTAATATCAGTGACAGAGGCACTTTGCGGCCTAACCTGCTTTGCTGTATAGGCACTCTATTGGCTGAAGCAAGTTTTGATGAATGCAACAGCCAATAAGCCTGCATTTACATACCTGCTAGCCACATTGGTCCCACCAACCACAAGCCTGGCTTTTGAAGCCTGCAGTGCCATACGAGGCGGCTCAAAAGCAGGTATGAATGAAGAACTAGTGCACACAAGGGAAACATATATATTGACCACATGTGCAATGTGTGTATGTATATATACATACACACACACACACACACACACACACACACACACACACACACGTACACACACGTACACACACGTACACACACGTACACACACGTACACACACACACATGTATGTATGTATGTATGTATGTATGTATATACACGCGCACACACACACCTTAATCAGAGGCTATATATATGGCTTAATGAGAGGAGCAGGAGTTCAGCGCATGCTATGCTGCAGTAGAGCATCATAACGTGCATTGGTAATTTACACGCACTCCTCTCCTTTTAACTAACGGCCGCTCCACTTGTCCTGCCTTGAGCCCTGGGGGGTCCAGTAGCTTTCTAGCACGTGATCCCGGTGCGTTCATTGGCTCAATTGGCTGCCTGAGCGCCGTTAGTTACAAGGAAAGGAGCGTGCGTAAGTTACCAGCGCACCCTACACTGCACTACCACAGCATAGCGTACGCTGAGCTCGTGCTTCTCTCATTAAGCTGCGCTGCTTGATTAGTCAAGCCATATATATGAATAATCAAGCCCATAGTAACACATGTATATATATATTACATAAGGCCCCCCTAACCTGCCGCCGAGCCCTGTTAAAGGTAGCTGAATTATTAGGTGGCCCTTTGCTCTGTCCCAACAGTGTTACGTAAGGATGAACATTCCATTGCATACTGCTGTTCCAAATGCTTCAGAACAGAATTCAAATGTAAACTAATGAACACTGCGGGGAAGGGGGGGGGGAAGGGGTGTAGCTCTTGAGACCATCTCTGTGTGCTGCCCTCCATGCTGTGTTTCAGCTCTCCAGCTACTTTCTCTTTCACAGCCAGAAACACAACACGGAGGTCAGCACACAGAGGCGGTGACAGGAGTTCGTTACACCCCCCCCCCCCAACACACCCACCACCGGCTGTGGTTAGCATCAGTTTCTGAAGCTTTCAGATCAAAATGCTCTTCACATCCCTAATGTTAGGTTGTCCCCCAGGGCAGCTGGTGTGTTCCCAGGTCTTGCCCCCTCCCCCAACTAATAGTGCTCCCCAGCACCCTTTCAGAGTGTTTGACTGCTGCGCTACCCAAGTCTGTGTCCTTCAGTCTTCATCCTCGCTGTTGACTTTTCTCAGTAACCTAGCGGCATGTTTTGTACATATTCACGTTGTTTTAAAATTCACCTGCCCATTGAAGTCTATGGCGGTTTGCCCAGTTCATGGGAACTCGAACTTTTGCGGAAGTTCGCGTTGGCTATTCGCAAACCCAAAATCTGATATTCAGCCCATAGAGGTGACCAAACTTCTCTGGCAACTCTGGCCTCCAAATTTCCTGTTTTATCGTTCTATAATATGCCAGCTTCCTGGTTGTAACTCGTCTGACTTTTAATACTTTCTAAAGCACACATCTACTGTAAAATCAGCATGCATATGAGGTGATGTTCCTAACTTTCTTTTATATGTTACAGATGGTGTAGTATATCCAAAAGAGGAGCATAACAGTACTAACAAAAAATAGTACTTTCAGTAGACTGAGAACAATGCCACCCCCATATATCTCTACACAACAGGTTTGAAACAAGAAGTAAATAAAAGGATTATCCTCATATGTACGTTTATAGACTTAACCTGCCTGCAATGAGCGGCCTTCCTTGTTTTGCTTACATCGTCGGCATAGCGACGAGCGGAGTGACGTCATCGACGTCAGCCGACGTCCTGACGTCAGCCGCCTCCGATCCAGCCCTTAGCGCTGGCCGGAACTTTTTGTTCCGGCTACGCTGGGCTCAGGCGGCTGGGGGGGCTCTCTTTCGCCGCTGCTCGCGGCGGATCGCCGCAGAGCGGCGGCGATCAGGCAGCACACGCGGCTGGCAAAGTGCCGGCTGCGTGTGCTGCTTTTTATTTGAGCCAAATCGGCCCAGCAGGGCCTGAGCGGCAGGCTCCGGCGGTACTGGACGAGCTGAGCTCGTCCAGACCGCCCAGCAGGTTAAAGAACACTGAAGCAATTTATAGCAGCACATTTGTTGCTGTGCATTTTGCTCTGGGCAGTGTTAAATGTGTGCTTAGTGAGATGTTACTAACTGCGATCGCAACTCGCTATAAACCACAGGTCAGCTTTGCCAGATTTTTACTGCTCAAAAGTACAGGGAGTGATGCAGACATTTTTATGGCTTTCGACTCACTTTTGATAGTGACAGTATTTAAAATGCTCCTTGTTACCTGTTAAAAGTTATCTTGACTTCAAGTGCACTTGCTTGTTTTGGTGTCTTTTAAACTGATCTCTATTTAGCATTTGCTGGAAAACGAGTCCTTGCCTACCTGTTCTCATTTGTCTTAGTAAGCTCCAGTACAAAGTGCATTGTGACCGCAGAGTGGCAACAGCTGTACGTCTGATTTGTGGCTGAGATTTGGGGAAAGATTATTGCAAAGGTTTCCAAGACTGCAAAAAATAGATAACATGGCCATACCCTAAATTAAACTACCGTATACTAAAGAAACTGGAAAGAATGCCTGGAACTATAAACAGTAATAATTTTCTTAATGGAGTCAAGTACTGTTGATGAGATGCTTTAAATGAACTAGATGCATCATATATTTTTAATTATTTATTACATCTTTTGTTTTTTATGCAGAAATAAAAAACTGGCAAGGTACATAGGGAGGTTAAGGCCTCCTTCACACTGTCAAAAGCAAATGGCTGTGCAATGGGAATGCAACTTGCGTGATTGCACGCAGAGCCAGGCAGAGGCAAGAGAGGCTCCAGCCTCAGGGCGCAGTGCAGGAGGGGGCGCACAACTCACTCAGCTATCATTCCCCTATTGTGTTTGAAGCAGAGAGAAATAAGAAAAGGGGATACATGGCAGTGACTGCAAGCCAGATAACTAGAGATTAAAGAGAACCTGAACTGAAAAGAAAAAGTCAAAATAACCATACGCAGGTCATACTTGCCTCCTGTGTGGTCTACTCCTCAATCTCTTTCTCCTCTCCTGCGTCCCATTTGTCCACACTGATCAATGGAATTCTCCGTCCTCCGTGTTAAAAATGGCCATTACCCCCTAACAGCTTCCTGGTCAGCACACTGTTAAACTGCAATAACACCCACTTGAGCCATAGGGAAACATGGACATTACCTTGCACATTCAGTTGTAACTGACAGCTGCGGATATATAACTGACAGTAACTGGTATATTTCAGTTCTGCCAAATATTGTCAGAACTGGAAGAGATCATTCTAAGAAGAAAATTGTGAGCTTCTGAGAGGAACTGAAGGTGAGGTAAGT
The DNA here is from genome assembly GCF_040937935.1 of Hyperolius riggenbachi. Classification (NCBI taxonomy): domain Eukaryota; kingdom Metazoa; phylum Chordata; class Amphibia; order Anura; family Hyperoliidae; genus Hyperolius; species Hyperolius riggenbachi. The sequence continues at coordinate 419,156,681 of NC_090648.1, forward strand.
ATGTAATATTCATTTTCAGCTACGCCATGTGTTTATTTTAAATAATTTTACTTGCTTCAGGTCCCTTTAAAAAGTGTTGGGGGGGGGGGGGGGGGGGGATTGGGGCGGGGCGCCTCTTGGTCTTATAGCAATCAGTGTGTGACGGCTGGGGTGGGAGGAATGGAGGGGCGCACTTTGATGTCTCAGCCTTGGGTGCTGGAGGACCTTGTCCCGGCTCTGAATTTGCACGTCATTGTCATGAGCCTGAACGGAGAAACTGGGATTGATTGCAGTTTGCAGCAACACAGACACTGAGACAGGAATATACTATGCAGGAAGGTTTATTTACAATTGTGCATACAGTATTATGCAATTTCAATGCAGCAGCATGCATAACAACTATGTACAGCAATCAGAGAATATGGTGGCAACTATATACAAGAACGCAACCACCACATGCATACACACCATACAACCAAAGCAAGGTGCAAAACCCCCAAAACCCTATCTATCTATCTAACTAAATATATACAGGATATATATATATACACATATACACAGGACAAATATATACAATATATACACCAATCGCAGTACAAGAAGGCAGGCACAAAATCACAGTCAGAACAAAGCATAAGTCGGCAACAATCGAGCAATCACGGTACAAAAGGAGCAGGCAGTAAACGAGGTCAGACAGAATCAAGGTTCAGTAACAGGATAGCAGATACAGAAATACAGAATACCAGAGAACCAGGGTTGTCCAGATACTCCAGCTAGCGAGCACAAAGTTCTGGCAAAGGTTGCTCCTTGCAGGGCTCTTAAATAAGGAGGACACACCTGCAGCATGATTGGCAAGCAAAGTCCATAGAGAGCAACCCTTGCAGTGGCAGAGCTGTCTCCAGCCAGCATAGAGCCACCCAGTGGTGGAACAAAGAAAGTTCAGGTCCTGCAAAGTCTCTAGAGCCATCTGCTGGTGGAATAAAGGAAGTTCAGAGTTCAACACGATGCTGCCACCAGCAGGCAGGAAGTGGCATGACCATATTCCTAACATAACCCCCCCCTTAAGGAGCGGCCTCAGGACGCTCCAACAAGACCATATACCACTACCGCCAGGATCCCAAGAGGCGGCAGAAAGGAAATCATACAGGAAGGTTGACAATTTCTGCCAACACTGGGTGGGCAGGGAGGGAAACAGAAAATTTAATTTTTCACTTTGTATCTCAGGATGCTGAATTAGGAACTGGAGACAAAAGACATCAAGAAGAACACCAGGCTGGTAGGCATCAGACAGCATGGTAAACTGGCATATATCAGACAAAGCACCAGGCAGAGCAGTGGCCTGGTAAACATCAGGTAGGAAAGTGCCCTGCCAGGCAATAGGCAGGTCCTCACTCAAGCACATATCAGGCTGGTAGACCTTAGGCATGGCAGTGAAGTGGCAAGCATTAGCCGTAGACTGGGTGCCATCAAGAGGAAGAGCAGGTTCAGGAGGTAGCTTGGCAGTGGACTGGCAGACATCAGGCTGGAAAGAAGACAGGAAACCATCAATCGGGGCAATGGACAGGAAACCATCTGGAGGAAGATCAGCAACAGATTGAGGTAACTGGACCAACACAGCAGCAGCAGTAGGAGTTGGTAGTGGCTGGACCAACACAGCAGCAGGAGTCTGTAATGGCTGGACCACAACAGCAGCAGCAGGAAGAGTCTGTGGTGGCTGAGCAGCAGTAATCTGTGGTGGCTGAGCAGCAGCAGCAGGAGGAGGAGGAGTCTGTGGTGGCTGAGCAGCAGCAGTCTGTGGTGGCTGAGCAGCAGCAGTCTGTGGTGGCTGAGCAGCAGCAGTCTGTGGTGGCTGAGCAGCAGCAGTCTGTGGTGGCTGAGCAGCAGCAGTCTGTGGTGGCTGAGCAGCAGCAGTCTGTGGTGGCTGAGCAGCAGCAGTCTGTGGTGGCTGAGCAGCAGAAGTCTGTGGTGGCTGAGCAGCAGAAGTCTGTGGTGGCTGAGCAGCAGAAGTCTGTGGTGGCTGAGCAGCAGAAGTCTGTGGTGGCTGAGCAGCAGAAGTCTGTGGTGGCTGAGCAGCAGAAGTCTGTGGTGGCTGAGCAGCAGAAGTCTGTGGTGGCTGAGCAGCAGAAGTCTGTGGTGGCTGAGCAGCAGTAATCTGTGGTGGCTGAGCAGCAGTAATCTGTGGTGGCTGAGCAGCAGTAATCTGTGGTGGCTGAGCAGCAGTAATCTGTGGTGGCTGAGCAGCAGCAATCTGTGGTGGCTGAGCAGCAGCAATCTGTGGTGGCTGAGCAGCAGCAATCTGTGGTGGCTGAGCAGCAGCAGCAGCAGGAGGAGTCTGTGGTGGCTGAGCAGCAGCAGTCTGTGGTGGCTGAGCAGCAGCAGTCTGTGGTGGCTGAGCAGCAGCAGTCTGTGGTGGCTGAGCAGCAGCAGTCTGTGCGGACAAGGAGCAAAGTTCTGCAGGCAAGGAGCAAAGTTCTGCAGGCAAGGAGCAAAGTTCTGCGGGCTGGATGCAACACTCTGCGGGCTGGATGCAACACTCTGCGGGCTGGATGCAACACTCTGCGGGCTGGATGCAACACTCTGCGGGCTGGATGCAACACTCTGCGGGCTGGATGCAACACTCTGCGGGCTGGATGCAACACTCTGCGGGCTGGATGCAACACTCTGCGGGCTGGATGCAACACTCTGCGGGCTGGATGCAACACTCTGCGGGCTGGATGCAACACTCTGCGGGCTGGATTGCAGGACTGGATACTGCAGGATGAACATGCTGGGGCTCTGCAGGCCTGTCGGGCAGACCCATAGTCAGCAAATCTAGTCCATGAAAAAGTCCACAAGGAAAGGCGAGGAACTGCTCAGGACTGACTGGAGATTGCTGAGGACAAAAATCAACTGGAGTCTGTATGGAGCTGCATGGAGTCTGCACCGACTTGGATGGAGTCTGCACCGACTTGGATGGAGTCTGCACACGACTGGAATCGGCTGGAGGCTGTACAGGAGATGAAGCGACTGGAGGCTGCACAGGAGATGAGGCGGATGGAGGCTGCACAGGAGATGAGGCGGATGGAGGCTGCACAGGAGCAATAGAGGCTGTAGGGAAGTATTTGCGTTTTGGTTTCCTCAACACTGGGACAGACTTTAATGCAGATACTGGCAACTGTGAGGACCAAGGTGTAGATCTGATGGCCGTTTGCTTAGTAGCGCATTTCTTCTGGTTAGTAGAGACAGGCAAGTCATAATACACAGATTTAGTTATTACTGGTAATGTAGGTACAAATTGTTTAACTGTTGCAGGCTGTGAGTATTGGACATGGTTCGAGGTATATGAAGGGTTAACAGAAGGAAGGGAGTGAAAATGAGAGGACAGAATCTCAGACCAGGCATCAAGTAGCTTTGCAGCTGATTCACACTTGCAGAGTTTTTGCACATTCAGAGACTGAGTCGCACACATACAGGCCCTTATAAATTCCTCTTCTTGATTGGCATAATATTCAACAAACCTCTGCCTATCCTTCCTCAAATAATCAAATAAATGTTCAATTTGATCAGAATTAAATTTAAATTCAAATTTATTTCTTACAGGCAGGGCATGAGATATGGAGCTGGGAGATAACACTTTCTGCCAAGCAGACAATAGAAGTGAAGCTTTTCCAGATTTGCATAGGCCTTGATTGATCAAGGATTGCAGAGAGTTAATGCATGTTTGCACAGTTTGTTTATCCTTGTTATTAAAATAATCAAAAAAACCCACTTGATCATCTTCTAACAAATTAATCAAGGCTTCAATTTTATGCAAATTGTAAGGTGGTAAATACCCATCAGAAACTGTAGGGAACGCAAGATCATACCAGATTTTGATTATGCATTCAAAATCCTGTGAGTCAAACGATCCATCCTTAACAAGTCCATAAACCTGACTAATTAACTTCAGCAGATCTTCCCTAGGATAATCAGCAAAGAAAGTGCGGCATTCTTGCTCAGATTCCTCAGCCAAAAATGCATAGTAATCAAGATCTTGTAGATTCATTCTGACAGATAACTCAGTATACAGTGTAGCTGCAGCAATCAGTAATTGGCCAGAACTTCTGTCATGAGCCTGAACGGAGAAACTGGGATTGATTGCAGTTTGCAGCAACACAGACACTGAGACAGGAATATACTATGCAGGAAGGTTTATTTACAATTGTGCATACAGTATTATGCAATTTCAATGCAGCAGCATGCATAACAACTATGTACAGCAATCAGAGAATATGGTGGCAACTATATACAAGAACGCAACCACCACATGCATACACACCATACAACCAAAGCAAGGTGCAAAACCCCCAAAACCCTATCTATCTATCTAACTAAATATATACAGGATATATATATATACACATATACACAGGACAAATATATACAATATATACACCAATCGCAGTACAAGAAGGCAGGCACAAAATCACAGTCAGAACAAAGCATAAGTCGGCAACAATCGAGCAATCACGGTACAAAAGGAGCAGGCAGTAAACGAGGTCAGACAGAATCAAGGTTCAGTAACAGGATAGCAGATACAGAAATACAGAATACCAGAGAACCAGGGTTGTCCAGATACTCCAGCTAGCGAGCACAAAGTTCTGGCAAAGGTTGCTCCTTGCAGGGCTCTTAAATAAGGAGGACACACCTGCAGCATGATTGGCAAGCAAAGTCCATAGAGAGCAACCCTTGCAGTGGCAGAGCTGTCTCCAGCCAGCATAGAGCCACCCAGTGGTGGAACAAAGAAAGTTCAGGTCCTGCAAAGTCTCTAGAGCCATCTGCTGGTGGAATAAAGGAAGTTCAGAGTTCAACACGATGCTGCCACCAGCAGGCAGGAAGTGGCATGACCATATTCCTAACAGTCATCTTTACCGTCATGTGTTGTGCTGCTGATCCCATTCACTACAATGAATGGGTCAGTGCTGCGCTTTGCCAAAAAATGTGTGCAGTAGTGCGATAGCGCAGCACATGCTTTCTGAACATTAGACCGTGCAGTCTATGCACTTCTGATGTTCCTACTGATCGCACCCCATACGCTTTGCCAAAATGCCCATGGCAACACATCTAGTGTAAACAAGGCCTCTGTGTTTTCAGAAAAGTACTGGAAAGTATTCTGTATAGTACAGTGAAAATGGCGTAAAAATTGCAATCACAGAAAAATCGTAAAGGAAAAAAAAACCCACATATAAATGCAAACGCTGAAAAGTTGTAGAAACGCAAACAGAAAAATCTACTTTCTCCTCCTCGGCATCAGTCACTAAGGCCTGGGGCTAAGTACAGATTACCAATCCCTCCACCAAACGCTCAGCAATTTTGCAAGCATTTGCTACAGTGATTTGCAGTGCAATTTGTACAGTAATTGGAAGAGCTGTACAATCTATTGCCAGCAATTGTACAGCGCTTTTGATTTGCATTATTTTTATCCTGTCTAAATAAAATGTAAATCACTTACCAGGTCCTCCGAGGTTCATTTCCAATGGGCTGCTTCCAGCGCAGAGCCCTTACCCTAAAACAAGAAATCATGGGTGCTTCTCTATCACCAAATGGAGAAGCTGATGACCTATTGAGCTGGGGGCAGGGCTATGCACCGAAAGCCAGACCTCGGAAGACCCGGCAAGTAGTTTAAACCTTATTTACAGTGGGTTGCAAAAGTATTCGGCCCCCTTGAAGTTTTCCACATTTTGTCACATTACTGCCACAAACATGCATCAATTTTATTGGAATTCCACGTGAAAGACCAATACAAAATGGTGTACATGTGAGAAGTGGATCGAAAATCATACATGATTCCACCATTTTTTTACAAATAAAAATCTGCAAAGTGGGGTGTGCGTAACTATTCGGCCCCCTGAGTCAATACTTTGTAGAACCACCTTTTGCAAAACAGCTCCAACTCAGTCAGATTAAATGGACAGCGTTTGTGAACAGCAGTTTTCAGATCTTGCCACAGATTCTCGATTGGATTTAGATCTGGACTTTGACTGGGTCATTCTAACACATGGACATGTTTTGTTTTAAACCATTCCATTGTTGCCCTGGCTTTATGTTTAGGGTCGTTGTCCTGCTGGAAGGTAAACCTCCGCCCCAGTCTCAAGTCTTTTGCAGTCTCCAAGAAGTTTTCTTACAAGTTTGCCCTGTATTTGGCTCCATCCATCTTCCCATCAACTCTGACCAGCTTCCCTGTCCCTCCTGAAGAGATGCACCCCTCGAGCATGATGCTGCCACCACCATATTTGACAGTGGGGATGGTGTGTTCAGAGTGATGTGCAGTGTTAGTTTTCCGCCACACATAGCGTTTTGCATTTTGGCCAAAAAGTTCCATTTTGGTCTCATCTGACCAGAGCACCTTCTTCCACATGGTTGCTGTGTCCCCCACATGGCTTGTGGCAAACTGCAAACGGGACTTTTTATGCTTTCTGTTAACAATGCCTTTCTTCTTGCCACGCCTCCATAAAGGCCAACTTTGTACAGTGCATGACTAATAGTTGTCCTATGGACAGTCTCCCACCTGAGCTGTAGATCTCCGCAGCTCATCCAGAGTCACCATGGGTCTCTTGACTGCATTTCTGATGAGCGCTCTCCTTGTTCGCCCTGTGAGTTTAGGTGGATGGCCTTGTCTTGGTAGGTTTACAGTTGTGCCATACTCCTTCCATTTCTGAATGATCGCGTGAACAATGCTCCTTGGGATGAAGGACAAATGAAGGACAAATCACAAATGGCAGTTGTGGATTTCTACCACCACCCCCCCCTTTCACTGTCATCAGTGTAGCTCTTTGTGGGATCGCAGGCAGTTCCAAATCACAGCTGAAGGCACTCTGGTGGGCCCCTGAGGTCTAGCCTGAGACTGCAGGTTCAATCTGGAACATACTCCTGAATTTGATGTTAATATTTATTAGGGGAGATGATTTATATATACTTTAACCATTTCAGCCCATGGGTTGTTTTCACCTTATGGACGAGAGGAATTTTCACATTTCAGCGCTCCTCTCATTCATTCCCCAATAACTTTATCACTACTTATCACAACAAATGATCTATACCTTGTTTTTTTCACCACTAATTAGGCTTTCTTTGGGCGGTACATTATGCTAAGTATTGTTTTATTCTAAATGCATTTTAATGGGGATAATAGGGAAAAAAATGGAAAAGATTCCATATTTCTCAGTTTTTGGCCATTACAGTTTTAAAATAATACTGTGGTAAAACGTGGAAAAGCGGCTGCGTGTACTGGCGGCAAGGCGGCTGATTCCGCATCCAGTGCAGCGGTTTGCACGCAGCAGCATGCGTCTGGTGTGGCTGGGCCTGTTAGTTCACACAGGCTGAGGAATACGCGCGCGCGCTGAGAGGCAGAACCTTTATGACAAACAAGGAGGGATCAGCTGACCAGGTTGGTCAGCTGACCTCAAAGCAAGTGGCTATTGGTTGATCGCTGATGGGTGGCACCGGAGAGCGCCGCGCTATATATAGTTACTGCTGGTCAGTTTCAAGTTGTCTGCCGTTGCGAACACTACGTGGAAGCACTCAGACCTTAGTCAGATCCCACAGTGTGTTAGAACCAGGAGGACCTGGGAATTCACACTGAGCCAGATTACTTCTGTGTATTATTGTGTTATACTTCAGACTAGTTCCAGGGTGTTGAGACTACGGACCTCACACACAAGATTAGGGACTCTGTGTTATCATTCTGTTATACTTCAGACTAGTTCCAGGGTGTCTAGACCACGGACCTCACACCCAAGATTAGGGACTTTGTGTTATCATTCTGTTATACTTCAGACTAGTTCCAGGGTGTAGAGACCACGGACCTCACACCCAAGAATAGGCATTGTTGATATCTGTTATGACCTATTGCATTCCTGACTATCCCTCTGCTTTCTGATTCGGTACCTATGCATATCTGATTATCTGTTGCCAAACCCTGCCTGCCTTTGGATACCGAATCAGCCTTCTGTCTATGTACCTTGTCTGTCTGTGTGTTGCCGACCTGGCTTGCCCGACCTAGAGAGCTATCTCTCTCCTTAGAGATGGCCTCCAGACCTGCTAGTGACATCCACCTTTCAGGTGTCACTCACTCACAGGTTCTTCCTACCTTCAGCCTGGGACTCCACCCCTTTGGAGGTCTCAGGCTGTTGGACGGTGTTTGTACTTCCCAAAAGGCAGTATCGCCCATACTGCCAGAGACCACCTGCTCCTCGGGTGGTCTTACTCAGTCTGTTGCACCAAACACTCACATTATAAAGGTGTCCAGAGGTTAGTTATACTTAGATATATATTAGTTATACTTAGATTATCGGTGATTCTGCAGATCATCAATCAGGTATAATCTGTATTCTTGGTGATACTGCAGATCACCAATAATCAGATTCTCTCTGTGTGCTGACACAGATCGTTACAAATACGTGCTACCATAATTAAAACCCACAAATTTTATATACCCATTTGTCCCGGTTATTAAAACTTTTAAAATATTTCACAAGTACAATGTATGGTGACAATATGTTTTTGACAAAGGTGCATTTTTTCAGTTTTACAGTATATTCATCACATATGTTAAAGGGGCACTATGGCTAAATTCTTTGTTTTTTTGTCACTGTGATATTTATAGCTGTATGTAGAGCATAGTACGTAACCTGTAATGAGGCAGATGATTTTTTTTTTTTTTACACTGACATCATTCTTGTATACTTTGAAAGTCATGTTGCCAGATTTACCTTACTGACGCGACTCAGGCTAATCCATTTAATTGTAGGAGGCATCTGTCCCTGCTGATTTATATGCCGTTACAGTTTACGCCTTTGTGCTGCACTGGTAGGATTGTTCCAACTTTCAACCGCGCAATTGTGCAGTTAAACAAATCCCCATCCGCTGTAAAGAGCAGCAATTTATCTGCTGCGCAGAGTAGACCGCAACCTCCCTCTTTGGTGGGACACAAATGCCGTGTGGAGAGGGACGCAGCCTCACTGATGACGCTCCCCGGCAAGGACCCCTGTAGCGAAGCTGGCAATGAAATGGACACCTATTGTTGTCTGTTTCTATGGCTACCAGACTTCGCTATTTGAAGTGCGCAGTGTAGCGGCGGCTCTAATAATGCAGCCGCTACACTGCGCACTTAAAATAGCCCTGCAGACTGCACGGATGTGAGAATCATGTCCCTGCAACTACTGTAGCACCAGACATGGACGTGAGACTTACAGTATGTCTGTGCAGCTGAAATGGTTAATGAATACTAAATAGATTTTTTTTTAATATTTTAAATAGTTTCTTCTCACTTTCTTCCCACTTTAAGTAAGCTTTTTATTTCTAATTTTTAAATCTCACCCATGTGCCTATGGTTTAAAATTGAAAAAAAATGTTTTTCTAAATTTAAAAGCCCTCATTAGCTTCTTTGTTACCTCGCCCATGCCCATACAAGTACTGAATATACTGTATACAGTATATCATGCATATTCAGAATTAGTAGACAGCTGTACTGCTAGTTTCCATGTTCATTTCATCTTTAGCCCTTCACTAATACAGTCCTTTATTGGTTGCTATGAGAACCAGCTAAATTCAAAGGCTGTTATTCCATATTCCTTCCTGATTTGTTGTCTGCAGTTGATACTGTAAAATAAACACTAGTTCTGTGGTCAAGACGGACTGTATCAGTATTGATAGGTAGCTCTGGCAGCCACCTGACTTATAATAATACTTGTGTGAGAAAACACGGAAGCACCACCGCATGCACTTCCGGCAAAGCGGCGGATTCCGCGTCCAGTGTGACCACTGATGTATGTGCTCAATTGTTTTTGTGTCTGCCTGAATGCGGAGGAACCGCCGCATGCACTGGCGGCATGGCGGCGGATTCCGCGTGCAGCGCGGCGGACATTTCGCAGCAGGGTTTTGGTGTGGCTGGGAGCTGTAGTCCACATAGCTTTAGGTGGACGCGCACGCGTGCGCTGAGAGGAAGAGCTTTACACCAGTCAGTGGGGGATCAGCTGACCAGGCTGGTCAGCTGACGCCAGAGACGGTTTCCATTGGTCCAGCACTTAGGGGAGGCGCTGGAGAGCGCTGAACTATATATACTGGTGGCTGGGCATTTGCTGGTTGTCTGCCGTTGCGATCACTACGTGGTAGCACTCAGACCTTGTCTGTATCTGTGTTATTAGACCAGTTTCCAAAGGTGTTGATGGTCAAGGATCTCACACCTTAGTGTTAGGAATTCTGTAATTATCTGTATTGTTATCTAGACCAGTTTCCAAGGTGTTGACGGCCGAGGAACTCACACCTTAGTCTAGGAATACTGTACCATCTGCATTATTTGTATCATTCTAGTCTAGTTCCTGGAGTGTGAGAATCTTGGAGCTCACACTTAAGTCTAGGCATTGTTTATTATATGTTATGACCTTCTGCTTTCCTGACCACTCTTCTGATTACTGATTTGGTACTTCGCTATATCTGATACTCTGTTGCTGAACCCTGCTTGTCTGTAGATTCCGTTTCTGTCTCCTGTCTCAGTACTTGATCTGTTTGTCTGTTGCCGACCTGGACTGTCCGACCTCGAGAACTATCTCTATTGTCAAGAGATAGTTCACAGATCTGTTAGTGACACTGTTCATTGGTGTCACTCACGCTCTGTCCTTCCCACTGTCTCAGCCTGGCTCCGCCCCTTGGGGAGCATCAGACCTGTGGAAGGAATCTGATCCAGAGCAGTAGCTCTTACTGTCTAGCACCTATCCTACGGGTGCTTTCCTCAAAGTATTACTGTTGCACCAAACACTCTCGTCACTCAGGTGTCCAGAGGTTAGTAGATATATCTGATTATCGGTGATACTGCAGATTACGGGTACTCAGACCCTCTCTGTGTTACACCGATCGTTACAACTTGTTCCTGCAAATTTTTGTCATTGTTTTTGTCATTTTTGTACAACTATTTATACACCCAGTTTTGGAGATAAGATACCTATGCTGAAATTGTTATTTGGATTGATAATGTATATATCTGGTGCATAGCAGTATCTGGTAGTACCCCAGCCGGGACAGACCCCTTTGCTGATTGGTTTTAATGATGTTTTATCATGTTACCCTCAATAAAGATTTATATACGTTAAGATGGAGCTGGTTGTTTAGTGATTATTAGTGTCATGGACGCTTTTTCTTTCTGTGTTTGAACGTATGTTTTTGTCCAGAGACATGGATATAGGTTTGATCATTTCGGTACGCTCTACTGTTTTGTTTAACTGTAGAATACTCTAATCCTGCAGACAATCTTGTAATTACTAAAGTTCAACACACACCATACAGTCTTGGTAGTACAGATTTACCAAATCTATGTAGTATAAGGGCCAACAGATTGAAAATACCTTGAATGATTGATTGGATAAGCTCTTATACTACATGAAAGTGGTAAGATTGAACAATCAAAATTGTACGGTGTGTGTTGAGCCTAAGGCTTGACTTTTTTTCTTGGATTTCTTCCTTTCTCTTTAAAAGGTTTTATATGGATGTGGATTGAGTAAATGTCTTTGATGCTGTAAACACTTGATTTTAACTCCCATTTTGACTTTCTCTGTCTTTTACCTCTGATCGCAGCGCACTGTGGGAGGGGCGGCAGACGCCACGCTCATATACAAAGATGAGCGGACTTTGCGGCACTGTCACCAGCCTCCCTGCACCCTCCGTGATGCCTCTCACGATGTGAATTTGTTCGTGAAACAGCTGTCAGGTAGAGAGGAGCGCTTCCCATCGGGGGCTTCCTCTGGCTTTCTCCATCTGTGCCAATAAAGGTGTTTTATGGAAGACGTAATACCGATGCCCGCACTATGATTTCTCAAGGTGTAAAAACTGTATAAGTGACATCCAATCATGGTGGGGAGGAGGTAGCATTCGATGCTAGAAAACAAGCAAGCTGGAGATGGTGAGTCAGAGATGGCCGGTGGGATTTTAATGATTACAGCTTGCATTCATTTTTTTTTTACACAGAAATGTATTGGGTTTATACAATATGTTCAAAACATTAAGACACGTGAGCAAAAAACAAGAAAATATAATGCAAGAAAACAATTGGCAACAAAGTTACAATATAGCAGTACAATTCAATCACACACGGTAAGAATAGTTAACAATCAAGTTGCTTCTTGGCACAAATACAGAATACATCATCTTGGGTTGACTTAAACCAGAGTGAACATTTACACAGTGCAAAATTACTTATTTATAAAGTTATTGTGTAAATTACCTGAATCTGTCTTGTTTTTGTATAACAGTATCTCGAGAGTGTGTCCGTGGGGACCAAATCTTGTCAAATTTGTTAGGGCAACCTTTAAGTTGGTATGTTGCCTAATAGAAAGTAGAGCTACAATTGAAGATGTTCATCCAATCACTAATTTGAGGAGGTGTGGGCTGTTTCAATTGAATGACTATGCATTTTCCAGCATAAAAGAATAGACTAATCAGTATTTTCTTAGACGTGCTAAGGAACCAGTGGTACACTATTCCCAATAAACATGCCTTTTGAGACATACAGTAATACTGGAGAGGATTTGTGTGGAGTGGATAAAGTGGGTAATACTACTTCAATAACTTTGGATTCTTGGGTAGAGCCAGACCACATATGTAAAAAGTGTAAGGTGAGTCTGAAACTGAAATCTGAATTGGTCAGTCCCATTGTAAAAATTCTGTGTGGGATGTAGTAGATCTTAGTATAGATAATCTACTACAGAGCAGAATGTTCACATTTGAATTAAAAGGACACCATCCTGAAGTATTTTTCTTTTTATGAATTTTAAATATAGAATTCAGGATCTTGAAAGCATGTTTTTTTTGTTTTTTTTTACGTATCCAGATGTTTCAGTCAACAGATCTTTTTTGAAGAACCTGCAGCACATAAAACGGGGCAGTTGTATATGTGATCTAGTGCTCCTCTGTACTGTTCTGCACTTGAATGACAGCATTCATTGAACAGGTGCTCTAATGTGCTGCTGAATTCTCTGAACACTTGTGATATGAATGAGAACTAAATAAAAACATCAACATCCACACACACACTATGCATGCGCTGAAGTTATTTAATTATACCATATTGTGTAACAAATGTTCCATTGCAGACCATTTAATTAACAGCTTTATAAACTGTCTGTAAGCTCAGAGGTATAAATGAAAAGTATCTGCCTTTTACATAATCACAATATAGCAATCAGGAAATTCCATGTTCATTCAGTTCACTTAAGCATGCTCTTTAAACTAAACTAAGGAGTGTTAAAGTGGAAAAATACAGCAGTGTTAAAGCAAACCTTAAGTCAAATAACATAAAAATCCAGCATATTATGGTGCCACTTTATTTGTATCTTTTAGTGGCTTACCAATTAAAATGGATGTAAAGTGTTTTTTTTTTTTTTTTTACATTTTCCCCCTAAAACTGCCCCAACTAAGGGCCTGTTCCCACTGCACGCAGATTGAATGCAGAATGAATGCAGAATGAATGCAGAAAAACTGACTCCAATGAATGCCTATGGGAAAATCAGAAAAATCGCGGTTAGTGGAAACAGGCCCATAGGCATTCATTGGAGTCAGTTTTTCTGCATCCAATCTGCGTGTAGTGGAAACAGGCTCTAAAGGCAGTTTTTCTGATGCAGATTTTCCCATAGGCATTCATTGGAGTCAGTTTTTCTGCATCCATTCTGCATCCAATCTGTGTGTAGTGGAAACAGGCCCTTAGGGTTTGTGTAGATGAGGCGGAGCTTTGCATTGCATTGAGCTTTTTCAAATGCACCAATCTTAGCTGTTTCTACCATTGCCCTCTTCTGGACAGAGAGCTCTGATGTCGTTACTGGAACCTCTTAATGCCACTCTTCCAGCTTAGGAGTCACAGCCCGAAGTGCTTCTACCACCACTGGGATGACCTTGGCCTAACATACCCACATATTTTCTGGTTCTACTGACCCTTGGGAATCTCTCTTGAAGGTTGACTGTATCTAGTGTATCCATGAATGTATGTATCGTGATCAGCTTCTGTGCTTTGTAATGGGGGTGGGTGTAAAGTCCCAGCTTTGGGTGTTTGCTGTACATCTAGCTGAGGTTACAAATCTTATGGGTCTTCTTACATCCTAATTGTAATGAGTAATTTGTCCATCTTAAGTTGTGTGAGCAGGTTCCTCTTCATTGAGTTGATGGATTGGCTGACCAGCGACTTTTCAGTTAGTGTAGATGTAGGTTATTTATCTATAGTCATAGCAAGTATTATTACATCAAATCTAGGGTTTCTTGTCTCATCCATTAATTGTTGTTCCAGTAGTCCATTAAGTATCTTCATATGGTATATGTATGTATATCCTGTCCAGTATATCCACCGAAGTCCAAGTATCGGGTTTGGGAGAACTAGCAGTAGTCAAGTTTTTCCAAGGACAAGAACAAGCTACTGTTGCTGCTAACAGCCAGCGGCCTATTAAAGCGAGTCATTATCTTTGTCTGTGTCTTCAGAATACACAGATATGCTTCATATGACACTTGAGAGAACTGTGTAGCGAGAGATGGAAGAAGAGTAGAGGAAATATTACGAGAATAGGGAGAAGAGAGAAAGGGAAGAAAGGAATAGAACAGAAAAAATTAGATAAAAGAGGAAAGCAGGCGGAAAACAGGAGGAAAAGTGTGTGTGTTGGGGGAGTAGGGGGCAGTGGAAGGAATGAAAATAAAATGAAGGGAAGAGTTGGAAGGAAAAAAGGGGAAAATGAGAGGAGAAAGAGTGAGAAGTGGTAAGGTGGGGGGGCCGAAATGAAAGGAGAAAAAGGGAGGATCAAGGTGATAAAAGAAAGGCGGAGGGGAGAGCACAGAACTACATTATTACAGCCGAAGAAGAAAAATGTGCTAGAAAGTGGAACATGGTTGGAAAATAACAACTTGGGGATCCAAATATGTGTTAAGCAAACAGGTGAAGTGGTTCAGGGTTGTACAAGAGAAAAGAGATAAACAAACTAAACATATACCGAGCTGTCTACAACAATGTGGTATACAGCAGTGTGACTAGCATGTATACTGTCAGGTAGAAGGTGAGTATATTTGCTTTTCCATCCTAACAGGTATTTAGCTTTATTCAGTTTCAAACCTGTAACGATTGCATAACGTATTGGTGTAGCAACACAGACGTCTGATTATTGTGTAATCTGCAGAATCACCAATAATGCACACTCTATACCTGATTATGTGGTGATCAGTATCACCAATAATGCAAGTATAGAAAGCAGAGATGTAGTGACAATAGTGTTTGGTGCAACAGTAGAGGGTGGATCTCACCAGAGGGGCTGGAGAGAACTACCAGAGGAAATGGCAGATAGTTTGACTAAACCTCACCAGTGGAGCTGGTGGGTACTATCTGCAACCAATCTGTGCTAGGCTCCACCAGAGGAGCTGGAGGGTACTAGCCAAGATAGAAGCTGAGTAGCTAGGAGCACACACCAGAGGGGCTGGTGAGCGCTATCAGCAACAGTAACTAAATAGTTAGCTAGACCCCACCAGAGGAGCTGGTGGGTACTATCAGAGCACCTCTCCAGTGACAAGGGCTCACTGGAGAGTAGAAGGGTCAGACAGGCAAGGTTCAGCAACAGACAGGCAAGTACAGTATAAAATCAGAAGGCAAGAGAATAGTAATGATTCAGGCAGAGGTTCGGCAACTTAGATCAGATGGGCAGAAGTACAGAACGTAGAGCAGAATCAGAGTCAGAGATAAGCCAGAGTTGTACACAGAATATCAATAATACAATAAGGCAATAATCCTAGTCTTGTGTGAAATCCCTGGTTTCCTCCCAGATCAAAACACACCGGAACTAGTCTAAGGTCTAACACTGACGTATTCGCAACAGCAGAAAGTTTGCAAGTGAGTGGAGAAAGCTTATGAAGCCGCGAGGAGAGCCCACAGCCACGCCCCTGCCAATCTGCCAATCCGAGCTCTGTGAGTCTCTCCCGACGTCAGCTGACGTGCCTTCCCCCAGCATAAAGGTCCTGTCTCCGCTCGCGCCCGCGTGAGACAGCGACTCTGTGAACAACTGACGCCAGCGGAATGGGTGAGACCTCAGAACCGAGAACAAAGGCGGCTGCAGGGACATCCTGCGTACCCACAGCCACCATCACAGGAGGTGTTCCAAAACCCTTCAGTCAATTTTTTTCTCGTTATTAGGGTCAATCGCTCTTGTTACACAGTCTCTGCAGATTACTCTGTAAAATCTATGGGCTAATCTGCAGCCATAGATACTTGTCGGCCTGCCATCTGCAGACTAAAGTTTGTTTTGTTGCTTAACAACAACAACCACCTATATGTCTTAAACCTATTTCTCCCATAGGACTCAAAGCACTTAGGCATGGCTCAGGCCAGCAATAGGTTAAGTGGTAAATTGTGGTGCAGAGGAAAGATTCTACAAGTCTGCAAATGCCAGACTAAACTGGTGGCTTTTAAGTTTGCATTTGAAAACCTCCAGGGATGGGATTGTCTTTACTGTGTGTGGTAGGGAGTTCCAAAGGGTAGGGGCAGCATGACAGAAAGCTCTGGCTCCAAAGGTTTTGAGATGCACTCTGGGAGAGTGACTGAGTTTAAGAATGTTGCTGATATGTTGTTGTAGGATGTGTGGTGCAGTTTTAGCTACACCAACACTGAAGCATGTTAGTAAAGCAGGGAGGTACAAAGCTGCTACTTTGATTAGGGCCCAATTTAGCATTGAATCAACTTTAAACATAGAATTGCATACATTGTATAGTGGTAGTAAGCCTCTTAGCTTGGAAACACTCCAAGCATTTAGAATTAGATTGAGGTGCAAAGAGGCACAAGCTACAGCTATATGGCGTACAAATGCAATATCTCAAGCCTGCCAGTGTATTACTGTATTACTATGCAGTTTAGTACTTACCTGGTGTCAGATCTCTCTAGCAATGAAGTTTTACCATGTGAAAATTAGCATCAAGTATTATAGCACAAAAGCACTGGATAAATTGCAATATGCAAATTAAATTTTAACACAGAAACACAGCTTCTTTTACTTCTAACAGTTTTCATAAATGTCTGAAACAGAATATTGCTATTCATCCATATAGTAGATAATTATAAATACTGTGCTAGTCTGCATTTAAATTAGTTTCATCTTTTAAAGCAGTTTTGAAATTCTATTTGAAAGCAACATCTTCAAAGAAAATGATAGCCATTGGGTGAGGTCAATATAAGATGTTAAAGTATCATGTTCTTTAACAAAAAAATAATCATGTAAGATTGCTTTGAAATTTGTCTGCATTCCCAGGTAAAATACTTTATATAGAAAGCAGCAGGGTTACAATACAATGAAAAATAATTTATACCTGCTAAATGGTTGTTATTCATGCTACAACCGTGTCTTCTGGCTCAAACATTACTATTATTATGTAGTATTTATATAGCACCGGCATTGTTAGTAGTGCTGTACAGAATACATTCTCTTGTCACTTAATTGTCTCTCAGAAGGGCTCACAATCTAATTCCTACCATAGTCCTAGGTCTATATCATGTAGTGTAAGTATTGTAATCTAGGGACAATTTTAGGAGGAAGCCAATTAACTTATCTGTATGTGTTTGGAATGTGGAAGGAAACCTGAGTCCCAGGAGGAAACCCACACCAACATGGGGAGAACCTACAAACTCCATGCATATAGTCCCATGGCTGGATTCAAACTCGGACTTCGCGCTGAGTGTGCCTACCACTACGCCACCATGCTGCCCACTGCTGGGAGTCTTCGAACAGTGTACCCTATAGGCCCCCAGGTACAGCCAAAAGTCTGTCTGACCTGTCTCACACCACCTGAGTGTCTTCTCTTACAGTGTACCTAAGATGAATATCATCAAAGGATTTATACTCACCTGGAGCTTCCTCCAGGCCCAAGGGGTCCATTAGCTCCTTCACTATCCTCCCAAGTGTTGGTTGCCGCTGTCAGGCCCGAAAAGTCTGCAACTCAGAGCACTGCACATGTGTGGTCCTAGCCATGCGCGCCACCAGTCACGCTCCCATGATTGGGATCCTTCTGCGTATCCACAGTATATAATCGCTCCCAGCTACAGCAGCACAACCTGAGGCTGCATTCAGTCAGGACTGAGCATCTGCATCGGCCTGCAACCCAGCTACATTGTGGGTCTTACTGCAATGCAATGAAAGGAACCATACAGACTGAGGGAGCAGATGTACTACAGGAGGCTGAAGGAAGCCCCAGGTAAGTAAAAATCCTTTTCATCTCAGATTTACTTTAATATACCACCCTATGCTTCATCTGCCTGAATGCAATGCAGGCTCCATGCTTTGCTACAAGCTTGCTTTCCTACGGCTCTTATTTAGATCCTGCTGCCTACTGTCAAAGACACTTGGAAGCACATACATTATGGAGAGAAAAAAATCTGCAGAAAGGAAGAAAAGAAATTAAAATCCTGGGCCTCTACACAGCTTTTGACTGGGGTTAACTGGAAACCAGGATGAGGCTACAAAACCTCTGCAAGACACTGCTGCTTCCTTGTGCACAAACGTGAGTTTCATAGATCCCGATTTCATGATTTGCAAACAAATAGTACAAGATATAAAATGAGAGTCAGTACATGGTGGTCATTAAAGAAGTTGAAATAAAGGTGATGTTGCACAATTTTAGGGGTGAAATGGGCTTGAAGTTGCCAGTGCAAAGCAAGTGAGAAGGCAAAATTAGGTTGATTTTAAGTGGCTCTTATAGGCACAATGAGCTTGAAACAGCCTCTTATACTTATAGCTGCTTTAACTGCTAGAATGTGTCCCTGTTTGCATTAGTTGATGGGGTGGTTGAAGGGTTGGTGATCTCAGAAGCTGCAGCTTAATAAAAAGTAATGTCTACGTAAATGACAGTGCAGCTCAGGTCAGATGGCAAGCTCTCAGGTCTGCCAATTTGCCAATCCGTATTCACGGTCTCTCTATCCATCTAGTTATCTAAGTAACTTTTCTTCCTGTCACTGGAAATTACTTGTCATCAGAGTCTGCCTATCAATAGAATCTGCCTGTCACTAGAATCTGCCTATCGTTATCCTGCCATATATTTTTTTTTTCTATGACTTCTTTTTATTAGATGTGTAATCATATCATTATTTTAGAGTCCCTATTTATGAGGAATGCATTATGGAGAGATTATCAGCAGACACTTTTTTATGTGGGTGTTGTTTCCCTAAAAAGAATATATTACCATATTTAAATGTACATTTACAACACTTGATACACAATTTGTTCATAATGTGAATTTTAAAGGGAAGGTTCAAGCAAAATAAAAAAATGAGTTTCACTTACCTGGGGCTTCTACCAGTAATGCGTAAAAATGTATGTGTTAATGTTCCTACATTAGCGGGAATGCGTAAAAATGTACGCAATGAGTCCCGCCGACCTACAAGGTCGGCAAGCTGCCAGCAGGGGACTGGAGCAGCAGTGAGTGACTACGAGGGCACAGGATGGCTGCATGGGGCTGGTAGAAGCCCCAGGTAAGTGAAACTCATTTTTTTATTTTGCTTGGAAATTCCCTTTAAATACTTAAGGCGGTCATGGCATCATCCTCTATCTTTTACACATGCTATTGACCTGAGAAAGTGGTTTGTAGCCCACGAAATGTGATGCCTTATCTTGTGCAATAAACAATTTTTTTGAGCATATAAGCTTAGACATTCATCTTTAGGTAAGCAGTCTCTTCATTTATTTTATTGTTTTTAATAAACACTGGGCGCCTTTGATCTCCCCAAGTACAATTGTGTAACCCTCTCTTGAAGGGTAGAGAAAGTTGTCTCACCTGTTTTGAAGAGAGCAACATACTCAGAAAGAGCCACTAACCCAAGTGTGGCATCTGCGTTACCTACATGCTGCAGTGGTTGCTATCTAGGAACCTGTCTTTGTGAGTACCTCTATTTTCTACCTACTATTTACTCCTGTTCTTCTTTGTGTGCATTCTTATCAAAGTCACTTGCTCCATCTCTTGCCTTGTATTGGGGAATCTGCTTGTCACTTGAGCTTCTTCTTCTCAGTGGAATCTGATGTTGACACTTGGCTGCCATTTGTAATATTTGCACATGATTTATCTACCTGTCATTATTAATACTATATTTGCAAGTGTTTTCTGATCTTATCAATTGCTGAGATAAAAGAAGACTCAGAGGGGGGATAAATCCATTATTGTCTTTCCTTGATGCGGCTATATGGGGCATGTTCCAAATTGATCTGGCACAGTGCTTCTTACTCTCCCCGTGGTAACAAATGTATTTTCAGTAGGTGGCTGTTGGCATGCTCTATGGGTTGGCTTTGCATCTCTTCCCCTTCCAGGACCAGAACTCATTGGTGTCCTTTCATCTCTCATGATTTTGTCTAAAACTTGTAGCTGAAATCAGAGACAAAAGGAATAATGATATTTAGCCTGAAGGTTACTTCAGAAAGGAGAATAAATGGTGGTAAATGGATATCATTGGGTTTGATGTAGAATTGTATTTCTATCTTTTACAGTGAAGCTTTCTGAGTTTATACTTGGATACAATATAAATAACATAGATATAAATACCACATCAACATGAAATGGCAGAAATGCAGCCCTGCATTGCCAAACTATTATGTAAATGATGCATCTGTTAGGAATTAGGTTTAATCCAGCAATATTAATTATTATAATCATTAGAATTATGGTTAGACTTTGTCGTTTCATGTGCACTATAAGGTTTAATTTATGTTAAGATCTGTAATTATACCAATCGTCCCAGGTACTCTGAAAAATGTCAAAAGGGTAATCAAGGCTATCTACTGCCACACTCTTGTCCATTTAGTTTTTCTCTAAACATATTTGAATATCAGATGGCTTCCATCCTCAACCTGTCAACTAATTAACTTCTAAAATATAGTTTTTGATACATATATAGGCTTGGACAAATTATAGTGTATTTTTTCGTCCAACCCTCCAGGACAGTGACATTGAGATTTGGGCTCCGCCCCCCAGAAACAGGAAACACCGAGCGTGAGCTCTATAAATCTGTTCCCAGGTATCCACACCTCAGTTGTGTGTTTCCTTCCCTGGGAACATGAGCTCTGTAAAGGGAGCTAGCTGGTCAGCAGCCTGGGAGTGCTGAGGCTGGTAATAGTTCCCTGAGGGAGCCTGCTTCACTACCCTGGAGGGTTGGAATATTGTTGCAGCAGAAAGCTCCTTACCTGCTTAAACAGGTTTTTCCCCTCTAGCAGCCACCTGAGCGGCTGTGCGTGCTAGATGGAGGACAACGCGGAGCAGCCCTGACTGAGGTCCTGGACGCAGCGGTGGGGGAATATCGGCTCTGCACGGAGGAAGGATGGCTTTGCCCCCAGTCTAGCGGTACTTCCGCCGACGAGTGACTTCACTTCCGCATTTTGCGCGGCTGCAAAACAGCGTTGTGTGCGTTCCTTGTGGCACTTAGCGCTTGGCCTTTGCCGAGGATGGACGCACGAAAACTTCAGGATCAGGTAAGCCGGCGGAGATCTTGTGGGGAGCCGCGTTTGATCACGGTCTGACTGGTCGCCGCACTGGTCTGAGGTTTGATTATGCTGCTCAGATGTATTTAGTCAGCATATGAATGACAGTGGCTAGATCAAGGATATTTGCTGAAGCTGTCTTTTTGTGGTGGCACATTGTTGTTTAAAACCAGTTAAACATGGATAACTGCACTGATCTTAAGTTTAATTAATAGATCAGAAAAAGCATGTTAGACTACTTTGTGATTTGATTACTTAAATGGAGCAATATGTTTGTTACCAGTTTAAGTATTGTAAAAGTCCTGATAGTTCAGAAAAGCATTTGTTCACATGTGACTGATTGGTTTTTGTGCAGCTCAATGTGTTTTGCATAAGTAATTGTTGCATAGCTACCTGAATGAATGTTAACTACATGGTGCATTCATTATGGGGAGTGAGCTGGTTACTGGGTTAGCTGCATATAATGTTGGATGTTTTCCATCTAA
Source organism: Hyperolius riggenbachi (assembly GCF_040937935.1). Classification (NCBI taxonomy): domain Eukaryota; kingdom Metazoa; phylum Chordata; class Amphibia; order Anura; family Hyperoliidae; genus Hyperolius; species Hyperolius riggenbachi. The sequence goes on from NC_090648.1 coordinate 419,178,621, forward strand.
GTTTGCAGGAGGGATTTATTGGTGCAGTATCACCGAATATATATATTTAAAAAAAAAAAATTTTTTTTTTTTTTTTTTGGGTTTCTCTCTCTCCTGCAATATATATTTAGCAGCTGGATGCATCTACATTCTGTCTAGATGAGCTACACTTCAGTTGGTATGCATCCTAAATTATCTGTCTGATTGCTGTACTTAAGCTTATTTTACAGATAATATGATATTCCTTTTTTATGGTAAACAGCTCAGTATATATACAGAGTATATATGAATAAACATCACATCTGTTCAGGAGAGGATTTATGTGATTAATTACAAGCTTTAATGAATTATAGTAATTAATCTCATGGTATTATTCTCTTCATATGTTTTTCAGGAGACTTCGGACTTATCCGATAGCTCTAACAGGTCCAGGAGTTGCCTTGTCTGTAAGGTGGTTTTGCCAACTAGCTGGACCAAAGCATCTTGCCAAGGATGTATTACAAAGTTAATTAATGAAGAGAATACTGCCTCCTGCAAAGAGTTTATGACTACCATGAGGCATGAAATGGTAGAAACATTTAGAGCATTCAGGGAAAATCTGCCTACAGGGTCAACTCCTGTGGTACCTCCTGTGGCAGTTATTCCCAAGGAGAATCTTAAGCCGAGAAAAGCTCTTGTAAAGACTACAAGACGTTTAATTTCTTCAGATGAAGAAGAAGAAGAGGAAATACAGGATGTTCTTCCTGGAGGACAGGTTAACAGGGATTTATCACAGGATGATATGTCAGATCAAAGTGATACGGATGAGAAACTTATGTTTTCAAGATTCAGATTTCCGGTGGAAGAGACTGATGAATTAGTGCGGGCTATTCACACTACCTTGAATATTAATCAGACCACTCCCGCTCCTGTGTCCATACATGATAAATTATATTCTGGTATGGATCCCACACCACATTTAAATTTTCCTGTACATCCCTCAACAAAAAACCTAATTAATACGCAATGGAAATACCCAGAGAAAAAACTTTTTATTTCCAGAGGGTTTAGAAAGCGATTCCCTTTTTCAGAAGAAGATGCAAAACTATGGGAAGGTTGTCCCAAGTTAGACGCAGCGTTCAGTCTAATGAATAGGGAGAATGAACTTGCTTTTGAGGATTTGGGTTTCCTTAAAGACCCAGCAGACAAGAAAATTGATTTGTCACTTAAAAAAGCTTATACAGCAGCAGTAACTAACTTTAAGCCTGCTGCAGCCACCACCTGTGTCTCTAGGACCACTTTATTATGGATAGAGAGGGTGGAAGAATTAGTCAAAACTGATGCTCCTAAAAAGGACATTTTAGAAGCTCTGAGTGTTGTTAAGAAATCTAATAATTATGTTACTGATGCTTCAACAGAGTCACTAAGAGTTACAGCAAAGACAACAGCACTAGTTAATAATGCCCGCAGAAATCTGTGGCTCAAGACATGGGACGGTAGCCAATCGTCCAAGTCTAAGGCATGTAATCTACCCTTTACGGGGGATCTGTTATTTGGCCCTCAGCTCCAAGAAGTCTTGGAGAAGACGGCAAGCAGGAAATTATCATTTCCGAAGAAAAAGAAATTCAAGCCGAATAGGCCCTTTTTTCGCCGCAATAACCAGGCGAGAGATAAAGGGGTCCAAAAAAGGACTTGGCCAATTAATAAGGAAGGGCCTAGGAGGACTCCGCTGCATAAGCCAGCGGAGCCCCAAAGCAAGCACCAGTGACGCCAGGCTGAAAGTAGGGGGCAGGTTATCTCGCTTTCATCCAGAGTGGAGAAAGATAACCTTGAATCAATTCATTTTAGACCTAATAAAAGACGGGTACAAGATAAGATTCATAAAAAAGCCCCCGGTGAGGTTTGTAAAGACTTTAATGCCGAAAGACAGAGAAGCCAGGATGGCATTACAGGAATTACTAAGAGACATGATGGACAGAAATGTCATAAAAGAGGTACCACCTCAGGAAAGAAACCGAGGGTTCTATTCTCGAATTTTTCTGATCAAAAAGCCAACCGGAAAATTCAGAATGATTCTGAACTTAAAACCACTAAACCCCTTTATTGTATACGAAAAGTTCAGAATGGAAACTGTGTATACGATGTGGAACTTACTGAATGCAGACGTGTTTATGGTGAACATAGATCTGACAGACGCTTATTGGCACATCCCAATCAGAAGGGAGTCTCAAAAGTACCTAAGATTCAGTGTACAAGGAGACGGTGGAGTGCTGCATTATCAATTCTCGTGCCTTCCTTTCGGAATATCTTCAGCACCAAGAGTGTTTACGAAAGTAATGGCAGAGGTGGTAGGAAATCTTTATCTACAGAACATTATAATAATCCCTTATCTGGACGACCTATTAGTTCTAGCAGACAATGCGGTACTGCTTCAAAGAGATCTGAAGAGGGTGTTAGGTCAGTTAGAAACCCTGGGTTGGTTAGTAAATTACCAAAAGTCACATCTGGATCCATCCCAGGTGATCAAATTTTTGGGGTTTATAATAAATTCACCCCTTCAAAGACTGTTCTTGCCAGAGGACAAGATGACAAAAGTGCAGTCGACAATAGTCAGACTTCTAGAGGCAGACGCCATCTCAGTACGGCAGTGCATGAGTATAGTGGGTCTTCTAACCTCAACAGCACCAGCGGTAGATTGGGCAATGGCTCACGTAAGAGTTCTCCAGAACTGGCTACTGGAAAACTGGAACAGAAATCAGGGCGATTTAGAAAGCGTGTTATCAATACCAACCTGGGTAAAGGAATCACTGTCTTGGTGGATGGATATAAAAAATCTTCAGTTAGGAAGACTATGGCGGTCTCCTCCAACAAAGATTATAACAGACGCAAGTTTGATGGGTTGGGGAGCCCATGTGGACGGACTATACCTGCAAGGGTCATGGACAGACCCAGTAAGGGGAGAGTCATCCAACTTCAGAGAAATGAAGGCAGTTCATATGGCCCTATTACAAGCATCAGAGTGTCTAAAGGGGCATCATCTTCAGGTTCGTTCAGACAACATAACAGTAGTAGCCTATCTGAACAAACAAGGAGGGACAAGGTCCAGAAAACTCCTAGAAGTGTCACTGAAGATCTTAGATTGGGCAGAGCTGAATCTGCTATCGTTAACAGCAGTCCATCTGAAAGGGACATTAAAACGAATGGCCGACCTTCTAAGCAGACAAAGACTGTCAAATTCCGAGCTGAGGCTCAACCCGGAAGTATTCAGAATGATAACGGCCAGATGGGGGTGGCCCGAAATAGACCTTTTTGCCAATCAGACGAACTCTCAATGCAGAAGGTTTTTCTCTCTAGATCCGAAGGGAGCATGTGCAATAGATGCGTTGGCCCAAGATTGGATCTTCAGCAAAGCATATGCCTTTCCACCAATCCCCTTGATTCCTCTTGTATTACAGAAGTTGAAACTGTCCAGAATGACTCTGATATTAATGGCACCAGATTGGCCAAAACGATCATGGTACCCGTTGTTACTAAAAATGCTGAAAAAAGATCCTTTACTCCTCCCTCAGGAGGAATTACTTTTAGATCAAGAGGAACACAGATGGGTACATGTTCCAAATCTGCATCTAAAAGCATGGTTTCTGAAAGGGATGTTCTGAAGTCCAAGGGCTTGTCAGACAGAGTGATCAAGACGGTTCTGAATAGCAGAAAGAAAGTAACCAGATCGATCTATTCTAAGTATTGGAAGACTTTTTTAGACTGGAAAAAGAGAAATAAAGTTAAAGACAATAAATTACCGACAATTCTGGAGTTCCTGCAAGATGGAATTGAGAGGGGTTTGGCCTTAAGTACAATTAAGGTACAAGTAGCAGCAATTTCTGTTTTCGTTGATAAGAAATTAGCCTTAGATCCCCTGGTGATCAGATTTATGAAATCAGTAGAAAGATCAAGGCCAATAGTTAAGAAATCATGTCCTAGGTGGGACCTATCTTTAGTTCTCAATGTACTTATGGAAGAGCCATTCGAACCTCTAGAAGAAATTTCGTTAAGGAATCTTACAATTAAAACCATATTCTTAGTAGCTATTACCTCTGCAAGAAGAGTAAGCGAATTAGAGGCACTAAGCAGTGATGAACAATTCTGTTCTATATTTGAAGACCGAGTGATATTGAAGACGGTAACTGATTTTTTACCAAAAGTATCATCAGTGTCTAATAGGGGGCAAGAGATAATATTGCCTACCTTCTGCAATAAAGCAGTTCATCCAAAAGAGAAGCAGTGGCACAAGCTGGATGTAAGGAGGTGCTTACTAATATACTTAAAAAGAGTGAAGCAACTCAGGAAAACAGACAGGTTATTTGTTAATTTCACTGGAAATAAAGTGGGAGAAAAAAATGACCAAAGCTTCGATAGCAAGATGGCTCAAGGTTTGTATTGAGGAAGCTTACAAATTGAGGCAGTTGGAGTCACCTAAAGAGATCACAGCACACTCTACTAGAGCTATGGCAACCTCCTGGGCCTATAGAGCTGGGGCATCGGCATCGGAGATCTGCCGGGCAGCAACATGGAGGAGTGTCAACACGTTCGTCAGACATTACCGTCTAGATCTGATGACAGCAGGAGAACAGTCCTTCGGGAGGAAAGTTCTACAGGCTGTGGTCCCGCCCTAAGGTGGGTGATTCCTTGTTTATCATCTCAATGTCACTGTCCTGGAGGGTTGGACGAAAAAACCAGGATTACGACCTGGTAATTCTATTTTTGACAACCCTCCAGGACAGTCCTTAGTTCCCACCCGTTAAGCATCATATATTTTGATGTGGGCAAGAAAGTATTAGGGTATCCAGTATGACTAGGTTCAGGTCTTGGGCACAACTGAGGTGTGGATACCTGGGAACAGATTTATAGAGCTCACGCTGGGTGTTTCCTGTTTCTGGGGGGCGGAGCCCAAATCTCAATGTCACTGTCCTGGAGGGTTGTCAAAAATAGAATTACCAGGTCGTAATCCTGTTTTTTTTCTTAAGCTTTTTCAATGAAGCCTATGGATTGGCAACCCATAAAAAAGGGGAGAAGTCTAAGGATACACTAACATTATTGGTAGATTTAAGCAACTATCACCTTAACAGCAATTAAACATAAATGACTGTTAATTACCGTAAAAAAAATAAAAATTGATGATATAATTAGAATCTACAGTTTGACTGTGGGCCTGATCCAATTCACTTTTTGCTTGTTGCTTCCATGAAACAATCTAGCCATCTCATTCTCTGCTGTCCCCTCCTCTTTTTGCCCTTGATCTTTCCCAGTATCAGAGCATTCTCAATGAATCCTGCCTTCTCCAATGAATCCTGCCTTCTTATTAAGGGCTTGATCCAATCTGCTTTGTCTCTAAAGTTTCCTCCTAGGAGATAATTTCTCATCTTCTTCTTAATTAACTTTTTCAGCACTCTGCAATTGAAAAAAGTTCCAAGAAATAGGTAAAAAAATACTTTGAAAACTATTCTGAATATTTTCTTGCTTGTTGGTTGCTTACCTTGCCTGCTGGTAGCTGAAAATGCATTTTATTTATTAACCACCCTGGCGTTCTATTAAGATCGCCAGGGTGGCTGCGGGAGGGTTTTTTAATGAAATAGTTTAAAAACAAACTATTTCATGCAGCCAACTGAAAGTTGGCTGCATGAAAGCCCACTAGAGGGCGCTCCGGATGCGTTCTTCTGATCGCCTCCGGCAATCAGAATTAACAAGGAAGACCGCAGTGAGCGGCCTTCCTTGTTTTGCTTACCTCGTCGCCATGGCGACGAGCGGAGTGACGTCATGGACATCAGCCGACTTCCTGACGTCAGCCGCCTCCGATCCAGCCCTTAGCGCTGGCCGGAACTGGTTTTTCCGGCTACACTGGACTCGGGCGGCCGGGGGGACCCTCTTTCGCCGCTGCACGCGGCGGATCGCCGCACTGCGGCGGCGATAAGGTAGCACACGCGGCTGGCAAAGTGCCGGCTGCGTGTGCTGCTTTTTATTTAATCAAAATCGGCCCAGCATGGCCTGAGCGGCAGCCTCCGGCGGTGATGGACGAGCTGAGCTCGTCCATACCGCCCGGCTGGTTAAGTTGAAGTATAACCAAGGAGAAAACCTAGGAGCAAAGAAGAATTAGATTGGGCCTTAAAGAGACTCAGAGATGAGTCATACTGCCATTTTTTACTTACCCAGGGCTTCCTCCAGCCCCATAAGCATGGATGTGTCCCTCGCCGTCCTCCTTAGCGCCTCCGTTAAGCTGCAATCTTCTCCAGTAGGCGGCTCAGTGATGTCAGTGGTGGCCTTCTGTGCATGCGCAGAAGGCCCCCCGCTGACGTCACTCAGTCAGTCCGAGCCCAACTGAGCAGCGTACCAGGGGTTGACTGCGGCTGAATGGAGGACTGCGGGAGGACGGCGAGGGACACGTCCATGCTTATGGGGCTGGAAGAAGCCCCAGGTAAATAAAAAAACGTCAGTATGACTCGGCTCTGAGTCTCTTAAACTACTTTCTTCCTTACTTCTCTGACATATGTGTGGTCAGTATTGGTAAAGAGGCTGGGAGATGATATGACCATGGGGCTGGGAGGTGGTATGGCCTGAGTGAGAGTGGCATGAATTGGTCTAGACAGAGACATGGCATGGGAGGGATTGGCGTGTCTGCAGTTACTGCATGTGTGACTAGCTTTCCGAACTTAAGCAAAACCTCAATAGTGACAACCCTCTGCATTGCTAAAGTGGTAAGGCTGTATATTATTCAGCCTGCTAGATAAGGAAGCAGTGACCTATAGCAAGGTCAATTTGGGGAAAAAAAACAGTTGCTGAGTAAGCTGGATAGGGGGCTAGCACTCTTATCTTACAGCACTAGAATCCCAGATTTGAGCCTTGGCTGGGAAATTATTTTCTTGGAATTTGTATGTTCATCCTGTGCTTGTGTGGGTTTCTTTTTGGAACTTGGGTTGGGTTTCCTCCCACATCCTAAACACATACTAGCATGTTCAAGAGGAACTGTAGCAAAAAAAAACATTCTGAAATGTATCACAGGTGACATAATCTTTAGTCCTCTCAGGTGCTGCTCTGAGGAATGTTTGCTTTGGAGAACATAATGCGTGAACTCCCAGAATGCTCTGAGAGAAGAATTCAGCATAGCTAAACAACCTAGGCTAAGCATCACTGGAAGGATGGGGCTGAATACAAATACACAACAATATACAGTATAAATATAGGAAACGTTTCTGATGCTGAAACCAGGAAAATGACAGTGAAAGTGGAGATGCTGAATAATTTACTACATACTGTATCAGCCTGTCTCTAGCAGCCACTAGGTACTGAAAGGGCTTTATCCAGGCATCCTCCCACTTCTCGTCATACAGTAGGAGGTCTACCCAGAGATGCTTGAAGGTAGTAATATGAGGCTCAGTCAAAAGGAGGGTTTTTGATGGATCCTGGAAAGTAACTTATCCAGGGCTATATTCCTCAGCAGTAGTCCCATGTCCAAAGCCTGCAGTCATATAGGGCTGGAGCCAAATTGTACCTGGTATGCATGAGTGCTTAAAGAGACTCTAACAAAATTTTCAGCCTTATTTCTTCTATCCTATAAGTCCCTATACCTTTTCTAACATGCTCTGGATCACTGCAGCCTTTTCTAGTTGCACTGTCTCTGTAATATATCTAATCTTCTTTTCTTTGTCAAGCTTTGTTGACTCAGAGAGGAATGCACTGCTTCTGCTGTGATAGTGTGAGGGATCGCGGAAAAGCCGCCGCATGTACTGGCGGTAAGGCGGCTGTTTCTGCGTCCGACGTGGCGGTTTGCACGCGGCGGAGTGCGTCTGGTGTGGCTGGGTCTGTTAGTTCACACAGATGGATGGAGAGCTACGCGCGTGCCAGAAGTCAGGACCTTTATACCAGCAGCAGAGGTATCAGCTGATCTGGACGATCAGCTGATTCCTGCTAGACTCCTGATTGGCTGAGTGGCTCGGGCGGGGCGGCAGAGTCCTGCAACTATATATACAGCTTGCTTGTCAGTTGCTGGTTGTCTGCCATTGCAGTCAGATCCTACAGTGTGTTTGAACCAGGAGGACCTGGGAATTCACACTGAGCCAGATTACTTGTATTATCTTTGTTATACTCAAGACTAGTTCCAGGGTGCTGAGACCACGGACCTCGCACCCAAGACTAGGGAACTGTATTATCATTTGTGTTATTCTCCTGCTTGTGACGCCCATCTTCCAGGGGTCACTAGTCACCGGGTCTTCTTGCTATTCAGCCTGGGACTCCGCCCCCTTGGATGTCTCAGGCTGCTGCAAGATCTCTGCACTTCCAAAGGGAGGTATTTCTCATACTGCCAAGGACCACCTGCTCCTCGGGTGGTCCTCACTCAAAGTTATTACTGTTGCACCAAACACTCACACTATATAGGTGTCCAGAGGTTAGTGATATATCTGTATTATCAGTGATTCTGCAGATCATCAATAATCAGGTATATATCTGTATTCTTGGTGATACTGCAGATCACCAATAATCAGATTCTCTCTGCGTGCTGACACCGATCGTTACAGATAGGGAGAAGTTATGCACGGCCCCTCCATGCCCCCTGCAGGCTCTGTGTGTGCACTTTGTTTATTAGTCACAGACAGGTCTCTGCTCCTAATTTCAGCTTTTCTGAGGGGGAAGGGAGCTGCTCATGCTGAGAAGCTGTGAGAATGCCTGACTAGAGTGCAGATAATTCACTATGTAATAAAAACTTGTAGTATATACTGTAACATGATAGATATATATATATATATATATATATATATATATATATATACATATACATATATATATATATATATATATATATATATATATATATATATATATATATATATATATATATATATATATATATATATATATATATATATATATATACATATATATATAAATAAACCTTACTTCCTGGTTAGCTGCCATGTTTTTTGTTTGTAAATACTGCCTAAAACTGGCGATTAAAAGCCAGGATCGTGGCGGAAACGGCAAAGAGGGATCCAGGAGATCACAGTGACTCGATTGGTATGTTTCTTTATTGTACAAGTCGGGCAGTACAGATTCCTTTTTAAGAGTGTCAAAGTCCTTCAATTTCCCAGAATCCACAATGTGCTCCAAGTGTGTAACTCCTTTGGTAATCCAGAGTATTGGATCCGGCACAGTAAAAAAATTAGGCAGTGATGGATTGTTGGTCCCCCGAAAGTTATCCTCAGACTGTGATGGTGATTACATAAAAGTAAAGCTTTTCTGTGGGTAAGTTAGCTGCATGAATTTTTCCATGTATTTTGTAAAACACTGCAGAAAATATAAGTGGTGTATAAATTCATAATAATGATTATTTCTGTTTATTGGAGGACTTAAGCAGAATGTTTTGAACTGTCAACATAATTCTCTGCTCAAATTTACCACTTTGGCCAATGCTGGCCATTGTTTAGGAATTGAGCCACGGTGACATATAAGAATTAGATCCTGACTCTTTCATAATGTGGTACAGTATATGTCATGATCTCAGCAGTTTGCCTAGTGATGCACTACTGAGCAATTATCCGGTGCTGAAAGGTTTTATTGCTTAAAGCACTCTGTTGCTTAAATGCTTGACGCCACTAACAATAATTGATTTTCTAATAGTACTTTTTCATTCTTAAGTTCATTTCAGTCTGCTAGAATTGTTGGGCCATCAACCAGTAAGTGGTAATGGTTCAGAACAAAAAAACAGCTATTTGTTCTAAAACATAATAATTGTGATTGAAGATCCAAGTTGCTAGATACACATCTGGGATTTAACAAAATATTTTATGTTCTAGAATTAGATTAAATGAGCAGCATAGTGTGACCTCAAGATGTTCTCATTTAGAAGACCAAAGAGAGTGACAACCTGGCCTAATATGGAACATCTTTCTGTATGAAAACCTGAAAATACTACTAAGATAAGTCATATCTGTGAAAGAAGAACTCCACCCAAAAACATTTATTTTATTTCCTTCTGAGAGCAGGAGCGCCACATCTCCTGGAGGGCTTTGGGGCTGGAGGAGAAGGCTGCATGGCACCTTAAGCTGCAAGGGCAAGGTTACATACCCTAGAAATGCTACTCAAAACCCATTAATTCCAAGCAAATTGGACCTTTGTGATTTAATCTGTTATTTATATAGCTGGCAAATTGCAAGTAGCAGAAACTGAGTGCCGACGAGGTACCTACTGCTTGAGTTATTCCCACTGCAACCATTCCACCGCATGGCAAATTTTGCTATCAAGATCCAGTCCCCACTTTCTGAACCAGAGAGGCCTGGTCCAGACGAGGGGGAAAACTTTTGGTTGGTACAAGAGAGAACAGTCCCTCCATACTGTCGGGCAGGGCCGGGCCGAGGCAGAGGCTGGAGAGGCTCCAGCCTCAGGGCGCAGTGTAGGAGGGGGCGCACAATTCATTCAGCTGTCATTCCCAATTGTGTTTGAAGCAGAAAGAAATAAGAAAAGGGGATACATGACAGTGACTGCAAGCCAGATAACTAGAGATTAACGTGTTGGGGAGGTTGGGGGCCCTGGGGCACCTATTAGTCTAATAGCAATCAATGTGTGATGGCTGGGGTGGAGGGATGGAGGGGCGCACTTTGCTGTCTCAGCCTTGGGTGCTGGAGGACCTTGTCCCGCCTCTGCTGTCAGGCTTGTTTTTATCAAGAGGTGTGTGCAAGATCAATCCAGATTTTCTATCCCCTTTAAGTTCCCTGACAGTACTGCATCACCTTCCAAAAAATGTATCTCCATTGCATCCCAGAAGCTTACCATATTCCCAATCCAGGGGGATAGTTTCGGGTAGAGCCCAGGTTAACACTCTTCTACCCCCTATACAATAATGCATGCATTGCTGTGGGCTCATGGTAATTTTACCGTACTTTAGTGCATCAGGCCCCGAGTAAAGGTCTCAGTTCCATGTCTCCATCTGCTCTGCATTATAATGCATAAGTAGTCTTCATGTGCATAAAAGTACCTGAAAATTCTGCCTAAAGGCATAGAAACAGATATTTTACACGTTGGGTTGTTAAATAGTCCAATAGAAATATGGCTTCCAACACAGGTAAAACAGTGACAAATAAAGATAGGCGGATTTCAGCACTCGATACAAGGACGCTTTATTTAAACACAATAAATATTACAACAGGATTAAATAGCCACCTGTGTCAACAGATGTTTCAAGTGCTTCTACGCCTCCTCAGGACACCCAGGCTTACCTCTTCCTGTCCACACCCACTAAATACCTGGGAGGGGGGGAGGGAACTACCCTCCAAGGGCAGTGCATTAAACATTAACCCTAAAGTAAGGAATAATACATAGAAATACAAAAAGATAAAAGCCATCAACATTATCAGCTACAAAAAGCTGAAATTTTGTTCCTATTGTCAAAGCCCAATCTGCCCAAAGAGTTAGTTAATTAAATTAACGAGGCCTCCTTCCATAATAATAATAACTCATCTCTAGACTCCCCTCTCTGTACCCCATTCATTTTAAGAAGATCTGCTACTTGTAAACATTCTGTTACCCCCATCATGACACTCATTAACATGTTCAATAATTTGACGTGCTTCCATGCCATTAGTTATAGACCTTTTATGTTGTAAAAAATCTATCCTTGAGTGGCTGGGTGGTCTTTCCTAGGTAGAACCTCCCCCAAGGGCACCAAACACAATATACCACCATGTAAGGAGACAAAAATAGAGACGGGAGCCCCCAATAGTGTATTATTGATAATAAGAAGTGATATAGTAAGTAATGAGAGATATACTCACAAACACGGGTTGCCGAGGATCAGGCAACCACTATAAGCGCATATGGGGTTGTTAAACCTGTCCCCACTCAGGTTAAGAAGTCGCTCTCTGTAGTAGGAAAAAGGAGGGTGTCCACACCCATCCACCAGATGGATAACAATATGTAATAACAGACAGAGGCACCAACAGGATAAAAGGAGAACCGTGTTTAAAATCAGTAAAAGCGGGGGGGGGGGGGGGGGGGGGAGGGGCAAGGGTGGACTTGCCTCCCCCAATATTCAAAACACAACCACTGTAATCAAATTGCAAAGAACATTTAATTTGTACTCCAAAACAAACAATTTGCAACGCGTTTCGCGGGTCTCAAGCCCGCTTCCTCAGGCGAAAATACAAGACAAGGAGCAGCTGAAACAAATAAAAATACAAAGGAATAAAAAATAAAAAATAAAAAATAATAAAACCACGTACAGTATAAACATGTCCAATAAAATACATACAGTAAAAATCGCAGTATTATCCCATTAAAAGGGAGATAATGAAAAAAACTGATGAAATAAACATGATTAAATAAACATGATTGCAAGTGTAAACATGTACATCATGTGCATAGATCCAGATACAATGTAGCCTGGACATCATCTAGATATAAACCATACAGATTCATGCAAAGGAGAAAAAAGAAGAAGGAAGTGGGTGAAAGCATGTATTCACATGTATATTACTCCTATTCGATAGACAAATGTGGTGCCATGTTATTATCTCCCCTATTAAGTGCTTATTTCACCTCTAAACTGTAGAAATCCCGGGGGTGTTGGTATTAACAAATGTGATTAATGAATTGGGCCTCAGCGTGGTCCTTTACAACGGGGGGGTCTCTTACCTTAGAAGTTATGCACTATCAGCGCAGCGCCTCTGTAGCGAGCGGGCGCCGCGCTGGTTGTTATTATACACTACAGTCATTCCCCCAATGTGAAGCTGGTGGGAGATCCCCGCTGTATTGGAGGCTAGAGCGGCTACCCACAGGGCACTATGCCCTTCATGTCAATGGCGGCGGCGGACAATGTGCCCTCACTGTGACGCACTTCCGCTTTGTCGCTCAAACCAATACACCGTGTCCTAAGAGCACGGATACCCTCCAACTTCCGCTGTTTAACCACGCCCCCCGCATGGATCTCCCGCCAGCTTCACATTGGGGGAATGACTGTAGTGTATAATAACAACCAGCGCGGCGCCCGCTCGCTACAGAGACCCCCCGTTGTAAAGGACCACGCTGAGGCCCAATTCATTAATCACATTTGTTAATACCAACACCCCCGGGATTTCTACAGTTTAGAGGTGAAATAAGCACTTAACCACCTTAGCGGTATGGACGAGCTCAGCTCGTCCATTACCGCCAGAGGGTGCCGCTCAGGCCCTGCTGGGCCGATTTTGATCAAATAAAGTGCAGCACACGCAGCCGGCACTTTGCCAGCCACGTGTGCTGCCTGATCGCCGCCGCTCTGCGGCGATCCGCCGCGAGCAGCGGCGAGAGAGGGTCCCCCCAGCCGCCTGAGCCCTGCGCAGCCGGAACAAATAGTTCCGGCCAGCGCTAAGGGCTGGATCGGAGGCGGCTGACGTCAGGACGTCGGCTGACGTCCATGACATCACTCCGCTCGTCGCCATGGCGACGAAGTAAGCAAAACTTTCAATAGGAGTAATATACATGTGAATACATGCTTTCACCCACTTCCTTCTTCTTTTTTCTCCTTTGCATGAATCTGTATGGTTTATATCTAGATGATGTCCAGGCTACATTGTATCTGGATCTATGCACATGATGTACATGTTTACACTTGCAATCATGTTTATTTAATCATGTTTATTTCATCAGTTTTTTTCATTATCTAGCTTTTAATGGGATAATACTGCGATTTTTACTGTATGTATTTTATTGGACATGTTTATACTGTACGTGGTTTTATTATTTTTTATTTTTTATTCCTTTGTATTTTTATTTGTTTCAGCTGCTCCTTGTCTTGTATTTTCGCCTGAGGAAGCGGGCTTGAGACCCGCGAAACGCGTTGCAAATTGTTTGTTTTGGAGTACAAATTAAATGTTTTTTGCTATTTGATTACAGTGGTTGTGTTTTGAATATTGGGGAGGCAAGTCCACCCTTGCCCCCCCCCCCCCCCGCTTTTACTGATTTTAAACACGGTTCTCCTTGTATCCTGTTGGCGCCTCTGTCTGTTATTGCAATATACCACCAGTTTCAATCTACAATGTATGAACTGCCTAATGTGTCATGTAATTCCCCCTATCCAAACTGAATTACCTCTTTGGATAGATTTGCATACCAATCAATGGCCACAAGGGGAGTTACCCTGCCACCTCTTTAGATAACTAATTGCTGTTAATACGAGTAGGTTTAAGTTCACTATGGACTAACATCCTTTTAATCCGATTTCCTCTCCTGACACTAATTCTAAGGGGTTTGGCTGCTACCTCCTTTAAATGTTCATCTGAGGATAGTTAATGCCAATGACTGATAAATTGGATTGGACATTGGGTATAATCAAATATAAAATTGAACCACCTCTTCCTACATGAACTTTTTGTTCATGGCATCTAACCATCAACTGAGCCCGGGTATCTGCCTGGGGATACCCTGGTACCCCCTCCTAATCAAAGTTCTGTTTACTCCATGGGCTTTTTTTCAAATTCCTCAGGATCAGAATTGTTACCTTTGAGTCTTAAAAATTGCCCATAAAGGATGGCGTCCTTTACATTTCTGAGATGGTAGCTATCAAATTGTAGGAGACTATTGGTGGCAGTGGTTTTCCTGTAACAAGTAAAGTAATGCCATTGTGTTCAGCAGAGCAATTTTAACCACTTTGTCCTCCTTGACGTAGAACTACGTCAAAGAGGCCATGTGCACTCCCACGCGCTCCAGCGGCCGATCGCGAGCGTGCACGCACCCTCCCGGCCCCAGATTGTTAGCCCAGGAATCAATGAATCGGGCCATGGTGCCCGATCACTGATTCCTCTCCCCCACAGAAAAAGCGACAGCTTCTCCAGGAAGCTTCTTTTTTTCTGCCTCCTATGTCCCTCTAAGCGTACATGTTACGCTTAGAGTGACGTCATGTAAAGTAAACAAACTCAAGGTTGCCATCTTGTGGCCAAAAAATAAAACTACATCTAAATGTAAAAAAAAAATAAAAAAAACACATACATTTACCCAAAACATACTATTTACATCCCACCCTCCCAAAAATACCCATACATTGTTTAATAATTTCTGCTCAGCAGAAATTCAACTGGAGCAGAACCCCGATGAGTGGGGAGGAAGTTTCAGTACTTCCGCCTCTTGGTAACGCCCCCTCCACTCGCCACTAATAGTTCCAAAGTGCACAACTCGCCGGAGAGCTGCACTGTGTGCGATTTTAAGGTAATTTAGCTCAGAACGATAGTGTACTAGTGTATTAGTGCACTATCATTCTAAGTTAAAATACCTTAACCACTTTGTCCTCCTTGACGAATAAAAACGTCAAGGAGGACAGGCGCGCTCCTGCGCGTCCCCGCGGCC
Organism: Hyperolius riggenbachi; assembly: GCF_040937935.1. NCBI lineage: Eukaryota > Metazoa > Chordata > Amphibia > Anura > Hyperoliidae > Hyperolius > Hyperolius riggenbachi. Next base: position 419,193,933 of record NC_090648.1, read on the forward strand.
GATCGCGTGCGTGCACACGCACTCCCGGCCGCGGATTCGGTAGCCACGGAATCAATGTATCGGGCTATGGAGCCCGATCACTGATTCCTCTACCCCGCTGAAAAAGCGACAGCTTCTCTCGGAAGCTTCACTTTTTCTGAAGCTATGTCCCTCTAAGCGTACATTGTATGCTTAGAGTGACGTCATGTAAACAAAATCGAGATTGCCATCTTGTGGCCAAAAAGTAAAACTACAAGTAAAAGTAAAAAAACATTACAATACACAAATATTTCCCCAAATAAAACACTTTTATATCCCACCCTCCCAAAAATGCCCACATAAAATGTTTAATAAAAAAAAAAAAAACATTACTATAAAAAAAAAACACAGAAATATTTACCTAAGGGTCTAAACTTTTTAAATATCTATGTAAAGATGAAATATTTTTTTGATTATTATAAGCTTGTAAATAGTGATGGTTGCAAAATGGAAAAAATGCTCTTTTATTTCCAAATAAAATATTGTCGCCATACATTGTGATAGGGACGTAATTTAAATAGTGTAATAACCAGGACAAATGGACAAATACAATTCGTGGGTTTTAATTATGGAGGCATGTATTATTTTAAAACGATAATGGCCGAAAACTGAGAAATAATGCATTTTTTCAGTTTTTTTCTTATTCTTACTGTTAAAATGCATTTACAGTAAGGTAGCTCTTAGCAAAATGTACCACCCAAAGAAAGTCTAATTGGTGGCGGAAAAAACAAGATATAGATCAGTTCATTGTGATAAGTAGTGATAAAGTTATAGGCTAATGAATGGGAGGTGAACATTGCTCGGATGCATAAAGTGAAAACCACCGAGGGCTTAAAGGGAAGGTTCGGGGAGGGCTGTAAAAAAATAAAAATCAAAATCCACTTACCTGGGGCTTCCTCCAGCCCGTGGCAGGCAGGAGGTGCCCTCGCCGCCGCTCCGCAGGCTCCCGGTGGCCGACCCGACCTGGCCAGGCCGGCTGCCAGGTCGGGCTCTTCTGCGCTCCAAATGCCGGCACTTCTGCGTCCCACGCGGACGCGCTGACGTCATCGGACGTCCGCCGGGCTGTACTGCGCAGGCGCAGTAGTTCTGCGCCTGCGCAGTACAGCCCGGCGGATGTCCGATGACGTCAGCGCGTCCGCGTGGGACGCAGAAGTGCCGGCATTTGGAGCGCAGAAGAGCCCGACCTGGCAGCCGGCCTGGCCAGGTCGGGTCGGCCACCGGAGGCCACCGGGAGCCTGCGGAGCGGCGGCGAGGGCACCTCCTGCCTGCCACGGGCTGGAGGAAGCCCCAGGTAAGTGGATTTTTATTTTTATTTTTTTACAGCCCTCCCCGAACCTTCCCTTTAAGTGGTTAAGAACCTTTCTTTTTTTCAGTTTCACTAAAGTTTTGAGGCATAACAAAGAGAAAATAAACATTAGGGATTGTCAGAAATTCCAATTTCCAATTCCGTGGAAATTCCGCTTGCTGCCAATGCCAATTAACAATACCGCAGATTTCCGAGGAGTATTTTTTTTGGGGAAATTTTTTTTGCATTCTCTGATTGGGCCAGTGCGTTCTGAGTTCTGTGATTGGGCTAAAATTGCCGGGGTTGCAGTGATGCGGTTCTCTCTAAAGAAATCCGATTACCAAGGAGTAATCTTTTGGATCATTGCTTGCATTCTCTGATTGGCCAAATACTTCTGAGTTAACTCTATATTCTCTGATTGGTCCAATACTTCCGAGTTCTGTGACTGGGCTAAAATTACCAAGTTGCGGTAATACCACATAAATCTGAGTTCTGATAGGAAAATACTGATTTCCAATTGGAAACAAGTAATCAAAATGAGCATCCCTAATAAACATTTCATATATAATATTGTCATACATAGATAAGTTTGTATAAGAAAACAAGCATATAAAACAGAACTGCACATAATAAACTGACACTGTGTCCAGAGAGGGAGATTGAACTGAATAGTCTGAAAAACAGATTGCTGCACTGATGTGTCAATAGTCCCTAGGATAGTAATGTGTTCTGCATCTTTGGAGAAGGGTTTAGGAACCATTCATGATGTATGAGGGAGAAGCACGGAGCAGGAGGGGTAAGAGGAGAGAACAGGTAGTTAGGGCTTGGACAAGATGCACCAGAAGTCTGGATTGCTCCCCAACATACCAGGAAGGATCTGGACTCAGGAGCTTCTGTACACACACTAGATCCTTGGCAGAGGTGGACCCAAATGGCTACATCGGCCGAGAACCATTCAAGATGTGTATAAGGCTTACATTGGATAGATATTGCTCTTCTACCCTCCAGTGCATGCAGGCAAAGTTAGGAAGGTGCTGGAGAGCTGCTACTCCGCGTTACAATGCAACGCCAGCTGTTCTGATGGCACTTCCTGTGTAGAGATGGGCCGAACGGTTCGCCAGCGAACGGTTCCAGGCGAACTTTAGTGGTTCGCGTTCGCCTGGAGCAGGCGAACTTTTGCGAAAGTTCGATTCGCCCCATAATGCACTATGAGGGTCAACTTTGACCCTCTGCATCACAGTCAGCAGGCACATTGTAGCCATTCAGGCTACACTAAGCCCTGGAGCCCCACCCCCCTTATATAAGGCAGGCTCGCTGGCCATGACACTCACTCGTGTGCCTGCTGCAAATAGACAGACTAGGGAGAGCTGCTGCAGATTTTTTCTCCTAGGGAAAGATTAGTTAGGCTCTTGGCTTGCTCCTGGCTGATTGTTATTGCTAAAATAGCACCCCTCAACAGCTCTTTTGAGAGCTAATGGTTTCCTGATGTGGTTTTTTTTTTGTGTGTGTTGCTCACTGACACTGACATTATAAAGCCCTATCTGTTGCAGCTGGACCTTGGTAATTGTTATTACTGTGCCAGCCAGCCCCTGCCTAACTATCTATACGGGGACACCTACCTACCTACCTATACTAGGGGACTGACCTATGCCTACCTACCTATACTGGGACTCCTACCTATGCCTAGCTAACTACTGGGACACCTACCTATGCCTACCTACCTATACTGGGTCTCCTACCTATGCCTAGCTAACTACTGAGGCACCTACCTATGCCTACCTACCTATACTGGGACTCCTACCTATGCCTACCTACCTATACTGGGACTCCTACCTATGCCTACCTACCTATACTGGGACTCCTACCTATGCCTAGCTAACTATTGGGACACCTACCTATGCCTACCTACCTTTACTGGGTCTCCTACCTATGCCTAGCTAACTACTGGGACACCTACCTATGCCTACATACCTATACTGGGACTCCTACCTATGCCTAGCTAACTACTGAGGCACCTACCTATGCCTACCTACTTATACTGGGTCTCCTAAAATAGCACCCCACAACAGCTCTTTTGAGAGCTAATCTTGTTCTTATGATCTATTTTTTTCTGTGTGTCCCACTGACACTTGTGTTGCATAGACAGCCTTGCTAATTCATACTGTGTGTGTGCCACTGCAAGCCAGGCCCAGCACATTCAGTGACTACCTGTGTGTATGACAGGTGCACATTGTAATACCCAGTACTGCATATACCTACTACCTGTTGTGTTCAGTGAACCCACCTCATCACTGCATTTACCTACCTGTTGTGTTCAGTGAACCCACTGTGAGAATTCTAGCGGTTTTATTTATGCAGGAAAAGCTGTCATGTGTATGTTTTAAGTTTTAATGTTCTATGCAAAGTTAAAGTTAGAGTACTTTTTAAAAATATTGCTCTGTGACATCTCAGCATAATCAAAGCAGTGAAACTCATAATTAGATTATTCTAGTTACAAAAAGCCAGAACATTCTTGTTTGTTAGTGTGTGGCCTTGACATTTGAAAGATGCTTCTATGTAAAGACTGGGAGAAATTTAAGTCACACTACTGTAGCAATTTTATATATACATTTGTTCATTTATTACACATAAATATTATTAGTCTAAATATTAATAATCAATACAGTTCTTCTAAAGAAAGAAATAGTTATTGTTAAACTCTATATAATATAATTTAATACTTTGAAATACATTTAAACGCTGGTGATGATTTGAGACAGTAAAACATTCTCGTGGGATTGTTTTGGTTCTGGACAGGGATGAGCAGAAACTACGCCAGTGCGAATTTACGCATCGTAGTTCGCATCTACGCATCGTAGTTCATAGGCGAAGTTTCAAACCTACTCTTACGAATTTACGCGTAGCAAAGTACCGCTACGCGTAGCTTACGCCCACTATGCGTATTTAACATGTGTATTGCGTAGTGAACTACGAATGCGTTACTCGCGTCTAATTTTCCGCATGCGATTGTATGCATACAAATGTACGCATTGGAAAGGGGAATGTACGCATAGAAGGGTTCCCATTGTATGCATTTATAATGAAATTAATGCGTACAATTTTCTGCATACTGGCATAAGTATCCGCATACACTACGCTTCTCCCTACGCGGAATTGCGTATTTTAACGCGTATTCTACGAAATGCATACGAAGCGAATATTTGTTTTCGAAGCCGTAGTTCGGCAAAGCGTAATTGCGTAAAACTACGCGTATTTCCAGCGTAGCGAAGTTGGCTGACTATGACCATCCCTGGTTCTGGAGAATTGTTGATGTATTCTGGGTACAAGGCTGTCTCAGTTAGCTGAACACTGAAAGCTGATAACACATGTTTTGGGAACAGGCGTCATGAAAAATAATAAAACAATATACCGTATATACTCGGCTATAAGTCGAGAAATTTAGGACTGATCTACTTTTGTAAAGTAGGGGGGTCGACTTATACTCGCGTCAGACCTAAATTTCTGACTTGTAGCCAAGTATCAAGCGACTCCTCTGCTCTGCATCTGCTGCATTATGCCCCCCTAATGCTGCCAGCCAGCCAGATTGTGTCCCCCTGCTCTGCTAAAATTCCTAGATGCCGCAATGCAGCTTCCCCCTGCAAGCAGGAGAATGGACTGACCCCCGCTCAGCATGTGATGCTCCAACAGCTGCTAATTGGACCCGCAGTAGCTGACACCAGTGCACACTAGAGCACAGGAACTCTGGCTTCTTCCCGATCTTCAAAGGCTTCTCCTCCATCAATATATCTGCCAGCTCGTGCAGTCAGTGAAAAGCCCGTGAAGTCTCTCATGTGACACTCCTCCTCCCCCTCTCTGTATGCACACTTTGGTTTCCATCTCTCCGTGCACAGACTGCAGTGAGTAACCCAGCAATACCCACTTTGCAGAGAAGAAATACAAGCACCTTCTAACACTGAAAAACTTTATTGTCATCTAGCCACATAAATACATCCTGAAGCTTACTCGCTTATGTTAAGTAATTCATTTCTTTTAATGATGTATGTCATATTCTGACCATAAAAGAGCAGACAGTGTGAGTAATGGAGGCATGGGAGTACAGTGTAAGTGTAGAGTAGGTGGGGGCAGCAGGAGTTAGTGTAGGTGGAGGGCTGTGTAGCTTAGATAGAGATAGCTTGAGGGGGAAAGGTCCATAAGATGCCCCTGCCCCACAAACACATCAGGTTTGGTATAAATTCCAGCTTAAGAGGGTCAAAAATTGGGGTCGACTTATACACAAGGTCGACTTATACCCGAGTATATACGGTAAGGTGTTTTCCCAATTAGTTAAAAATTATGAAATGGTGACCTCTGCCGGTTGAAGTTATTATATTTATTAATAAGAAAGGCAAATATATAGAACATGATTTTATATTATTAAGATTTATTATGAAATTATTTCTTATATGATTAATTGTTTTACAAAGAATTATATAATAAGCTTTATATTTAAATAAGTATATTAGAAGCCCTGTATGTTTCAATAAGCCCTAAATTGCTGAAGGCTCTTACAGGTCTGTGTACAGTGTTATAGTGTCAACCTGACCTGGGAAAGTACAGACACATTCCAAAAACTAATTAGCAGAAGGGGATATTATCAGAAATGCGTCATAAATGACATTGATGTTTTTGGAAGTCAATGTTTGGGTCAAAAAAGTCAACCAGCAGACAAAATGGCTGGTGACGTCCATTTTTAATTAACTGAGTCAGAAATTACCCTATATCAAATGCCAAGCACTCCAAATGACGTTAATTCCCACAAGATAAGGTAATTAAGGAATTTATAAACAATAATATTATGATTTAGGTATTCAAACATGATAAAGCATTGAGGCATGGAAGCTTTAGCCAATCAGAACCTGGGATTCAGGGAAATTCCAGATTAGGCAGCCATATTGCTTCCTATCCCTATAAAAGTAGGAGCTGAAAGCTCATAGTTTGCAGAAGCCCAAAAATCTCCTGAGAAGATACATGAGGCAGAAGCTACCTTCCGACATGTGGTTCTAGATGCTGAAGAGATGACAGAGAAGGGGTAATATGCTTAATATTCTGGTCATTTACTTTATTGATTTTTCAGCATTAAGTTCTGTTAAGATGTTAGCAAGAAGTATTTTTAGAAGCTATTTTTTATGCCATTTCTTTAAGAAGATTACTACAAGTTTTACACAGCTACTAGGTACACAGCTATTGATATAGATGAGACTAATTTTGATCTTATTCTACATAACACAACTGTTATATTCTTTTTTGAATGTACTTGGAAGATTGATGAACGCTTGGCTATAAAGGCCTTGATAAGATGGAATACTGTTAGCAGGAAACACTACTTGGAACTGTTCATATTTTTTATATATGTTGTATAATAAGCAATACAATTTTTTATATAAAATCATATACTGAGTGCTTTGATTCATTTCAAGGTATACCGTCAATCTATAATTACTGCTATAGAGGGTTCAGACCCCGCTATGCTGGATTTATATGATGGCAACGCTTTAAGGGCTGGTCCTTTACTGAGTTAGCCATCATGAAAAAGGCAAGAACTGCTCAGGTTTTTGACACCACCTCATCACTGCATATGCCTACCTGTTGTGTTCAGTGCATCCACCTCATCACTGCATTTGCCTGCCTGTTGTGTTTAGTGAACCTACCTCATCACTGCATTTACCTACCTGTTGTGTTCAGTGAACCCACCTCATCACTGCGTATACCTATCTGTTGTGTTCAGTGAACCCACCTCATCACTGCATATACCTACCTGTTGTGTTCAGTGAACCCACCTCATCACTACATATACCTACCGGTTGTGTTCAGTGACACGCTTTGCGGACTTTCAGCAGAGAAACAACTTGCCGGTGAGATGCTTGAAATGTGATAGCCCGACTCGCTGGAATTCGACCCTGGTCATGTTCTCTCGCCTGCTAGAACAGGAGATAGCCGTCACCCAGTAGCTGTACAATTACAGTAGAAGGACACAATCTGGGGAGATGGGGATGTTGTGGCCCAATAACTGGACACGGATGGGAAATGCATGCAGTCTCATGCGGCCGTTTGAGGAGGTGACCAACCTGGTGAGTCGCAGTGAAGGCACCATCAGACTTGCCCTCCATAACAGATTAAAGGATTTAAAGTTTATTCATTTCACATATACAGCAGGGCCTCGAAAGTCCCCCTGAATTGTTATTTTTGGTCACTACCTCGGGACGTGCATGCCTGCCTGCTGCCTTCCTTGGATGTGTGGTGGTAGCCATTTCTTACGCTCCAACTCCAGACCGGAATCGAACCAGGATTCCCCGGCCATTACCCGTGGTCACTCGCAATGGCAGACTTACCCTCCATGAGATTCTCGTTGCAGGTACTGAACAGCAAGCAGAACAAGTATTTAAAAAAATAGATGTAAGCTTTAACAATGGTAGAGAAAGAACAATTGAAAGTTGATAAGGCAGTCAGACATTACCTGACATCACTGAGTGAGGAAGAGCAATCTCGTCATGGTGCGCACCAGTCCAGCATGGCCGTCACTACTCAAACAGCTGTTTGCGGTGCGTTAAACATTGAGTTTAGAGTGTCAGTGTGAAGCAGTGCTCTAATTACACTTCCTGATTGATGTATACACTTGCAAGATGTTTTAAAGCACTTTAGGCCTGCAATTTAGCATTCAATGTGATTTCTGCCCTTAAAACGCTGCTTTGCGTCAAATCCAGTTTTCCCCAGGGACTTTTGGTGTCTATTCCACTCCGCCATGCCCCCCTCCAGTTGTTGGACCCCTTGAAACATCTTTTCCATCACTTTTGTGGCCAGCATAATTTTGTCTAGTTTTCAAAGTTGGCCCCCCATTGATAGTTCGCACGAACCGAACTTTTGCGGTAAGTTCGCGAACCTAAAATCGGGGGTTCGGGGCCATACTCACACCTTACTGTTGCCATTCCGGAGCAAACTCTACACTGGTGGCACCCTGATCTCACAGCTGAATCGTCTTTAAAAGAGAGTCCTGGTGCTAGTTGGACTTCCTTGGGTGGCCTGAAGCTTTCTTTACAACAACTGATCAATCTTAGTGGCAGCAATATGCTTGCCTGTGAAGCCCATTTTGTGCAAAGCAATAATGGCTCTACAACTTTAAAATGGTTTCAAGCACCACCCTACTTTTTAAAGAATCCATTCTGCAATTCTAACTCAATCAGCATGACAGAATTACTGCAGATCCTTTTGTGAGAGGGCTGAAATGCAGTGTTTATTTATTTTTTTTTTGGGGGGGGGGGGGGGGGGGGGGATTAGGTTTATTTTCATGGCCATTATCAAAACTTTTAGTTTTAGCCATGGCTGTAGTGGGCTTATGGGTGAGGGAAGGCTGTGCCTAGTGTAGGTGGGAGGAAGGGAGGAAATATGTGTAGCTAGGTTTTATGGAGAATTTTTTTTTTTGTAGTAAACAATTGTTGACCTTGACCATCTATAAAAATGCAGACACCTGTATAGAACGTGTAAAATTACACGCACACGTGCGCACACACGGACACACGCACACACTTGTTACATTAACTACAAGTTATGTTTTTATAATGTACTGACTACATTCAATGGCAATTAAAAGGAACCGAACTGAGTAAAAATATTTTAAATAAACACATGATGTGCCTGCAAATAAATTTTACATACTCGCTATCAATTCCTGTCAGAATCCCACCATTTGCTTCTAACAATGATTTCTTCCAGTTCTGACACGATTTTGTCAGAGATGAAGTATATCAGTTATTGTCAGTAATAAATTAGCTGCTGTCCCTTTCAGCTGAAAGGATAACTGATGTGCAAAGTAATGTCCATGTTTCTCTATGCCTCATGTGGGCGATATTACAGTTTAACAGTGTGCTGACCTGGAAGCTGTTACAGGGTCATTGCCATTTTTAAAATGGAGGATGAAGAATTCCATTGATCACAGTGAACAAACAGGACATTGGAGAAGAGAAAGATATTGATAAGTAGACTTCACAGGAGATGAGTTTAATTTTCAGTTCAGGTTTACTTTAAGCTTACTGTAAAGAAAATACCATAGAGAAAAGGAAAAACAATACACAAGGAATCTTTTTCTTGGTACAAGTGTAGATTACAAAAGTAGGTTAGTATTTGTGCTGTATGATTTCCTGATTTGATCAATTATTTCATGTCAGTAGAAATGCGTATTCGAGCATGCACACAGTAGTGCTGCTGTCTAATATTTATTGTAATGAAAGTCATTCTAGTGCTCTGGTGGTGAAATATTAAGAAGATATATTTTAACGGACAGTGTAGTGTGTTCCTAGATGCAAGTCTTAAAATAGATGCCAAGTTATATTATGCCAAGTTACAAACGCTGGAGTGGCACACAATATAATAGCTGATTCCCCTGGCTGGAGATATAAAATTGATGCGCCTCGCAAAATGATCCATCATTTGCCTCCAGAACAGATACTGGTGGGATATTGCAATGTTTCACAGTGTTGGTGATGCTGTATGGCAGTAAAAAAGTTTCTCCACTGAGCTTTATTTAAATAAAATAAGTGTGTTATTCAAAGTCATCCCTAAAGTAGCACTAGCTGTTACTTTGTAAAGTGCATCTGCCATGTTGCAAGAAGTAATACACTGTAAGGGAAAGGAAACAGTATGCAATAGAGGCAGATCATTTGGGATTAAAATGTTTAAAGTGTAACTGTAAGACATCAAATCAAAAATCTATTCTGTATTTTTAATCTGGTAAACAAGTAATAAGGATGTTAACCAGGCAATCCAAAAGTTAAAAATCACTTTGACTTTTCTTCTCCATAAAACATAATTCCCCAGTTTCCCTGGCTCTTATTTGGTACATCTGCCACACAAAGGAATTTGCAGGGCATGCTGTGTTTTCTTTTTTTCTTCTTCTTTACTTTCTTCTCAGACATACTGTAACTAATGCAGCCTGATTGGCTGAAGCCTCTTTCTGTTTTTCCCCTCCTGCTCCTTTGTTCCTCTCTGACTGGCCAATATTTCTCATGCTGAGACAATGCACTTTCTACTAAAGAGCTGGGTGGGAGTGTCTGAAGACCGGGAGGGGGGCGGGCAATGATGCACAGACAAGTAAGGCAGGAAATGATGTACGGATTGACTTCAAGATAGACACAGTCAAAATGGAAAATCCAAGGAAGGATTTTCTCTTTTTTTACTATAGAAAAAAAAATCACTAAAATCAAAATATGGACAGTGCAATACGCTTGTTATGTATGTAGAGCAAGTATTTATCTACTTATATATGTGCTGTTGTTTTTTCTGAGATAGTATGGCTGACAGCTCCTCTTTAGAGCTGTGGTGTTGATTGGGCAAGCGCCACTGTCGATCAGTTTCACTGCATGTAGCTTCTAGTGTGGCTGCATTCATGGTTCCGTTCTGTATTCTCCTGGGGACTCAAATTGTGATGCAATTATGAATTGACGGTAAATTATGCCACATGTTTTCCTGCTTGGTAGCAGAGTAGTGTTTAAAATTGGCAAAACAAGCTGCCGACCGTTGCCTGTGTGAACCAACCCTTACCACCCTTTCCACAGCACTGCTTTTGAAAAGTGAGGGTGTGGTGAGCAAGGATAACTTATTTTTATTTTATGTTATAAGGAAGCCTAACAGCAGTGGCTTTTGCCACACCCCGCTCATCCCCCGGACTATACTTCAAGTGATAGTAAGCCTCAGAGGTTAGAAACTGCAGGAGAGATCTAAAGGCTACTCCCAGCATCGGGAGAAATAAATGTAACTTACGGTCAAGCTTCCAATATGCACTCTGCACCTCACACCACTTCCAATTTTCACTCTGCATAGGCAGTTGGAGGAGGGATCTGAGGACATAGAAAGGGTTGGTTTATCAGCCGATCAAATTGACAAGTGAGGTTGGTGGAGGGGGGTGGAACAACAACCCCTAGACCAAACCATGCCTCCCCCCCCCCCCCCCCCCCACAGAGCAAATGTATTACCTGACCATGCTGCTTCGGAAGTCCTCTTCCTTCCAGCAGCCTCTCACTCCATGCTGCCCTCCTCCACCTCCTGATGACATCTGAGTGGCAGCTGGGGGGAGTGGAGACCCAAGGCAGCATTGAAAGCTAAATACTGCAGTGCTCCCTTTTTATACTCTGCAAAACTGGAGGAGTGAGCCCCCTTAGCCTACCCTCCCCATCCTACTCAGTCACGGGGTCTATTGTTATGTCCCTGGTGGTGGATCCAATGCTCATGTTTTAGAGTTCGGGCGTCAAGATGCTTGATTTGTATAAATGATCCAATCGAGCAAAGGTCCTTTTTATTTATTTAAGGTGAAGTTATAAAACATGGAGGGGATACATATAAAAACCGCGTCCACAAATTTGGGTGCAGCATGAAGCCAATAAACGGCTTACTAAAGTCCTGAACAAGTCCCGGAGGCGTTAATTACTATTCCCCCTCCAGGCCGCCATTGATAGTGGGGAAAGACGTAATTCATCTGCCAGCTATTGCAGGCGGACAAATTAGACTGTTTAAGCAATTTGAGCTTGGTCTTTCACCGGCGCCCAAATTAGCTTCTGAGCGCTGCTATAGCCCTAATTCACATTACGGTCTATGGTGCGCCCAAATTAGTCAGCGGCGCCAAATTGTTCTGCTTCACATGGAGGCACCAGTGGATCAGTATCAGTCAATAGCACTTGGCAAAGGTCATGTGTGACCAAAACGTTGTGCTTACTCACTGTGGTGTTAACAGACAATAAAATCTGTGGTGACTAAATCCAGGAGTTCCTTATCTTTCTACTGGTGTATGGATTATTCTTTAAGGCCCCTAGTCTCTGTTTTGCATGGAAATTTGTGGGTTACAGTGCCAAATGCATAAAAATGGGGGGCTAGATCAGGAGGTCCAGAGAATGAATAATCGACTATCACACATAAATACATCCCATACCACTAGCACCACATGGGGAACTAAAAAAATTAGGAATGTGGGATTCAGACAGAAAGTAAAAAGTTTCTAACTCTGTAATATGATACAGTTTGTTTTCTTTTATAACAACTTTGAAAATAAATTCTGAAGTTTTTTGTTTGTTTTTTTGCCTTTTTTGCACTTGCCTACTGAGCTGTCGTGGAAACCAAGCAGTAACATGTCACAAATGAAAGGTGTGTGTTTACCTCATGAAAGCGCAGCATGTGATTGTTCCTTTGTCAGAACACTTCATGTTTTTCATGTTTACTTCTGTATGTTTTAAAGTAGAAGTGTACTTAAAATACATTAAAATCAATCCTTTACTGCTACCTCATTTGGAATGCAATTAAAGCAACCGGGAGGTTTGCACCATTCAAATTACAAGAGAGGGAAGCCTCTTGATCCTCTGGATTCCAGCACTGAGGGCCAGATTTATCAAAGCATTACCAACAGTTTTTTTTCTTAAACTGTTCTAACCAGCAGGAGAAACAGTTCTGCATGATAAGAACATTCTTAAATTCTACTTAAAGGAAACCAGAGACAAAAAAATTGTTTTATCCGGCGACTGCCGGAGAGATACGTAGAGGGCGTACTTCTCTTGCGCAGACTGGCCTTCACTGGAGGAAGTTACGGGGCCTAGTACCGGAGCTGCAGGCAGCGGAGGATGTCAGCGTGGAAGCGATTCATGTGCATTGGTAGGAGGAAGCCCCAGGTATGTATAAAACTTTTTTTTTTCCGTCTCTGGTACACTTTAATAGTGCCAGTTTAGCGTGAATTTCTAAATCTGCGTACAGGTAAGAAAAGTGCAAATCCATTCCTAAACTGCTGCAGATTAAGAAGTGCTTATTAGCACTTCACCCCAGCTTGTGCAGTGTAGACTAGAGATGGCCCGAATGGTTCCAGGCGAACTTCCAGGGTTCGCGATCGCGGAGAACCGCAAACTTTTCCGGAAGTTCGATTCGCCCCCATTGTACATCATTAGGGTCAACTTTGACCCTCTACATCACAGTCAGCAGGCACATTGTAGCCAATCAGGCTACACTCCCTCCTGGAGGCCCTCTACCTCTTATAAAATGCAGGCAGCATCAGGCATTGGACTCACACATGTACCTGCAGTAATTAGAGAAGGGAGAGCTGCTGCTGCAGAGCGAGCTATAGGTAAAGCTTAGTTAGGCTCTTGTTGGCTTGTTAGCTTGCCCCTTGCTGATTCTTATAGCTAAAAAAAGCACCCCTCAACAGCTCTTTTGAGAGCTAATCTTGTTCTTGTGATTTTTTTTTTTTTTTTTTTTGTGGCCTACTTGCGTTATATACAGCCCTGTCAGTCAGTCGCAGCTGGCCTTTGGCCCCTTAATTCCTACTGTGCCACTGCCAGGCCCAGCACATTCAGTGGCTACCTGTGTGTGTGAAAGGCAGCTGCACATTTGTAATCCCAATCACTGCACCTGTTTACTGTTTAGTCCACCTACATACCTATGTGAGCGCACGCATTAATACCACCAGTCATTGCACCTGTTCACGGTACCTGTGTGTGTGACAGGTGCACATTTGTAATACCCAGCAGCATTGCATATATCTACCTACCTGTTGTTCAGTGCACCCACCTACCCACGTGAGCGCACGCAGTGTGATATTTAATACATAGCACTTGGAGAGAAAAAGGCTGTGCACCTGTCTCTTTAAGCAATTTTATTCAGTCCTTCAGCCAGCCACATACATTTCTGACATTTTTGACAACAGAAAGGAAGATGTCAAACCTTGGTTGCCGAAGGTGTTGGGGTGAGCAGGACACACGCACGTGAACAAGCGCCGGATTGGCGTGAAATGACTGTAGTGCCGTCCATTCGTCTCCCTGGTCACCTTTCCCTGCTCACCCCAACACCTTCCGCAACCAAGGTTTGACATCTTCCATTCTGTTGTCAAAAATGTCAGAAATGTATGTGGCTGGCTGAAGGACTGAATAAAATTGCTTAAAGAGACAGGTGCACAGCCTTTTTCTTTACAAGTGCTATGTGTCCTAAGTTTGTGCTCTGCACAGTTTGGGCTTGCTGCACAACTCTAAATGCATAGAAAAGGTGAGCCATCTGAGGGTGCAAGTAGAAGGGGTGAAGATTCTGTACAGCTTGTGGGGCTTTTGTAGTGGACATTACCCCCTGGGTAGCTAGCTGAGTGCCGGGTGATTTGTTGCTGCTAAAGTGTACGTGATATTTAATACCACCAGTCACTGTACCTGTTCACGATTAATTGTGTGGGACAGGTGCACATTTGTAATAACCATCACTGCATATACCTACCTGTTGTTCGATACACCCACCTACCTACGTGAGCACACGCAGTGTGATATATCACTCCGTGCATACCTGTTAACTGCACCTGTGTGACTGCACATTGTATTAGTTAAGTCAGTGCATACCTTTCACTTCATCCTCCCTGATATGGCCAAACGGGTGGAGGCAGAGGCAGACCCAGAGGAAGGCCACCCGGCAGGTCTGTTCGAGGTCGTCTTGATGTGATTTCGTGCGGCCCTAGACCAAAGTACAGTGCTCAGAAGAAGGCACGTCACATCAACTCCCAAGATTGTCAAGACGTGGTTGACTATTTAACACAGAACACCTCATCTTTCGCAGCCACAAGCGCTACTACTAGCACCACATCCTTTCCATTTGACACTTCGCAGAAGTTATTTGGTGGGGAATTAACTGATTCACAGCAACTACTGTTACAACAAGATGAAGGCGCTAAGCAAGTTACACCACCTCATATGTCTGAATTAGGTGACACTATGGACGTAAGATGTGAGGAGGAGGATGATGAAGTACCTGCTGTTGGTGAGGTTTATGACGTGTCTGAGGCAAGCAAAGCTAGGCAGGATGATTATTATAAAGACGATGATACGGATGTCACATGGGATCCCAAGAGACAAGATGACCAAGGGACAGTTCAGAGGGGAGTCAGAGAGGAGTAGGAGAAGATGAGTTCCTGAAAGAACCAGGGGGAGCTCGTCATCCGAAACAGCTGGTGGCAGTGTCTGGCACCATGTATCGCCACCTATGGACAGCCAGCCAACATGCCCTTCGTCAGCTGCTGATGCCACCATAGTGCCATCACCCCAGGGGGGCTCAGCGGTTTGGAAATTTTTTAATGTGTCTGCCTTAAATCAAAGCAATGCCATCTGTTCTCTCTGCCTCTAAAAATTGAGAAATGGAAAGGCCAACACCCACATAGGGACAACTGCCTTATGAAGGAAGATGCAGAAAAGGCACAAACTGCAGGGAGAAGAGCACATGAGAAAAAGCAGCACACAAAAGAAAAGCCACCCTCCTTCTCTTCTTCCTCCTTCAGGTGCAGCATCTTCAGCCGCTTTATCCCTTACACCTTCAAAGCCACCCTCCTCCACTCTGCCTCTCACCTTAAGCGTTTCCTGCTCCTCTGCCCACAGCAGCCAGGTGTCCGTGAAGGAAATCTTTGAGCGGAAGAAGCCAATTTCTGCCATTTACCCCCTTGCCCGGCGTCTGACAGCTGGCTTGGCGGAACTGTTAGCTCGCCAGCTGTTACCATACCAGCTGGTGGACTCTGAGGCCTTCCGTAAATTTGTGGCCATTGGGACACCGCAGTGGAAGATACCAGGCCACAATTATTTCTCTAAAAAGGCGATACCCAAACTGTACCATGAAGTTAAGAGGCATCTCTGGCACACAGTGTTGGGTCAAAGGTCCATCTGACCACGAATGTCTGGTCTGCCAAGCACGGTCAGCGCAGGTACATTGCTTACACAGCCCATTGGGTCAACCTGGTGACCGCTGACTAGCAGGGAGTACGTGGCTGTGCAGCGGACCTACTTGTGACACCTCCACAGCTTGCAGGCAGGCCTGGTGCCACCTCCTCTCCTCCTGCTACATGCTCTTCACTGTCGTCCTCCTCCTTAGCTGAGTGGCAGTTCAACTATACTGGTGCTGCACTCTTCTCTCCAGCTACACAGCCCCAGCTCCCCAGGTCCTATGCTGCATGCCAGGTACGAAGGTGTCACGCCATCTTAGACATGTCTTGCCTCAAAACAGAGAGTCACACTGGAGTAGCACTCCTGGCTGCTCTGAACAAACAGGTGGATCAGCGGCTGACCCGCACCAACTGAAGATCGGCAAAGTGGTGTGTGACAATGGCAGCAATCTAATTTCGGCTTTGAATTTGGGAAAGTTGACACCTGTACCCTGCATGGCACATGTGCTCAATCTCGTAATTCAGAGATTTGTGTCTAAGTACCCAGGCTTGCAGGACATCCTAAAGCAGTCCAGGAAGGTGTGTGGGCATTTCAGGCGGTCTTACACGGCCATAGCACGCTTTGCCGATATTCAGCGGAGAAATAACTTGCCGGTGAGACGCTTGATTTGCGATAGCCCGACTCACTGGAATTCAACCCTCCTGATGTTCGACTGCCTGCTACAACAGGAGAAAGCCGTCAAACAGTATCTCTACAACTACAGTCAAAGGGCAAAGTCTAGGGAGATGGGGATGTTCTGGCTGAAGTACTGGACACTGATGCGAAATGCCTGCAGGCTCATGCGGCCGTTTGAGGAGGTGACAAACCTGGTGAGTCGCAGTGAAGGCGCCATCAGCGACTTGATCCCATATGCCTTCTTCCTGGAGCGTGCCATGCGTAGAGTGGTGGATCAAGCTGTGGAGAAATGTGAACAGGAATGGGAGGAAGGGTTGTGGGATCAATTCTCAGCAGAAGCAGATGATTCCTCAACACCTGTGGCAGCACAGAGGGGGAAGGAGGAGGAAGAGTCATTTGGGGAAGAGGAGTCAGATGATGAGGAAGGTGTTGTTTTGGAGGAGGAGGATGAGGCGGGAGAACAACCGCAGCAGGTGTCGCAGGGGGCTTGTGCTGCTCAACTTTCCCGTGGTATTGTTCGTGGCTGGGGGGAGGAAGAGAACTTAGCTGACATCACTGAGGAAGAGCAAGAGAAGATGGATAGTACGTCTGCATCCAACTTAGTGCAGATGGCGTCTTTCATGCTGTCCAGCCTGTTGAGGGACCCCCGTATAAAAAAACTCAAGGGTAATGAGCTGTACTGGGTGGCCACGCTATTAGACCCTCGGTATAGGCACAAAGTGGCGGAGATGTTTCCAAATCTTCAGAAGGCAGAAAGGATGCAGCACTTGCAGAACAAGCTGGCAACTATGCTTTACAATGCATTTAAGGGTGATGTCACAGCACAACGCAATAAAGGTACCACTGCCAGTAATCTTTCTCCCATGACCACGCAGGCAAGGGCAGGACACTTCAGTGATCTCATGGTGATGTTGGACATGCAGACATTCTTTAGTCCAACGCCTCGCCTTAGCGCTTCCGGATCCACTCTCCACCAACGCCTGGACCGCCAGGTAGCTGACTACCTGGCCTTAAAGGGAACTTAAACTGAGAAGGATATGGATTTTTCCTTTTAAAATAATACCAGTTGCCTGACTCTCCTGCTGATCCTGTGTCTCTAATACTTTTAGCCACTGCCCCTCAACAAGCATGCAGACCAGGTGCTCTGACTGAAGTCAGACTGGATTAGCTGCATGCTTGTTTCAGGTCTGTAATCCTGCCACTACTGCAGCCAAAGGCATCAGCAGGACTGCCAGGCAACTGGCATTGTTTAAAAGGAAACATCCATATTCTTCTCAGTTTAGGTTCCCTTTAAGTGTGGATGTAGACACTGTGAGCAGCGATGAACCCTTGGACTACTGGGTGCAAAGGCTTGACCTGTGGCCAGAGCTGTCCCAATTTGCCATCCAACTTCTGTCTTGCCCTTCCTCAAGCGTCCTGTCAGAAAGGACCTTCAGCGCAGCTGGAGGCATTGTCACTGAGAAGAGTAGTCGCCTAAGTCAAAAAAGTGTTCAGTACCTCACCTTTATCAAAATTAATGAGGCATGGATCCCGGAGGGCTGCTGCCCGCCCGAAGACTAAGTCAGTCCCCACACACAGCATCTCTGTCTACTCGCCGTGTGACTGCCTGCCCCAAGACTAAGTCGCTCCCCACACAGCATCTATGCCTGCAGGCCGCTTGACTGCTTTCTCCGCCACCACCAACAGGGTCCAGGACTCCAAGTGGATTCCTGAATTTTTAAGGCCGCTGCTAGTAGCGGCTGCTAACAAAAACAATAACATTTTTTTCTGGTGCATGTACATGCCTGACTAATTTTTCTGGCTGCACTGCGGCTACAACAACAAAACAAAAAGCATGTGCGTGTGCCAATTCCCCTTCGTGATCATTACCTTGCCGCAGTGAAGGGGCTTGCGTATCACAATGAAGCAAAGACCGATGGCTATATGAGTGTCTCGGGGGGTGGCACACCAAATATAATAAGGTTGTTGCTTCATTGTGGACAGACCAAATTCTATCGGCTGAACTGTTGTTCTGTCATTCAGCTACTTCAGCCTGGCGACCATATGGGCTTGAAAACCACAATCGCCTGCACTCTCGCCATGGTGCGCACCAGTCCAGAATGGCTGTCACAACACAAACAGCTGTTTGCGGTGCGTTACACAGTGAGTTTGGTGTGTCAGTGTGAAGCAGTACTCTAATTACACTCCCTGATTGATGTATACACATGCAAGCTGTTTTAAAGCACTTTAGGCCTCCAATTTAGCATGCAATGTGATTTTTGCCCTTATAACGCTGCTTTGCGTCAAATCCAGATTTTTCCCCGGGACTTTTGGCGTCTATCCCTTTCATCCATGCAAAAACTCAGATGTTAGACCCCTTGAAACATCTTCTCCATCACTTTTGTGGCCAGCATAAATGTTTCTAGTTTTCAAAGTTCGCCTCCCCGTTGAAGTCCATTGTGATTTGCGAAAGTTTGCAAGTTCGCAAACGTTTGTGGAGGTATCGGAGGGTCGGCCCTCTCTATACATGACCAGAGTTTGCAAAAAGAAATATGGCCCGAACCTATGAAAATCGGAGGTTCGGGCCATCTCTAGTGTAGACTAGACATGATATGTGAAGTGCTCCTCCCCCCTGCTGCCAGGTGTCCTGTGAAGCTGTTCTGTGCTTAACCTTTCCAGTGCTGAGCATTGTTTCTCTGTTTTAGCTCTAATACAGTTATATTAAATACTTGTTTACATTACATCTTATCAGTTAACCTAACTTTTTATATGTAAATAATATTATGGTATTATTCCTTCTCTTTTCTTTATCAATGCAGCAGATGTATTGGTTACCACAGCAACAGCAATTTCCCTCACACTCTGCACTGCCTGAGAGATTCCTCCTTTTTTTTTATAACAGTTTAAGAAGGAATCTGCACTATCTAGTGATTTCTTAATATGTCTGACAGTTCTGCATGGGTTTCTAAAAAACCTACTAATATTTTGTCTCCTCAGATAATCTTGATAAATGTCCCTCTACCTTGAAGCTCATGGGCGTGTGGCTACCAGTGATAGCTTTAAAGAGACTGTGAAGTCTCTTTTTTTCATATCAGCCTGTTAAGAGTAAATGCCTAAGTGAAATCGCTGCATCCCCACAGCAGAGGAGTGTTCTATTACACAGAAAGCGGCCTGCAAAGTTCTACGACTGCAGGTCGCAGATCATGCTGCCCTGGTTCGCAGGGCTTTTCTTCCTGGAGAGGCTGAGCTTTGAGCAATCAATCTCCATGGGTCTCCGCCTTCTCTCTGCCCCTCTCAGTGAAAGAAGACTGAGAGGGGCGGGGAGAGGCGGCGATCCGCAGAGATGGACAGCGGAGGAGGCAGAGCTACAGCACACAGCTCTGCTTCATTGAGGAAGTGAAGCCCTGTGAGCCCGGGAGCTTTGCAGGGCTAAGCCTCAGTAATAAATTTGTCACCTGCCGTGGGGATGCGACGATTTCACTTACTTAAGGCATTAACTCTTAACAAGCTGATTTGAGAAAATAAGGGAAAAAAAGAGACTTCAGAGTCTCTTTAACTTCAAATTATTTTTTTTTTGTTGGGGGGGCACAATGAGGGCATGATGGCTGGCTGGCGGGGCACATTTTGGTGATTAAAATCAATGAGCTTGATTCACAAAGCGGTGATAACTCAGTTATCACGCCTAAAAGACTTTAGGCGTGATAACCTTTGCACCACTGAGTTATCACCGATTTGTGCTGCTCTTCGCGCGAAGCTACCGCGCGTACGCGCAAAGTCCCATAGGGCTTAATGGGAGCTTCGCGCGAAGCGCCGGGTGCTGCGCGTGCGCCTGCATGCTTGCGCGCGGAAAACTTTGCGCGCGGAAAATTCGCGCGAGTTTCTTCTTATCACGCCTAAACTGAGTTTAGGCGTGATAAAGGGCTTTTCACAGGCGTGCAAACACTTTGCACCGCTTTGTGAATCAAGCCCCATGTTTTTGTGTTAAACTTTAGATATTGTTTTCCTAACTCCGGTGATAAAATTAAGGCTAACTAGTTCAGCAATGATAGGAACCAAATGTAAACCTCACAAACAAAACTCGGAGGCTTTTGAGCAGAGCATATTGTCCAAATGATGATGCTATTATTGAAGAAATGTTACCTGCAGATGTACTTAGCTAGTTTGTGTGAGAAAACGCGGAAAAGCCGCCGCGTGCGCTCAGAACAAGGCGGTTGATTCCGCGTCCAACGCGGCGGTTTGCACGCGTAGGCCTACATCTGTCAGTATGACGGAACGCGGAGAAACCGCCGCATGCCTTGATAGCGGTGCGGCTGGCTCCGCGTCCAGCGCGGCGGGTGGTACGCAAGACATGTCTGGTGTGGCTGGGACTGATAGTCCACACAGGTTCAGAAGGACGCGCGCGCGCGCGTTGAGGCAGAACTTTTATGACAGCCAGGAGGGAGTCAGCTGACCAAGCCGGTCAGCTGACGATTGTACCAGTTCCCATTGGTCCAGCACTTAGGGGAGGTGCTGGAGAGCACTGGGCTATATATACTGGGTGCTGGTCATTCGCTGGTTGTCTGCCGTTGCGATCACTACGTGGAAGCACTCAGACCTTATTGTCAGAATCTGTGTTAACATTCTGTTATACTTCAGATTAGTTCCAGGGTGTTGATGATCAAGGACCTCACACCTAAGATTAGGAATCTGTGTTCTCATTCTGTTATACCTCAGACTAGTTCCAGGGTGTTGATGATCAAGGACCTCACATCCAAGATTAGGGACTTCTGTTACCATTCTGTTATACTTCAGACTAGTTCCAGGGTGTTGATGATCACGGAGCTCACACCCAAGACTAGGCATTGTTTATTATCTGTTATGACTTTCTGCTTTTCTGACCACTCTTCTGTTCACTGATTTGGTACTTCGCTATATCTGATACTCTGTTGCCAAACCCTGCTTGCCTTTGGATTACCAAATCAGTAGGGATGGGACGAATCCACAATTTTTTCGAATCCGAATCTGAAAAGGTTCTCGAATATCTCGAACCTTTCGAATCCCGAATCTAACGAATCCTGCACAGAAGAATTGTGCGATCCGTGGTATAGTTGCCCGCAGTATAGGTAGCGAGGTAAAGGTGCCTTCAGTATAGCTAGCTAGGTATGGGTGCCTTCAATATTGGTAGCTTTCAGTATAGGTAGCAAGGTATAGGGGCCTGCAGTATAGGTAGAAAGGTATATGGGCCTTCAGTATAGGTAGCAGGGTATATGGGCCTTCAGTATAGGTAACAGGGTATATAGAGGCCTTAAGTATAGGTAGGTATGTAGGTAGGTATAGGGGCCTTTAGGTAGGTAAAGGGACCTTCAGTATAGGTAGCAGGGTATAGGGTCTTAAGTATAGGTAGGTATGTAGGTAGGTATAGGGGCCTTTAGGTAGGTAGGTATAGGGGCCTTTAGGTAGGTAGGTAGGTAGGTACGTATAGGGGGCCTTTAGGTAGGTATAGTGTCCTGTAGGTAGGTAGGTAGTTAAAGGGACCTTCAGTATAGGTAGCAGGGTATAGGGCCTTAAGTATAGGTAGGTATGTAGGTAGGTAGGTATAGGGGCCTTTAGGTAGGTAGGTAGGTACGTATAGGAGCCTTTAGGTAGGTAGGTAGGTATAGGGGCCTTTAGGTAGGTAGGTAGGTAGGTAGGTAGGTACGTATAGGGGGCCTTTAGGTAGGTATAGTGTCCTGTAGGTAGGTAGGTAGTTAAAGGGACCTTCAGTATAGGTAGCAGGGTATAGGGCCTTAAGTATAGGTAGGTATGTAGGTAGATAGGTATAGGGGCCTTTAGGTAGGTAGGTATAGGGGCCTTTAGGTAGGTATGCACGTATAGGGGGCATTTAGGTAGGTAGGTATAGGGGCCTTTAGGTAGGTAGGTAGGTAGGTATAGGGGCCTGTAGGTAGGTAGGTATAGTGGCCGGTAGGTAGGTAGGTAGGTATGTATAGGGGGCCTTTAGGTAGGTATAGGGGCCTGTAGGTAGGTATAGTGGCCGGTAGGTAGGTAGGTAGGTAGGCGTCGCTCCCCCCGCGAGCGGCGGATGCGCGGCGATGCAGCGTCGGGATTCGGCGGATTCGTAAAGTGGAAAATGGCGTCGGGATTCGAATCCATGAATCTCGAATATTTCCCAATATTCGAGGGATTCGTGGATTCGCCGGATTCGTCGTCCCATCTCTACAAATCAGCCTTCTGTCTTTGTACTGTGTATGTCCATGTGTTTTACTTTATTTGTAGAAAGGACTATGGTATAGACATAAAGCACAAAATCTTGTAGGTCTTGTGGTACAAAAATATCCAAAATCTTTATTGACACAGTTACAAAATTCTTAAAAAGGAGGTCTCTGCAGGATGCTCCTCATTTGCATGAATAATCACAGGAAATTTCAGTAATTTGTAAAAAAGGCTTTCAGCAAGAAATCAATTGGCAACGACACGCTCGTTTCGGACATATAATGCCCTTCATCAGGCCACTGTATAAGCACTTTCTACAAAAGAGATCAAAAAAATTCCCATTAAGAAACATTAATATAATGTATTGAATAAACGAGTACCGACACCCTACAGAAGAGGTTCCAAACAAAAGGTGAACCTAAAAGTATAAAGAAATCAATAATATACATGTACACCAACCTATATATCCTGTAGGCAATACATGGCAGGAGCAAAGGGTATGACAGAAACTAGGTCTGACCAAGCAGACACATATCACACCTGGCAAAAAATATATAAAGAGTATAAATATATATAGAGAAACAGTCCGCACTCAGAGACACTGCACAATGAATATGACCAACAGCATCACTATATTGCATAAACTACATCAATTATAGGTACAATGAGATGGCAACTGGTTAAAGTCTCTATAAAGCCTGACCATAATGTGTTGAATGTGTTGCAGTACTAGAGACAGTGAAGGGTCCACACGACTAACACATAAGTCGATTATGATGCTACATATAGTACCCAACATCACTAACATATAGTCCTGTCACTGCACAAAAACGAATTGATTCCTATAAAAATAGACCAAGTCTATATACACATAAGAGTCCCAGCATATAATAAAGAAAGGGATCTACAAAATATGAGACCAATACATATATGCATAGATACTTACAATCCTGATGGCAGGTGTAAGGATCACCAGGCAGCTATAGACAGGAGTGCAGCTGTGTAATGGCGACTAAGCCACTTAAATACAACTACTCAGCGTCCCTGGAGCACCAGGGCGCATGACAGGAAATCATGCAGCCAATAGCAATTGGCAGCCTCAGAGGACGCAACCAGCCCGGCACTATGCGTCCAGCGTGTGCTCGTAACCACGCTGGAGCGCAAACCGGAAGTTGTAGGCGAGGACTTCCGCCCATGCGAACCAATTGGAGGAAGGCTGGCTGGGCACCAGGAAGTGCTCGGCTTGTATGTAACCAAGCCGGAACGCACGAGTCTACATCACTGAACACAGGCCAATTGGGAATGGTGTGGGGCGTTCCCTATGCAAATAACACCTTGATGGTGCACACCAAATATGTTACACCTCGTCTATGGCTATAGTGGAGTCCCCAAATGCTATGTATTTCACAGCCCCATAAAAAAGGGAGTCTAAAAAGCATCCCCCATAACGCACATATGTGCAACCACATATATATGGATAACAGACTCAGTCACTATTTGACGCTGATGGTCAATCCAAAGCATAGCTAAGCATCGCAATAGAAGAATGGTCACCTCTTAAAGGGGAACATACCAATAAGTAAAAAGAGACAAAGTCTCATTGAAAGGGGCACAAATACCCCAACCGGGAGTCCCCTAGACAGAAGTGACCATAAAATGTATAGGCTAAACAGTGTCACAGAGTGCAGACTATATATGTTGAAATGCCAAGTTTACCTCGTCTCCATACCATGTAGGCCCAAGGAGGGTAAGTATTATACATCGATCGTTGTCAATTGAGGTACATCAAAGACTAAAAAAAAAAGGAAAGATACAGAGAAACAAGTTATTACAAGGGATGAAACAAAATACTCCTACTTAAAGCATATTACCACACATGGAGGGAAAACGACTCAGGGTCCTAAATTCTATTGTGGCTTGTATTCTACATTCATGCCATAGGGAATAAGGGTTTGTAATGATCTAATCCACTGGGCTTCCTTGTGTAACAAAAGAGCCTCCCTATCTCCACCTCGTCTAGGAGGAGCAACTGCCTCCAAAACGAAGAAGCGCAGTTGATTCGCCGCATGTCCTCTTTCGACAAAGTGCTGGACTACAGGCGAGTCAATCTCAGAAATACTCAAATTTCGACGCAGGGCCACGTTGATATTGGACCTATGTTCTACTATTCTTTCCTTGACCGGCCGTGTGGTTTCACCCACATATAATTTGCCACAAGGGCATTTAATCCCATATACAACATATGGTGTAACACATGTAGCATAATGTGAAAATTTTATCTCAAGACCTTTCATAGGGTGATTAAAGGTTTTACCCTTCATCACCAGCTGGCAACATGAACAGCTAAGGCAAGGAAATGTCCCCTTGCGAGTAGGGTCAAGAACCGTCTGGAGATTTACTCGACCTGAGCCGATATCAGCTTTGATAAGGTGATCTCTAATCGATTGTGCCCTTTTGTAGGCAACCATGGGTGGATTTTTAAATAATGGCACCTCGGTCCTCATGGATCTTAAAATTGGCCAATGCCGTTTGATCACTGAAGTTATTTGTGGAGATATAATGTTGAAGGATGTGGCAAGGATCATCCGATCCACCTCCCTATCAGACCCAGTTTCACGTACCCGTAGCAATTCTGACCGTTCACGGTCCAGAATTTGCTTTTTAGTACGTTCCACCAAGTTTTTAGGATAATTTCTTTCCATAAACCTAGATGCCATACCTGACATGCGCCGTGTAATTTGTGTTTGATCACTCACAATACGTCGGACACGCATGAACTTGGACTTGGGTAACAATTCACGTAAACTCTTTGGGTGAAAGCTTCTAAAGTCGAGTAACGTGTTTCGGTCTGTTGGTTTAGTGTAGAGGTCGAAAGACAACAATCGTCCCGACCTACACACATTCACATCCAAAAATGCAATTCTTTCTTTTTCAACATTACATGTAAACTTCAGTGATGATGATGCCACCTGTAATTCATTATAAAAAAGCTCGAAGGAGGACCTGGGTCCAGACCAGATCAAGAATATGTCATCAATATAACGGCGCCATATACAGGCGTGATGTTTAAATAAATCGTTCTGGTAGACCCAGTCCTCTTCGAACCTTTCGACAAAGATATTAGCGTAAACAGGTGCGACATTAGACCCCATAGAGGAACCCCTAAGCTGTAAATAAAAGGTATCCTGAAAAAGGAAAAAATTCCTCTCAAGGACCAATTCGAGTAATGACATAATGAAATTAATCTGTACATTAGCAATCATTTCATCTCTCAATAAAGACTGCCTAACAGCTTCCTTCCCCTCCATGTGTGGGATGCAAGTATACAATGATTCTATGTCAAGTGTGACCAAAAAACAGTCATCATGAGGCAAAACCAGCTCACTAAGTTGTCTGATAAAATCTGATGTATCCCTAAGGTATGATTTTTGGTTTAACATATATTTTCTCAAGACCTTATCGAGAAATATAGCTGTATGCCTTAAGATTGAATCACAACCTGCTACAATGGGACGACCCGGTGGCTTTTCTAGTCTTTTGTGGATCTTTGGGAGGCAGTAAATAACAGGGATGATTGGTTTATCATTATAGAGATAATTATATAGTTTTTGGTCAATAATACTGCCCTCCAAGGCATCATCCAAAACTACCTTCAGTTCCTTAAGAAATTTAAAAGTGGGATTAACATCTAGTTTTTTATAAACTCTATCATCAGATAATTGCCTCAGGATTTCAGAAATGTAGTCACACCTATTCATAACGACAACCGCTCCCCCCTTATCTGCTGGTTTGATCAAAATAGACTGGTTTCCTTTTAATTCATACAAAGCATTCTTTTCAGCTATGCTTAAATTATGTTGCATAAATGGGAAACTACCCCTCCTGAAGTCTCTCTCGAGCCTCACCATATCTTGTTGACCAGCCTAATATAAGCTTCTACTCGTTCATCACTTTGTGGTGGTTTATTACCTGTAGGCAAGAAGAGGTTTACATCTTTGGCGTTATATAACGTCTGATTTGATTCTACCCTTGGTAAGGCCATAGGTTTTGAGAAGAAAGTTTTCCATCTAAGCTGGTCAAAGAATTTTTCAAGTTCAATATCCAAATTAAAGAAATTGGGTGAAGCAGTAGGACTAAACGAGAGGCCCTTAGACAACACAGAGATTTCATCATTGGAAAGGGTGTAGTCAGAGATATTGATCACAGGGGATAACTGTAAGTCCAATCCGGATACTCCATCTGTCACATGCGGTCCCTGAAATAATAATCCCTCTTCGGAATTTGCTTGGGTGTGGGTTTCTTCTTCGGAATTTTGGGAGGCACCTGTCCTGGTACCCCTAAAAAAGAGGGATCCGAGGCAGATGATCCAGAAGAAGGTGTAGGTGAGTTTGGAACACTTGGTACCGGTTTGGGATGTCTTTTTCTTGATTTCGGGTGGCGTCTCCCACCTCCTGGTGTATGTGGGTGGCCTTTTTGTTGCCATTTATATACGTAACCTGATGTATAGTCTCAACAGTCCCTTTGGAATTTTTCTCTTTTAGTTTGCAATACTTCCTTCCTATATTTCAAGAGATTCTCCTCTAGAGAGGCTATTTGTGCGTCAAATGACTCCTTGGGAACTTGACTAGATAGTCTCCAGACGGTTCTTGCCCCTACTCGCAAGGGGACATTTCCTTGCCTTAGCTGTTCATGTTGCCAGCTGGTGATGAAGGGTAAAACCTTTAATCACCCTATGAAAGGTCATGAGATAAAATTTTCACATTATGCTACATGTGTTACACCATATGTTGTATATGGGATTAAATGCCCTTGTGGCAAATTATATGTGGGTGAAACCACACGGCCGGTCAAGGAAAGAATAGTAGAACATAGGTCCAATATCAACGTGGCCCTGCGTCGAAATTTAAGTATTTCTGAGATTGACTCGCCTGTAGCCCAGCACTTTGTCGAAAGAGGACATGCGGCGAATCAACTGCGCTTCTTCGTTTTGGAGGTAGTTGCTCCTCCTAGACGAGGTGGAGATAGGGACGCTCTTTTGTTACACAAGGAAGCCCAGTGGATTAGATCATTACAAACCCTTATTCCCTATGGCATGAATGTAGAATACAAGCCACAATAGAATTTAGGACCCTGAGTCGTTTTCCCTCCATGTGTGGTAATATGCTTTAAGTAGGAGTATTTTGTTTCATCCCTTGTAATAACTTGTTTCTCTGTATCTTTCCTTTTTTTTTTTAGTCTTTGATGTACCTCAATTGACAACGATCGATGTATAATACTTACCCTCCTTGGGCCTACATGGTATGGAGACGAGGTAAACTTGGCATTTCAACATATATAGTCTGCACTCTGTGACACTGTTTAGCCTATACATTTTATGGTCACTTCTGTCTAGGGGACTCCCGGTTGGGGTATTTGTGCCCCTTTCAATGAGACTTTATGTCTCTTTTTACTTATTGGTATGTTCCCCTTTAAGAGGTGACCATTCTTCTATTGCGATGCTTAGCTATGCTTTGGATTGACCATCAGCGTCAAATAGTGACTGAGTCTGTTATCCATATATATCTGGTTGCACATATGTGCGTTATGGGGGATGCTTTTTAGACTCCCTTTTTTTATGGGGCTGTGAAATACATAGCATTTGGGGACTCCACTATAGCCATAGACGAGGTGTAACATATTTGGTGTGCACCATCAAGGTGTTATTTGCATAGGGAACGCCCCCCACCATTCCCAATTGGCCTGTGTTCAGTGATGTAGACTCGTGCGTTCCGGCTTGGTTACATACAAGCCGAGCACTTCCTGGTGCCCAGCCAGCCTTCCTCCAATTGGTTCGCATGGGCGGAAGTCCTCGCCTACAACTTCCGGTTTGCGCTCCAGCGTGGTTACGAGCACACGCTGGACGCATAGTGCCGGGCTGGTTGCGTCCTCTGAGGCTGCCAATTGCTATTGGCTGCATGATTTCCTGTCATGCGCCCTGGTGCTCCAGGGACGCTGAGTAGTTGTATTTAAGTGGCTTAGTCGCCATTACACAGCTGCACTCCTGTCTATAGCTGCCTGGTGATCTTTACACCTGCCATCAGGATTGTAAGTATCTATGAATGTGTACGGGCATCTTTGTGTGCAGCATCTTGCAAAGATTTTATCTGATGGGGAGTGCAGCTCCATAGAATAGACTGTGTAGAGTATGGCTCTCATACTACATGGAATGGGGTATAATTGGTCTGTGATCTTGCCTTTTCCGAAGACTTTTATCTCAAGTGTGTATGCAGCATTAGTTTTCAGCTTGTAAGCCTTCTTCAGACTCTATTCCTCTTGAGTGACAATGTTAAAATATACAAGCAGAAAGAGATAGAGATTTTTTTGGCAAATATAAGTGTCATCCAGATACATTAATCCTTGCATGCATTGTGAGGTATTTATGGCAAATAGATACGACCCTTGGTTTACTTAACGGCACCTACATAGACTCAAGCTGACATAGAGAGTATTTAAAGACCCTATCCTATTTAGAGTTGGGCCGAACGGTTCGCCGGCGAACCTGGTTCGCGCGAACCTAGGTGGTTCGCGTGCGGGTACCGCACGCGAACTTTATTGCGGAAAAGTTCGCCCCATTGCGGTTCGCCCCATAATGCACTGAGGGTCAACTTTGACCCTCTACATCACAGTCAGCAGGCCCAGTGTAGCCAATTAGGCTACACTAGCCCCTGGAGCCCCACCCCCCCTTATATAGGCAGGCAGCGGCGGCCGTGGCCACTCGTGTGCCTGCATTAGTTAGAGTAGGGCGAGCTACTGCAGTCTCTCATAGGGAAAGATTAGTTAGCCTTAGCTTGTCCCTGGCTGCATACCTGTTCATTGATCCTGCCACTGCATACCTGTTCATTGATCCTGCCACTGCATACCTGTTCATTGATCCTGCCACTGCATACCTGTTCATTGATCCTGCCACTGCATACCTGTTCAGTGATCCTGCCACTGCATACCTGTTCATTAATCCTGCCACTGCATACCTGTTCATTGATCCTGCCACTGCATACCTGTTCATTGATCCTGCCACTGCATACCTGTTCATTGATCCTGCCACTGCATACCTGTTCATTGATCCTGCCACTGCATACCTGTTCATTGATCCTGCCACTGCATACCTGTTCAGTGATCCTGCCACTGCATACCTGTTCATTGATCCTGCCACTGCATACCTGTTCTGTGAACCCACCACTGCATACCTGTTCTGTTCAGTGGACCCGCCACTGTATACCTGTTTAGTGAACCCGCCACTGCATACCTGTTCTGTTCAGTGGACCCGCCACTGTATACCTGTTCAGTGGACCCGCCACTGCATACCTGTTCTGTTCAGTGAACCCGCCACTGCATACCTGTTCTGTTCAGTGGAGTTTGGTGTGTCAGTGTGAAGCAGTACCTTAATTACACTCCCTGATTGATGTATACACATGCAAGATGTTTTAAAGCACTTTAGGCCTGTCATTTAGCATTCAATGTGATTTCTGCCCTTAAAACGCTGCTTTGCGTCAAATCCAGATTTTTCCCGGTGACTTTTGGCGTGTATCCCACTCCGCCATGCCCCCCTCCAGGTGTTAGACCCCTTGAAACATCTTTTCCATCACTTTTGTGGCCAGCATAATTTTTTTTTTTTTTCAAAGTTCGCATCCCCATTGAAGTCTATTGCGGTTCGCGAACTTTAACGCGAACCGAACCTTCCGCGAAAGTTCGCGAACCCGGTTCGCGAACCTAAAATCGGAGGTTCGGCCCAACTCTAATCCTATTCACTGTACGCTGCTAGAGCCTAGAAACAGTAAACTGTATGTTACTAAGCAGGAGGAGCACTCAAAGAGGGGGGGGTACAGGGATTCCCAGGGAAGCACAGTAGCATGGAAACTCTCTTGGGCTTTGGTGGAAAAAGTTGATCTGGTCCATGCTACTGTGCATGCTTGAGCCGCAGACAAGGATTTGTCAACGGTCTTTCGGGGCATGCAGCGCTTGACCGACTCTGTGGAAGAAGACAGAGGAAACTTCTGGATTATCCAGAAGCTTCTTTCGATTCAGTTGAGTGCTCATTTGGGACAGTTTTTTTCCCTACAGGTAAACTTAACCACTTGAGGACCTAGGGCTTTCTACCCCTTAAGGACCGGCCACTTTTTTTCCATTCAGACCACTGCAGCTTTCACGGTTTATTGCTCGCTCATACAACCTACCACCTAAATGAATTTTGGCTCCTTTTCTTGTCACTAATAAAGCTTTCTTTTGGTGCTATTTGATTGCTCCTGCGATTTTTACTTTTTATTATATTCATCAAAAAAGACATGAATTTTGGCAAAAAAATGATTTTTTTAACTTTCTGTGCTGACATTTTTTAAATAAAGTAAAATTTCTGTATACATGCAGCGCGAAAAATGTGGACAAACATGTTTTTGATAAAAAAAAACCCATTCAGTGTATATTTATTGGTTTGGGTAAAAGTTATAGCGTTTACAAACTATGGTGCAAAAAGTGAATTTTCCCATTTTCAAGCATCTCTGACTTTTCTGACCCCCTGTCATGTTTCATGAGGGGCTAGAATTCCAGGATAGTATAAATACCCCCCAAATGACCCCATTTTGGAAAGAAGACATCCCAAAGTATTCACTGAGAGGCATAGTGAGTTCATAGAAGATATTATTTTTTGTCACAAGTAAGCGGAAAATGACACTTTGTGAGAAAAAAAAAAAAAAAAAAAGTTTCCATTTCTTCTAACTTGCGACAAAAAAAAATGAAATCTGCCACGGACTCACCATGCCCCTCTCTGAATACCTTGAAGGGTCTACTTTCCAAAATGGGATCATTTGTGGGGTGTGTTTACTGTCCTGACATTTTGGGGGGTGCTAAATTGTAAGCACCCCTGTAAAGCCTAAAGGTGC
This sequence comes from Hyperolius riggenbachi, assembly GCF_040937935.1. Classification (NCBI taxonomy): domain Eukaryota; kingdom Metazoa; phylum Chordata; class Amphibia; order Anura; family Hyperoliidae; genus Hyperolius; species Hyperolius riggenbachi. The sequence continues at coordinate 419,225,675 of NC_090648.1, forward strand.
TCATTGGACTTTGGACCCCTTAGCGCAGTTAGGCTGCAAAAAAGTGCCACACATGTGGTATTGCCGTACTCAGGAGAAGTAGTATAATGTGTTTTGGGGTGTATTTTTACACATACCCATGCTGGGTGGGAGAAATATCTCTGTAAATGACAATTTGTTAATTTTTTTTACACACAATTGTCCATTTACAGAGATATTTCTCCCACTCAGCATGGGTATGTGTAAAAATACACCACAAAACACATTATACTACTTCTCCTGAGTACGGCGATACCACATGTGTGGCACTTTTTTGCACCCTAACTGCGCTAAAGGGCCCAAAGTCCAATGAGTACCTTTAGGATTTCACAGGTCATTTTGAGAAATTTCGTTTCAAGACTACTCCTCACGGTTTAGGGCCCCTAAAATGCCAGGGCAGTATAGGAACCCCACAAATGACCCCATTTTAGAAAGAAGACACCCCAAGGTATTCCGTTAGTAGTATGGCGAGTTCATAGAAGATTTTATTTTTTGTCACAAGTTAGCGGAAAATGACACTTTGTGAAAAAACACAATTAAAATCAATTTCCGTTAACTTTTGACAAAAAATAAAATCTTCTATGAACTCACCATACTCCTAACGGAATACCTTGGGGTGTCTTCTTTCTAAAATGGGGTCATTTGTGGGGTTCCTATACTGCCCTGGCATTTTAGGGGCCCTAAACCGTGAGGAGTAGTCTTGAAACGAAATTTCTCAAAATGACCTGTGAAATCCTAAAGGTACTCATTGGACTTTGGGCCCTTTAGCGCAGTTAGGGTGCAAAAAAGTGCCACACATGTGGTATCGCCATACTCGGGAGAAGTAGTACAATGTGTTTTGGGGTGTATTTTTACACATACCCATGCTGGGTGGGAGAAATACCTCTGTAAATGGACAATTGTGTGTAAAAAAATCAAAAGATTGTCATTTACAGAGGTATTTCTCCCACCCAGCATGGGTATGTGTAAAAATACACCCCAAAACACATTGTACTACTTCTCCCGAGTACGGCGATACCACATGTGTGGCACTTTTTTGCACCCTAACTGCACTAAGGGGCCCAAAGTCCAATGAGTACCTTTAGGATTTCACAGGTCATTTTTGTTTCAAGACTACTCCTCACGGTTTAGGGCCCCTAAAATGCCAGGGCAGTATAGGAACCCCACTAATGACCCAATTTTAGAAAGAAGACACCCCAAGGTATTCCGTTAGGAGTATGGTGAGTTCATAGAAGTTTTTATTTTTTTGTCACAAGTTAGCGGAAATTGATTTTAATAGTTTTTTTTCACAAAGTGTCATTTTCCGCTAACTTGTGACAAAAAATAAAATCTTCTATGAACTCACCATACTCCTAACGGAATACCTTTGGGTGTCTTCTTTCTAGAATGGGGTCATTTGTGGGGTTCCTATACTGCCCTGGCATTTTAGGGGCCCTAAACCGTGAGGAGTAGTCTTGAAACCAAATGTCGCAAAATGACCTGTGAAATCCTAAAGGTACTCATTGGACTTTGGGCCCCTTAGCGTACATAGGGTGTAAAAAAGTGCCACACATGTGGTACCGCTGTACTCAGGAGAAGTAGTATTATGCGTTTTGGGGTGTATTTTTACACATACCCATGCTAAGTGGGAGAAATATCTCTGTAAATGACAATTGTTTGATTTTTTTACACACAATTGTCCATTTACATAGAAATTTCTCCCACCCAGCATGGGTATGTGTAAAAATACACCCCAAAACACATTATACTACTTTTCCTGAGTACGGCGGTACCACATGTGTGACACTTTTTTGCAGCCTAGGTGCGCTAAGGGGCCCAACGTCCTATTCACAGGTCATTTTGAAGCATTTGTTTTCTAGACTACTCCTCGCGGTTTAGGGCCCCTAAAATGCCAGGGCAGTATAGGAACCCCACAAGTGACCCCATTTTAGAAAGAAGACACCCCAAGGTATTCCGTTAGGTGTATGGCGAGTTCATAGAAGATTTTATTTTTTGTCACAAGTTAGTGAAAAATGACACTTTGTGAAAAAAAACCAATAAAAATTAATTTCCGCTAACTTTTGACAAAAAATAAAATCTTCTATGAACTCGTCATACACCTAACATAATACCTTGGGGTGTCTTTTTTTTCTAAAATGGGGTCACTTGTGGGGTTCCTATACCGCCCTGGCATTTTACAGGCCCAAAACCGTGAGTAGTCTGGAAACCAAATGTCTCAAAATGACTGTTCAGGGGTATAAGCATCTGCAAATTTTGATGACAGGTGGTCTATGAGGGGGCGAATTTTGTGGAACCGGTCATAAGCAGGGTGGCCTTTTAGATGACAGGTTGTATTGGGCCTGATCTGATGGATAGGAGTGCTAGGGGGGTGACAGGAGGTGATTGATGGGTGTCTCAGGGGGTGGTTAGAGGGGAAAATAGATGCAATCCATGCACTGGGGAGGTGATCGGAAGGGGGTCTGAGGGTTTGGCCGAGTGATCAGGAGCCCACACGGGGCAAATTGGGGCCTGATCTGATGGGTAGGTGTGCTAGGGGGTGACAGGAGGTGATTGATGGGTGTCTCAAGGTGTGATTAGAGGGGGGAATAGATGCAAGCAATGCACTGGTGAGGTGATCAGGGCTGGGGTCTGAGGGCATTCTGAGGGTGTGGGCGGGTGATTGAGTGCCCTAGGGGCAGATAGGGGTCTAATCTGATAGGTAGCAGTGACAGGGGGTGATTGATGGGTAATTAGTGGGTGTTTAGGGTAGAGAATAGATGGAAACACTGCGCTTGGGTGGTGATCTGATGTCGGATCTGCGGGCGATCTATTGGTGTGGGTGGGTGATCAGTTTGCCCGCAAGGGGCAGGTTAGGGGCTGATTGATGGGTTGCAGTGACAGCGGGTGATTGATGGGTGGCAGTGACAGGGGGTGATTGATGGGTGGCAGTGACAGGGGGTGATTGATGGGTGATTGATAGGTGATTGACAGGTAATCAGTGGGTTATTACAGGGGAGAACAGATGTAAATATTGCACTGGCGAATTGATAAGGGGGGGTCTGAGGGCAATCTGAGCGTGTAGATGGGCGATTGGGTGCCCGCAAGGGGCAGATTAGGGTCTGATCTGATAGGTAACAGTGACAGGTGGTAATAGGGAGTGATTGATGGGTGATTGATGGGTAATTAGTGGGTGTTTAGAGGAGAGAATAGATGGAAACACTGCGCTTGGGTGGTGATCTGATGTCGGATCTGCGGGCGATCTATTGGTGTGGGTGGGTGATCAGATTGCCCGCAAGGGGCAGGTTAGTGGCTGATTGTTGGGTGGCAGTGACAGGGGGTGATTGATGGGTGATAGGTGATTGGCAGGTGATTGACAGGTGATCAGTGGGTTATTACAGGGAAGGACAGATGTAATTAATGCACTGGCGAATTGATAAGGGGGGGGGGGGTCTGAGGGCAATCTGAGCGTGTGGGCGGGTGATTGGGTGCCCGCAAGGGGCAGATTAGGGTCTGATCTGATAGGTAACAGTGACAGGTGGTGATAGGGGGTGATTGATGGGTGATTGATGGGTAATTAGTGGGTGTTTAGAGAAGATAACAGATGTAAACGATACATTTGGGAGGTAATCTGACGGCGGGTTTGCGGGCGATCTAATGGTGTGGGTGGGTGATCAGATTGCCCGCAAGGGGCAGGTTAGGGGCTGATTGATGGGTGGCAGTGACAGGGGGTGACAGGGGGTGATTGATGGGTGATAGGTGATTGGCAGGTGATTGACAGGTGATCAGTGGGTTATTACAGGGAAGAACAGATGTAATTAATGCACTGGTGAATTGACAAGGGGGGGTCAGAGGGCAATCTGAGCGTGTGGGCGGGTGATTGGGTGCCCGCAAGGGGCAGATTAGGGTCTGATCTGATAGGTAAAAGTGACAGGTGGTGATAGGGGGTGATTGATGGGTGATTGATGGGTAATTAGTGGGTGTTTAGAGGAGAGAATAGATGTAAACAATGGATTTGGGAGGTGATCTGATGTCGGATCTGTGGGCGATCTATTGGTGTGGGGGGGTGATCAGATTGCCCGCAAGGGGCAGGTTAGGGGCTGATTGATGGGTGGCAGTGACAGGGGGTGATTGACGGGTGATTGATGGGTGATTGACAGGTGATTGACAGGTGATTGACAGGTGATTGACAGGTGATCAGGGGGATAGATGCATACAGTAAACAGGGGGGGTGGTCTGGGGGGGGGGTCTGGGGAGAATCTGAGGGGTGGGGGGTGATCAGGAGGGGGCAGGGAGCAGGGGGGGGGATAAAAAAAAAAATAGCATTGACAGATAGTGACAGGGAGTGATTGATGGGTGATTAGGGGGGTGATTGGGTGCAAACAGGGGTCTGGGGGGTGGGCAGGGGGGGTCTGATGGGTGCTGTGGGCGATCTGGGGCAGGGGGGGGAGAAATCAGTGTGCTTGGGTGCAGACTAGGGTGGCTGCAGCCTGCCCTGGTGGTCCCTCGGACACTGGGACCACCAGGGCAGGAGGCAGCCTGTATAATACACTTTGTAAACATTACAAAGTGTATTATACACTTTGTATGCGGCGATCGCGGGGTTAACATCCCGCCGGCGCTTCCGTATAGCCGGCGGGATGTTGCGGCGAGCGAGCGGTGACAGGCGCCGGCGGAGGATCGCGTCACGGATTACGCGATCGCTCCGCCCATGCCCTTAAATGGACCGCCGCCTCTGTGGGTGAGCCGGTCCTTAAGGGCTCCACTTCCCGGCCGCCTCTGTGCGTTAGGCGGTCGGGAAGTGGTTAATAATGTGTTCCCCTAAAGAGATAGAAAACTGCCCCCATTCCAATTACCGTACCTATTGTTTGGTTTGTAAACACTTCCCAGCAGCATTCTTTCTGACTGTTGTGTGTGCTACACTAGCTCTACTATCTATGCACTCAGTTTGACCATTAAGGTGCGTACACCCGCACGACAGCAGCAGACGGGTCCGTACGCACTGAACAGCCTTATCAGTCCGCCGACAGTGCATACACACGCAGTACAGTCTGCTGAAAACCCGCCCAGCGGGAGGCGCCGACACACCCGTCGTTGGCTGCTGTCGTGCGTGTGTACGCACCTTACCTCTTACTGTGAACCTACTACTGCTGTCCATCTCTGTGTGAAAGCTAACATATCTGGGATCTGTAATCAAAGCTGATCTTTGCTGTCTATATGCCTCTCTCTGTTTCCTTCTGTTCCAAGCGAAGTAGGAAGAGCATTCACGGGGTAGACAATAACTGGGGCAAAAGTGGTACAGTTGTCCAGAGCAAACCAGTCAGAATCCTTATTTTAGTAACCACCGTAAACCTAATTTGTTACCCTGGGCAACGACTCCAGTTTTATCCAAATTGCTTTATGGAACGTTTGTGCACATCAGATCCAGAGCATTTATATGGCAGGCTGTGTAAATATAAGCTTAGAAAACATGTTCCAGATTACAAATGTTGTCATCCGAACAAAAAAAAGAATGTCTTTAATGAGATAAGACTAGATTTAAAAATAGGGCTACAGGACTGGAAAAACAAATAACTGGAATACTAATTCTGTTCAAGATAACTTACTTTAAATTAATGTTGACAGACTGAATGCTGAAAATTGTTTCTCTTCAAAGTAATCTTTACTCTCTTGGTACATGGCAGGAAGGGTAATGAAACATCCCCAAAAAAGAATTCACTTGTCTCTTTCTCTTCTTAAATATGGGTTCCAATCTGTTGCTTCAAGTGATAAATGGTTTGTTTGTTCACTTTCATTTAAATAACTGTGTTGCTTCATTCATTTTCACTCTATTATAAATCAGAACATGAAGTAGTATTATTTATCACAACAAAATTACTTTTTTTCCCTTTTTCTTCTTGGAAACACTGGTCATGTAGACATCAGAAAAGTAAGCATTTGAAGCGTGTCTTGTCAGGGTTGGATTGCAGGCATTTGCAGTGAAGCAGGTGGTTTCGGCACACGGCGGTTAACAATGAGCACCGAAATTAAGTGCTGCTATAGCAGTAATGCTATAGTGTACAAAAGCGCCGAAATTAGGTGCTGCTATAGCAGTAATGCTATTGTGTGCAAAACGTGTAAGCCTATTTCGGGGTTCCAGCATTTTTCAGACCCTGAATTACGGCTCCCTCCAGATTGCTACGACTTTAAAAGGGGAATAGAATTTAAAGAGAAACCGTAATCAAGAATTGAACTTCATCCCAATCATTAGGTGATATCCCCTTTAACATGAGAAATATTTTCCTTTCCTCAAACTGATCATCAGGAGGGTCTGTATGGCTTGTATTGTGGTGAAACCCCTCCCAGTGTCCGTGGTCCTGACAGTTTCCTGTCTGTGAACCTCATTGCATTGTGAGAAATGGCTGTTTACAGCTGTTTACAGCTGCTAATAAAAGCAAGCAGCATCTCCTTCCACTGACATCACCTGCCAGCAGTAAAAATGTCACCATGTGATAAGTGTCAGGATGTAAATTTGGGGAGAGGAAACATTTTACAATGGGAAAACACTGACCAAGTCATTTATACATAATTATTGTAAAAATGAAGCACTTTTTTTGTTACAATATATTTACTGGAGCTCCTCTTTAATGCCACGGGGGATTTAAGTGGCAGCAGGGTGAGCCATCATTTGGCTCACCCTGCACCCAGCTCACCGGCGGCATACTAATACGTACGCATTTGCAGACCTAAAGTAGTCTACTGCTACAGCATACCTGATCACAAGACTATGAATACAGTGACATCTCTTAAGATTGGAGGTGTGTACTAGACTTAAAAAAGAAGCCCCTGCTGTTAATGTTGTTTTTTTGTTTTTTGTTTTTTGTTTTTTTTTTAACTAGAATAAAATAATAATAATGAAAAAAACTCTTTTAGTGGTTGTCTGAAAAGATGGCAGCAACACCCCGGAGACATTACAAAATATCAATTCTTGGCACTTATTTAAACCTAGAATTGGCTTACTATGAATGTTAAGGGCTCCTATGAAACCTATTTTCACTCCGTGAAGCAATCTCAGGTGAAAAATATTTCTCGTGGAATTACTATTCACAGAGTGTCAAGGAAGCCCAGAAATCATGCATATCCTGTGCCTTTTAGCAACACCACATTTTTTTGCTGAGATTGCACCTTCCAAAGTTGTGAACTGTAATCAGGGCCGGGCCGAGGCATAGGCTGGAGAGGCTCCAGCCTCAGGGCGCAGTGTAGGAGGGGGCGCACAATTCATTCAGCTGTCATTCCTAATTGTGTATGAAGCAGTAAGAAATAAGAAAAGGGGATACATAGCAGTGACTGCAAGCCAGATAACTAGATATTAAGGTGTTGGGGAGGTTGTGGGCCCTGTGGCACCTCTTAGTCTAACAGCAATCAGTGTGTGACGGCTGGGTTGGGAGGGATGGAGGGGCGCATTTTGGTGTCTCAGCCTTGGGTGCTGGAGGACCTTGTCCCTGCTCTGACTGTAATCATTCATTTTTGATAAGGTATTGATAAGGAGTTGGGTGTTACGGAGAGTAATACGAATAAAAAGTTAGGTAATATTGTTAGGAGAGAAATAAGCAGAAATTTCAACTTGTGGTATGTGCGCTGAACATAAATGAATAATATAGCCTATTGTAATATATTTTATGATTTTCAGTTTGACTTGTATTTCATCTGTAAAATTCATTAAATACTTTGACCATCGTTACAAAAAATGTATGCACACTGAAGCCCATTAACATCATTATCTTCATCTCTCATATTCATGCGTTGTACTTAAAAGACTGAACATTAGTCAAAGAAAGGTGACAATTCTACAATAGATTGAATTGATTTGCATGAAAAAAAAGTGATGGATCTAATTACTTTAATTTTCTGTGTGTCACGATTCTAAATAATGATAGTTATTTTTATTCCAAAGGAAAAGAAAAAACTAACATGGAACAGTTGTCATTATTCATTTTTAAATAAGAAGCACAGATAAGACTAATTCATCTGAAGATGTAAAAACCATCCAGGAGTTGTATAAAGACAAAACAAACACTCATGATGTAACAGGAACTATAGCAAAATGGTGAACTTTTTAGGCATAGTGTTAATTGTTACAATTTACAGAATCTAGTGTATATTTAGTAATGCCATGGGATGCCTACCTGTTTTAATTACTTCTGACCGCAAGGATGTTTTCACCCTATGGACATGAGCAATTCTCACATTTCAGAGCTGTTCCCATTCATTTGTCAATAACTTTATCACTGCTTATGACACTTAAATGATATAGATTTTTTTAGGACAAATTAGGGTATTTGTGGGTATTTTTTTAACTACTTTTCTTAAAGTGTAGCTGAGATAAGACATCTCAGGTAACATACATACCTGGGGCTTCCTTATGCCCCCTTGAGGCTGCTCAGTCCCTTACCGTCAACTCAGGTGGCTCCTTTACCCCACACTACGGTCCGAAAGCCTGGCAAAGTCACGCTTCGTCATGCATGCACAGACCAGCATTGCATGCTCCCCAGGCTGGTAGCATTCTGCACTTGCGCAGTACAACTGCACAGATGCAGAATGCTCCTTGTGATGGGAGCATGACTGGGGAGAGCGCGTGGCCAAGCTGCACATGCGTGATGAAACGCGACTCGACCAGGTTACCGGACAATACTGCTAGGGACAGGACCCACCTGGGGAGACAGCGAGGGACTGAGCGGCCTCAAGGGGGCTTAAGGAAGCCCCAGGTATGTATAGAACCTCGGATATCTTTCATCTCAAATTCACTTTAAAGCATTTTAAAGGGAAAAATAAGATGGAACACCCCTTCAGAATGACTGAATACATAAACATTTTTGGAAAGTATGGAAATAATCTACCATTTCTGCCTGGCAATAGCATCTCTGGCAGTATGAGTCTTTAGCACTGTCTACTTTATTAAGTCTCAATGGAATAGTATATACCAGGGGTAGGCAACCCGCGGCTCCAGAGCCGCATGCGGCTCTTTTTCACCTTCGCCTCGGCTCCAGTGTCAGTGGCTGCGGCGCGCGTGTCAGCCGGCTCAGCCGCGGCTCCGGTGTCAGTGGCTGCGGCGCGCGTGTGCTGTCGCTGGCCGGCAGCCTATCAGAGAGGCCGCCGGACCAGTGCAGTGCAGGGCTTCGGGTGGCCATTTTCCCGTAGCCATGCAGTGTAATGCAGGCAAGACGTGACGTAGGAAGAGGATCGTGGGAGTTGCGCGCCACAAGGTCGGGAAAGGAGGAGATCGTGACAGGAGGTCTTCTGACTAGGTGAGTAAATGGGTTTTTCTTTTCAGATCTGCTGAAGGATTGTGCATATTGGGGTCAGATCTGCTGAAGGATTGTGCATATGGGGGTCATATCTGCTAACGATTTGTGCATATGGGGGTCATATCTGCTGAAGGATTGTGCATATGGGGGTCATATCTGCTAACGATTTGTGCATATGAGGGTCATATCTGTTAACGATTTGTTTTATAATGGTTTTGCGGCTCCCAGTTTTTTTCTCTTTTCGGAAACGGGTCCAAGTGGCTCTTTATGTCTTAAAGGTTGCAGACCCCTGGTATATACCCTATGCAAAAAATTCACCTGGCTCTGTCAGCAGTAAATCTGTACCAACTCATTGGAGAATATTGTATGTTCCTGCTCATTTCATAGTAGGAAACACAAATCTCACAGTGATTCACTTTGCCAGAAGTAACGATGCAAGATTTTCTGATAGCTTTAAAAATGTAAATCTGGGTGAGGTCAAATTTTATAATCCACAAGCATTGACTAAAACATTTTATGGATGGATATTGAAAAAAAAATGCAATTGTATTCATGAAGTTATGTACAGAAAAGTTCCTCTTTAACATAAAGTATAGCTACAGAACGTAATAAATATGCATAAAAAACTAAAACTAAAACATAGGTAATGTCAGGGGAATACTGAAAATATAACCAGTCCTTTAGGAATAAAAAGCCCCATAGAAATAAAATATGAGCTTTATTGTGCAATTTAAAATCCCAATGGGCTCAAACAGACTTATCAAAGTATATCTAGGGAATGGTAAACCAGAAGGTCTGTTGTGCTATTGAGTGTAGTTGCACCCTCCACAGTGGGAGTGTATAGCAGCATATACGATACAACATGTTCCCTAGACATTCTTTGTTATGTCTGTTTTTGCCTATTGTGAATTTAGATGACTCAATAAAGGTTATATTTTATGTCTGCATGGCTTTTTATCCCACGTAGGGTTAGTTTTACAGGTGTCTGTTCTTCCCTCTTTTCTTCACGGGACTTGAGACTTTACACCAATTTCTCTTTTGAGTTTTATCCAAGTGATGGGTAAAATTAATTGCACTCTATATCACAAAGTAAACATTCCCCTGCTTGTCACCTTGCACCACTTCATGTTAGATGAGATCTCAGCAGAGTTTTAATATTAATTACCGTATACTGACACTTGCTTTGCACTGCCTGATGTCATACAAAAGAACTGATCCTTCCCGTTCGATTAAATAAAGAATGGACTTTTCTATTTGTTCAATAAAATACTGAATATATCTAGAAATATGAGACTGCACACCTTCCAATACTGCTGGTTGCTTGGCAAGGTGACATACAAATCTATCCATAAATACAACATCCAAAGATACTATATAGCCAGCACACCAGGGAGAGTCACCTAAGCATGCACCCTTTATTCCAACAGCATAATAATACTCACAATAGTTTTGGGGCCACTCAAGGTAAACAAAAAAGTGTTGACAGTGTTTAATGCTTTTGGAATAAAGGACACGTGCTGAGAAGAACATTCAAGGTGCACTGGCTATATATTAACTTTGGCTGCAAAAAATAAACATTGGTTGCAAGGGCTTTCATTTATCAGGATTTTGCGAAATGTTATGTTTTTGTTGAATTCTCATTTTAATCAATTAACCGGTGTCAGGAACACTGTAAGTAGAGTCTATGCTGCATCTGTGGCTCTTTAAAGGGGCACTATGGTTAAATAACAGCTCATAAGATAATTTAATATAAAATATGTGCAATTCTAACAATGTTTAACACATATGTTGTGGCAGGATAAAAGTCTATTTCAATATTACATTACCCTTAGTTAGAAATGAGTCGCGTCGGCAGAGGAAATTATCTGACGCCAAATCAGCACATACCATTGTGCATTAGGAGGCTGTGTATCAGCTGTTTGAGCTGCTGTTTTAATCCCCCCTCTGATATTTCGTGAGAGGATTTCAACAGAGCCATACGTCAATGTCCTGAGACGTACGGCGGCTTAGATGAGTAGTAAAACTGCTGGGGAGAGCCGTTAGTAGTTGGAGGAATCCTCTCACGAAATATCAGAGGGGGGATTAAAACAGCAGCTCAAACAGCTGATACACTGCCCCCTAATGCACAATGGTATGTGCAGATTTGGCGTCAGATAATTTCCTCTGCCGACGCGGCTCATTTCTAACTAAGGGTAATGTAATATTGAAATAGACTTTTATCCTGCCACAATATGTGTTAAACAATGCTAGAATTCCACATATTTTATATTAAATGATATTATAAGCTGTTATTTAACCTTAGTGCCCCTTTAAAGAGTAACTGTTAGTGATGAAAACCAAAATCCATTCTCTATTTTTATCACAGATGAAGAGGATGATAAAAAGGCAATTCCAAACTTCAAAATCAATCTGAATTCTTTTTATTGAAGGTTAATATTAATCCTCATGTGCCCAGCTTTTACTCGTACATTAGTTGCAACTTGCAAATGAGAAGTTGCAGTGCATGCTGGGGCGGTGCTCCTTTACTTTCCTCCCCTTTGCAACAGCTAGTTCAGCCTGATTGGCTGCAGCCTGTGTCACTCGCACCTTATTCCTCTCTCATTGGCCGCCTCCGTGTCTGCTACTGTCCGCCCCCTCCCTGCACTCCAGCCGCATCAATATGCATTCCCACTGCTTCAGTGGGCACTACCGCATTCATGGAAACCCCCTGACCCTGCTACCATCTCCACTCTGCACTTCTCCCGCAGCATTATAGAGCTTAGCAGGGAACAATATATGCAGCGCACACAGACTCAACTCAACATAGTTCCAGGCAAAGGAGCTGCATTTATTCTTCCCCGCTAAGCTCTATAATGCTGCGGGATGAGCGGGGATGCTGCAGGGTTGAGGGTAAATGCAGGGGGAATCCCTATGGATATGGTAGCAGGGCTTAGGGGGTTCCCATGGATGCAGGGGTGCCACTGACATGGCTCTCTATTGCTGTGAGGACGAGGGGGGGGGGTAAGGGAGGAAATTACGACAGCATTAGCTTCAGCCATAAGGACTAGTGTTGGGCGAACAGTGTTCGCCACTGTTCGGGTTCTGCAGAACATTACCCTGTTCGGGTGATGTTCGAGTTCGGCCGAACACCTGGTGGTGTTCGGCCAAACTGTTCGGGTTCGCCCGAACGGCTCAATGCCTGGCCGAACAGGGCCCCTGTTCGGCCGAACAGGGCCCTGTTCGGCCGAATACGGCCCCCCTATGGGGTCGCAGGCATAAGGGGGGAGCATGCCCCGATCGCGGGGGGGGGGTCGGAAATTCCCCCCACCCCCTCCGCTAGCGCTCCCCCCTCTGCCCGCTTCCCCATACAAAAGTTTAAGGAAAGTAAAATAGTACCGGTGGTAGTGGCTGGCAGTGGCACTGTGAAGTGAGTGAGGAGGAGGAGTCCGGAGAGTGACGCGTTGAGGGAGGCCGGGCAGCGGGCGGTTCTGTGGTAGTACCCTTGTGGTACTTCCGCCCTTTCTCTGACCTCACGTCCTCTGCGTGATGACGCATACGAGGGTACGCGTGACGCGTACCCTCGTATGCAGAGGACGTGAGGTCAGAGAAAGGGCGGAAGTACCACAAGGGTACTACCGCTGAACCGCCCGCTGCCCGGCCTCCCTCAACGCGTCACTCTCCGGACTCCTCCTCCTCACTCACTTCACAGTGCCACTGCCAGCCACTACCACCGGTACTATTTTACTTTCCTTAAACTTTTGTATATGGAAGCGGGCAGAGGGGGGAGCGCTAGCGGAGGGGGTGGGGGGAATTTCCGACCCCCCCCCCACGATCGGGGCATGCTCCCCCCTTATGCCTGCAACCCCATAGGGCCCCCAAAAGCGGGATGTTCGGGGAGTTCGGGGTTCGGCCCGAACATGCCGAACATCGCGACCATGTTCGGCGAACGTTCCCGAACCCGAACATCCAGGTGTTCGCCCAACACTAATAGGGACTAGAGATGGCCTCCTGCTCCTGCCAGGGAACAGAATTCTCTTTATTTATTTATTTTTTATAAAATTCACAGAAATCAAAACGTGGACCGTGCAATACATCTGTTACGTAGTTTTTCCCTAACCATTTAAGTGTATGGCTTGAAAATGAGAGACTCCAGGCTCCTCCTCCTGGGGAAACACAATTAGCAAGAAGCGATTAAAAGCCCCCACCCCACCCCCTACCCTTCAGTATTCTTGTGTTTCCGGCCAGTCTGGGACACAGTTAGCAGGAGTGCTTGCAATGCAGGGATAGCAGGCTAGATAGGCTGTTTTTATCTGGATTTCTTTCCTTTCTTGGCCTGTGATCAGGCGCTGGGAGAGAAAATCCTGGCCTATGTTAGTGGGCTATCTGGTGGATTGGCGGGCGGCTGTGCGTGCATGTAATAGAAAAACTCACAATTGCTATGCAGCACGGCGTTCTCCTCTTGGCGGACCGCTTGTTGGGGCTGGAGCTGGGAGTTGCGGGCGAGCAGAGGCAGAGTGATCCGGACGCCAGCAGGCCTGAGCGGAGGTGACGTACGCGCGCGCAGGCGCATAGTGACGTCACTTATAGGAGCCAGGAGGCGGAACTATACGGAAGTCCGGCGGCTGGCCATATACGGAAGACGCCGCGGACTCTGGTGGGGAAGCACTGTGCATAAATAGGAGTGCTTCCGGCGGCCCGCCCGGCGCAATGGAGGAATCACAGACGGGTGTGGAGGCTGCATCAGGCACGAGTGCTCCATCGGACAGCTCTACGGCGGTAATGTATATGGCTGCAGAGAAATAAATGTCCTGCCTGTATGTTATGGGGATGTATATGGGGATGGGGATAGTATGGCTGACAGCTCCTCTTTAACTTATGCAGCGTAGATTCAATTCTGCAGCTTACCACGGTATGAGAGGCTCTGGTCCTTAACTGGTTAAGGTTCCAGGACGTACATTCTACGTCCTAATTAGTCCCCCTGTGTGTTGGAGGACGTAGATCCTACTTCCTGCATTAAATCCTGCTGTCTGCCAACCCTGCGCGTGCACACACATGCGTGCACGTGAATAGTCCTGTGAATGATTGTTGCGGTTAGCTAGCAACAATCATTCAATAAAGTTAGAAAAAAAAATCTGTGAAAGTTTAAAAAAAAAAAAAATTAAAGTGACATGGGCCCAATGAAATAAAACGTTTTTTTTTTTATTACCCGTTAATTTTTGACCCAAACTTAGCCTATTAACCCATTATTGACCCCTGCAATACCTATGCCTGTTTATAAACGTTTAATGACTGCCTCCAGGGGCGTTGCTAGGATCCTAAGAGATCCGGGGCACTTTTAGGCACTCCAGATGGAAAATGGGTGTGGCCACTCTCTAGAATGTGGGTGTGGTCATGGATGGAGCCAAATTTACATGAATTTAACTGCAGTCTAAGTAGGCGTGCCCAGAAAAATGTGGGATGAAGCCCCCTTCTCAGGGGTGCAGCTAAGGTTTTTGTGGCCCCAAGCAGACTGCAGAAAGTGGCCCTAGGCGAAAAATGGGCGTGGTTATCCCGCCAAAAAGTGGGCGTGGCATGACAGGTGGGTGGAGCAGGAGGATGGGACGGGGGGCGTTTGCGCCGAAAAATGGGCGTGGGGGGTGTTTGCTACGGCCGGGGCCATGACATTGAAAATAAATGCAATGTGGGCAACATTTTCAGCAGAAAACGCAATTTGGGCAACATGTCAGCAGAAAAATGCAATTTAAGCCACATTTCAGCAGAAAACAAACACAATTTGGGCCACATTTCAGCAGAAAACAAACGCAATTTGAGCCACATTTCAGCAGAAAACACAATTTGGGCCACATTTCAGCAGAAAACAAACGCAATTTGAGCCACATTTCAGCAGAAAACAAACACAATTTAGGCCACATTTCAGCAGAAAACAAACGCAATTTGGTCCACATTTCAGCAGAAAACAAATGCAATTTGGGCAACACTTCAGCAGAAAAACGCAATTTAGGCCACATTTTAGCAGAAAACAAATGCAATTTGGGCCACATTTCAGCAGAAAACAAACGCAATTTGGGCCACATTTCAGCAGAAGACAAACGCAATTTAGGCCACATTTTAGCAGAAAACAAATGCAATTTGGGCCACATTTCAGCAGAAAACAAATGCAATTTGGGCCGCATTTCAGCACAAAACAAACGCAATTTGGGCCACATTTCAGAAAAAAAAAAGAATTTACTCACCTGACAGAAGTCTTCTCTCCCGCTCAGCCTCTGGCGCACAGCTTCCCCAGACTGCAATCTCCCATGCTGAATTGAATAGCAGGGCTACGGGAAGATGCCGCCCGAAGCCCTATACTGGAGACACAAATAGTCTCCAGTACAGGGCTTCGGACGCCATCTTCCCGTAGCGCTGCTCTGCCGGGCGCAAGCCCAGTGCGGATTACAGTGTGACCCAGAGGCATAGCTAGGGTTTTCAGCGCCCGGAGACAGACAGTTTTTTGCACTCTCCCCATCCTGACAGTCCTGCGGTGAGCAAAAATGGGCATTGCCACGCATCACAATGTGGAGCTGGGGAGGGAAGGAGCGCACGACCGAGGGGGCTGGGGAGGGAAGGAGCGCACGACCGAGGGGGGTGGGGAGTTGAGGCTGGTAAGGGAAGGAGCGCATGGCTGGAGAGTGAAGGAGCGCACGACTGGGGGGGGGGGGAAGGAAAGCTGGGGAGGAAGTGAGGGAAATTCGAGGTTGCTTGGAGGTGAGAGAGTGAGGGCACATTGAGCGGGTACTTGGGTGGGCACTTTCTGGATGCAGGGGGAGGACGAGAGAGAGTGAGGGCACACTGAGTGGTGACAGAACAATAGAGCATTGTAAGTGGTGGGTAGGAGTACATGAGGGCAAATTGGGGGTTCTGAGAGGAAAGTGCTGGTTATAGGGCACTATAGCAGGATGAGAGAGCATGGGCTGATTGAAGATGCAGGGGACAAGAGAGGCAAACAGTGGAGGCTGCTGCGTGGAATGAGACTAGAGACCAATCTTACCAGATTCCCCAGACAAGGCTTCTGTGTAACTTCTGCGATGTGGTCACGTGTTCCCCGCACCGGAGGTGTACAGCACCAGTCCTTTACATTTTAAATTTCCCTCAAGCTTTCTGGCTCTGCTCCGTCAGGGACCTGGCTAATCCGTGCAGTTGCCAATCACATGTGGATTCTCTCGCCCTGTATGGCAGGCGGGGGAGTTGCTTGCTAGCAGGCACTGAGCTAGCACATGGTCTGGCTGAACCCATCCAATAGGCTTCAATGGGGGGGCGGAGTTGGTGTTCAAAGTGCACTGCAGTCGGACAGTCCTCACCCATCACCAGCGAATGGATCTGGCTGGCCTGGCTCTGCGTTCCACTGCAAATGCATGCTGCGCGGTGGTGTGGCAGCTGCATGTGATGTCACTGGGGACGTCACAGAGGGAGACACGGCCAGGGAGTTCCGAGCAATGCAGGGGGAGAGGGAATTAAAAAAACATCACGACGACGTCACAGAGCCTCCGAGACCCCTAAAGACATGAGGCCCCAAGCGGCCGCTTTGTCTGCTTGGTGCCTGGCGGTGCCCCTGCCCCCTCTCTATTAATACAAGGAAAGCTAAAAATGTAACACATTGATAGGCAGTGTCATTTAAACATAACTAGGCAGAATTACTTGGCTTCTGTGCTGGCTGGTCTGGCTTTCTGCTGGGCGGCTGGCCTGCTGCTAGGTTGTCTGGCAGTTCCGACATAGCATGCCCTGATATTATGGTGGACTCCCTCCCATACTCTCACAGGCCTTCCATAGAGGCACCACTACTCCCAGCATGTCACCATAGAACTATAGCTACCTACATGCCCCCTTAAAGGCATCACAGCACCCAGTATGCCCATATTGAGGCACCACAGCACTCTGCATGCCCGCCATTGAGGCATCACACCCACGCTGGGTGCCTCTATGAGGCATGCTGGGTGCTATGGTGACATGCTGGAAGATGAGTTGCCTGGAGCCTTCATAGGGAGCATGCATAATTGTGTGTGCCCTTAATGCCCCCCCTTCCTTCAGCAGAGTAGCACAGTGGGAGGAACTACTCATCTCCTCCATCCGCTCTCCAGGTCTGGCGACATCCTGTATAGCTGGCAATTCTCCCCTTGGCATCTGAGAATCAGACGCTAAGAGGTCTAGCATCTGATTCATTCTCAGACTCTAGGGGGAGAAGCCCGGAAGAGAAGATGTCTGCAGAATCTGGAGGTCAAGTGTCCGGAGGCAAGTACTGCAGCTCGCTGCCTGGCTCTATCTGGGGGACATCTGGGGCACCTTGGAATAGATCTGGGGCACGTGACACTGATCTTTGGGGCTAGCAACGCCCCTGACTGCCGCCAGTAGCAATCTGATGCAATCGCTAGGGTGAAAGTTTCAGGCCCCAATGCTCTACAGATGTAACGCTCTTCCCTTGCCTAGTGATACTTCTGTGCAGCTCTATGCCCTATGAACTGTCGCCCTAGCAAACTCATTTGATCGCCACAGACGTGCAGACTGGGGTTAACGGTCCGCCACATGCTCAGCTAGAAGTGAAATGTGGCATATGGGGTATCATTTTAATTGGGAAGGGCCAAATAATTTATTTGTAAATGTTTTATAACTGTGGAATGTGTGATGTGAAAATTAGGAAGGGTGAAGAAAGAAAAGATGTTTATTTTCTGCATTTACGCCTAATTTTTCCCCATAAATGGACTACAAAACAAAATCGTTTTGGGAGAAAAATATTTCCCAAAGAAAGCCTAAATTGTACTGAAAAAAAAAACAAGACATTATCACTAAGATGGCATAGATAATTAAAAAGTTACAGCTGTATCAAAAGGACACAGCTAAAGTGGCAAAAATGTCAGGAACTTTAAGGTGTAAAAACCGTGGAACGCGAAAGGGCCAGAGCAAGTCCGTCCGCAATGTGTTAAACATGTCATGTAGTGTATGCCATTATGGCATATTTGTTTAGAAATATGTTACTAAAATGAGAATGAGTGTAGCAGAAGGACTCTTTGAAATAAGAGGATTAATTTTAGGAATTAAGAAAATTACTGGAAATATTTATCAAGATATTTAGGAAAAGGAAAAAAAAAACAACAATCCATAGACTTATTTTCAGGCGCTCATGTATAATTTATGGTAATCCTCTCTACTTCATGGGGTAATATAGGAGACTATTCTGATTGGAGAACATGATACTGACAGGCTGTTGAACCAATCACAAGAGGGAATTAGAGGGTGTGGTAAATGGCTGATGAGACCCTCCTCTCCCATGAGTCAGTTCACTTCCTGATCAGTATAAAAGGGCTAGTACCAGACATGATCGTCTGGCTGCCAACAATGGCCTATACACTGTGTTAATGAATTTGTTTCTGTATATAATGTATCTATGCAATTTAGCACTATAGCACTTTTGTACGTAGCCCTTTTTTCCCCGATGAAGCTTCCAATAAAGGAAGTGAAAGATGTCAGATTTTTGGTGGGGGGTTGTGTTTTTTATACTATTGTAACGATTATAATAATATTTTGGTGTAGCAACAGAGACGTCTGATTATGTGGTGATCTGCAGAATCACCAATAATGCAAGTATAGCGAACAGGAACACAGAGTGAGATGTGCTTGGTGCAACAGTAACTGATTAGTTTAATGAGACCTCGCCAGAGGAGCTGGTGGGTACTATCAGAAACAGTAACTGAGTAGATTTAACTAAACCTCACCAGAGGAGCTGGTGGGTACTATCAGAAAAGCACCTCACCAGTGACAAGGGCCCACTGGTGAGTAGAGGTCAGAAAGACTAGGTTCGGCAACTGAGAGGCAGATACAGTACAGAAAACAGAATCAGTAGGCAAAAGAGTAGTAGGTATTCAGGCAGAGGTTCAGCAACTAGATCAGATAGGCAGAGGTACAGAAATGTTAAGCAATAGGGGAGTCAGAGATAAGCCAGAGTCATACACAGAATATCAATAATAATACAATAAACAATAGTCCTAGTCTTGTGTGAAATACCTGGTTTCCTCCCATATCAAAGCACACCGGATACTAGTCTAAGGTCTGAGCGCTAACACGTATGTATTCGCAACAGCAGACAGGTTGCGAGTGAATCGAGCAGGCTTAAGAAGCAGAGGAGACCTCACAGCCATGCCCACTACAATTAGCCAATCCTGAGCGCGTGAGTCCCCTCTGACGTCAGCCGACCAGCGGGTCAGCTGACGCGTCTCCTCCCAGCATAAAGGTCCTGTCTACGCGCGCAGCCGCGCGATACAGCAACCCTATGTGCTAATGACAATTCCGTCCCCGGCGTGCTAGACGCTGGCGGAACGGAAAAATCCTCCGAGCAGGGAACTGAGGTGGCTGCGGAGACGCCCTGCATGCCCGCAGCCGCAGATGTTACAACTATGTAATGATATTTAGGGAATGAGGAATATTTTCCTTACATACTTACCTGAGTTCCCACATCATTAGAACTGTTCATTAATGCTAGTCAGCTTGTTACAGGATCTTGTTGTTATAATAAAAGTTAAGTTTTAATTAGTCCCAATGCAGGGTACTTCTGTATAGATTTACCCTAATTAGGTTCTTGTTGTGAGATACAAGAGAACAATGAAGAGGCATAAAATAATACTGTTGGGGATTGAGGAAATAAATTATTGAATTGTCTTTGTGAATGAGTATGTGTATGGGACAAGGGGGGGAAGGGCCGAATGATAAATGAGAAGGCTCTATTGCTGATTCACAAAACATATATTATATAGTACCCAGATTGCTCATGGTGATCCAGAACCACTAGGAATGTCTAAGGAGCTGAAAGAGACTGAAAATCCCTCCTACTAAAAAGCAACACTCGGTGTAATTTGCCTTCTTAGAACACAAGGATTTGTGATAATTCAGTTTTAAGGACTGTTTACACTGCAAGAGCTTTTTGAGCCGCAATCTGAAAAGCTTTTGCTAATGCAATTCTATGGGGGATTTTTACAAAATCACATTACTTCAGTGTGAACACACACATAGGATTACATTAGCAAGAGTGTTTAACCTAATTTGGTTCCTGGACGTAGTTTCTACGTCCAGGAACCATGCGCGCTGCCGCGCGCTCCCGCGGCCGATCGTGCACGCGCACTCCCGGCCGCAGATTCGGTAGCCAAGGAATCAATGTATCGGGCTATGGTGCCCGATCACTGATTCCTCACCCCCGCTGAAAAAGCGACAGCTTCTCTCGGAAGCTGTGCTTTTTCTGGCTGTCTCCTTCCCGATGCGTCACTTTAAGCGCGTGCTATGCTTAGAGTGATGTCATGTAAACAAACTCATGGCCGCCATCTTGTGGCCAAAAAGTAATACTACACCTGAAAAAAAAAATAAAAAAAAAATTAACACACATTTACATTATAAATCTATTGTTTACCTCCCACCCTCCCAAAACTACCCAAATAAAATGTTTACTATAAAAAAAAAACAAACCTTACAATAAAAAAAACAAAACATGTAAATATTTACCTAAGGGTCTAAACTTTTTAAATATCAATGTAAAGATGAAATATTTCTATATTTTTTTTATTTTAAACTTGTAAATAGTGATAGATGCAAAATGGAAAAAAATGCACCTTTATTTCCAAATAAAATATTGTCACCATACATTGTGATAGGGACATAATTTTAATGGTGTAACAACCGGGACATATGGGCAAATACAATACGTGAGTTTAAATTATGGAGGCTTGTCTTATTTTAAAACTATAATGGCTGAAAACTGAGAAATAATGAATTTTTCCATTTTTTTCTTATTCTTCCTGTTAAAATGCATTTACAGTAAAGTGGCTCTTAGCAAAATGTACCCCCCAAAGAAAGCCTAATTGGTGGCGGAAAAAACAAGATATAGATCAGTGCATTGTGATAAGTAGTGATAAAGTTATAGGCTAATGAATGGGAGGTGAACATTTCTCACGTGAAAACGACGGAACGCGAATCGGTTAAAATCACAAAAATGCCTAGAAAAGCTCTTGTAGTGTGAACCAGCACTAAGTGAGCAACCGTAGTTTACCATGATTCAGCACGCCTCTATATTTTTTGATTTAGGTCAGCACCACCACCACCCATGCAATCATTAATTATATATATACAATTATATATCTATATATTACAGTACAAAGGAAGAATAAATGTTCTGCTGAGAGTATACACAAGGAAGAAAAAAAAAATCGCATCAGAGAATAATTATATCAGCGAAAATGAAGTGGAGGAGTATACCTGGACAGTCGGAGTTTAGTGCATCTCATATTCCCCCCTCCCCCGCACGCCCCCTACTGCTAGACCTTGACGCATGTCGTAGGGCCTTAAGTAATGGGAGGGGATTAAGCCAAGCAGCGACAAGGAAGAGACGCATTGCCATGGTAATGCTGTCTTCTCTCCACAATCAGGGAGACCGGGGATAATTAAAGGGAAGCCTATTTAAGTGGGAAGGACGGAATAATAGGAAGGGGGAGGAATCCTAAAGTTTAAGAGCAGGTAAAGAGGGAAGTGATGGTAAGAGACTAAGTACATATCCACTTCATGCAAAATAATGCACATGGGAAACACAATATTATAAGACAGGTAAGTGGGCAATTGGACCCAAATCAATATTAGTACAACCAATGCATTCATATTTGTTACATTTTAATTAGTCAATAGCAGCCAGTAGAAATGTCAGATGTTGCCTGGTCTGAGCACACACCTCTTTTTCTTTTCTGTATAGTTTGCAGTTCCATGTTTGTCTGTTCCCAGGGATTATGGGGGTGGTGGGGGTACATGAATGGTTCCCCCAGCAGTGGCAGCACCTGGGGGGTTGTCTGTGCCCTTACCACACCATTGGTGTGTTCGCTCCCAGGACATGTATTTGCACTTGCAGCTTGGTACAATTCACAGGTTAGGAATATATCCTATGAATGGTCCCTCCTGGACATCTGGTGTGTGTGTGTGGGGGGGGGGGATGCCTTCTATGTTTCCTTGCCCCCCCCCCCCCCCCCCCCCCTTGAGGGGCAGTTGCAGCTCTCAGGCAGTGAGGTGCTCTGCTGGGGTGTCTGCACTGCCCCCCCCCATTTCCTGGGGGCACACGGAGGCCTACATGCAGCACCCCTGTTGAGATGCGATGTATTTTGCATTAGCTAACTCCTGCAGGATACAGCAGGGGGGTAGCTTTAGATCCTGCATATTCTGCCAAGCGGATGAAATAAGCAAATGTTGCACCAATTTACTTAGTCAATAGATTTGAGGCAGCCAGTATACCTGTTACATGATGTCTGGTCTGAGCACACACCTCTTTTTTGTTTTCTGTGTAGTTTTCAATACATTAATATGGCAGTATCTCTGTAGAATACAATAAAGCACACAACCGAGTCCTCCTCTGTACATTACTACAGTATAAGGGTTCTCCAATGGAGGAAGAGAGACTTGAGCCATGTTGTAATCTTCTAAGGGGTCCATAAATATAGATTAGTGAACAATCAAGCAAGGAGTTAGGCCCAGTGCACACCAAAACCGTTAGCAGATGCTCAAAACGCTAGAGGTTTTTGGAGCAGATTTCAGAGCGATACTAATTATGTTTAGAGACATTTTTTAAAAATGCCTAGCGTTTTTTGGAGCGTTTTTGTGTAGCAGATTACAAATATTGTTACAGTAAAAGCTGTTACTAAACAGCTTCTGTAACAAAAACGCCTGGGAAACCGCTCTGATCTAGCGTTCTTCAGACTGGTTTGAGCTTTTTCTATACTTTACATTGAGGCAGAAACGCTTCTGCAAACCACAAAAGTGCTGCAGGACCCACGTTTGCGGTTTGCTAAAAACCTCAAACCACTGATGTGCACCATCCCATTGAAATACATTAGCCAAGCGTTTTCACAGGCAGAAGCGGTTTGGAAAACGCTACAAAAACCGCTCGGTGTGCACCAGGCCTAAGAGGAAGTCCAGGGGTTCTTTGATCATAATGTAATCATTCACTTTTAAATTCGGGGTGTACCTGCACAGGAGCATGTGGCAGTGGGATTAGTGCAGGGCAAGACTCTCATGTCCTGGAGTTTTCAGGAAGGCACATTAGGACGTGAGAGTCAAAATTAGGAACTGGTTAGAAGGAAATGAATATGGCAGCCTTCATATGTTTCTTACCTGAGGTTTCTTTTAATATTGTGAATACTGAGTTTAATAATTGACTATTCTACATGTTATGATTTTATTTCTGTGTATTAAGACTCATATTTTTGAGGCATCCAGACATATTTCCTGCTCCATTACATTCAGACAAATAAGTACTGGGTCAATGACTTTGATTGAGAAATAGTCTCCAAGACCAGCTCTTTTTATTCAATGGCAGGCTATAATAACACTCTGCCCTATTGTTGTTAGACACCTAAAAAAAGATTGGATTGCTAATCTTTCAGGATGTCACAAGCAAATTGTGTAATTTCTCTTTTCTCACACTCTCTCTCTTCCAAAGCTTTCACAATCTTATATACAAATCTCTCACATTTGACAAATGTCAAACTAAAGTTGATAAGTTAAAGCATTGGCTGATCAAGGCTGCATTTTCAAATAACCATTGCTTTACTAACAAGCCTCTAAGCATGGCAAGAAAAACTTAGGGTGGATTATTGTTCACTGCTTATGTATGGCCTAGCGGATCCACTGTCTTATTATGATCATTCCCAATGTCCACCGCAGTCCACACCCTGTGTGGCACATCCCCGCTCAGCCTCGGAAGACAAATTGCATCAACCCAGCACATGGGTACACCTAGGTCTTAAAGCTCAAGATATACAGTACAGACTGATAAGGTTAAGACAGTGGTTCCAAGAAGACTACTTAGACAATGGTCCAGGGTATTCAGAATAGTCAAACAGTCCAAGGTCATACACAGGAATCAGTTGACTGACAAACAGAGGGTAATCCAATGGAAGCAGTAAAAAAGGCGCATATGGCTAATGGACAAAAAGGGCACGGCCATAGACTGCAATGCAAAATATCAGCTACTGGGCGCCCGACGGGAAATTTGGGCGCCCGAGAAATAGCAGTTGCAGGGATCGTGTTAACAAAAGTTTTCATTTACAGAATAAGGTTTATTACAAATATCGTTTACAAATTGGTTTTGACTTTGTGTTATCCTTATTTTTTCTTTCTTAAATTTTGCCTATAGGAGGTTTTACTTATTTTTCGTTTTTAAATTTTGCTTTCAGGACTGTAACAAGTAAATTTTCATTTACACTTATATTATCATTTTAAAATTAGTTTTCATTAGTGATGCTCGGATGTGCCTCATCCACGAATTCGGAAATCCGCGTGGTTGAAAAAAAAAATCCGCATTCGGCCCCGCCGCATGCGGATTTGCGGTCGCGTCCACGCAACCACGCGGATTTTTTCCCGTGAATGGCGTAATCACGCGTGGATTCACGCCCGGAGGCGGATTTTCTTTTAATGTTGATAACAAAGCCCCCATACATGCTACAGTCCCCCAAATAGCATGGATTATCGAGGTGATAAGGGGCAACATAACTTCAACATAAAAAATTCCCCCCAAAAAATTTTTTCTAGAGAAAATGGATTTTAAAGTGAAATCAACACTTTAAATGGGGCTATTAATTGGTAATAAGTGGTTTTAAAAAGGGATATATACGCGTTAAGCAGTCAGAGGTGAAGGCGCGTTCCAATGGCACTTGGCGGCGAAGGTACCGCTGGAGGAGGATGAGTGGCTGACGGCAAAAAGGCTCCAGAGAGGTTTTTGTAATTTTTTTTTTTTTTTTTTTTTGCAGCAATTAGCAATGACATCGCAGCAGAGTTGTCAGTAGACACGGGCAGTGTGAACGCAGAGTGCAGTGGTGGTAGCGACTGAGTCAGGAGAAGGACTATGCGCGCGGTCAGTTCAGCAGCACAGAAGGACCATGGCAACATACTGGTGGTAGTAGTAGCAGCACAGCGTCATAATGCTGGCCAAAAAATTAAATGCACCCGGTGACCCGGGCAGTGTGAACGCAGAGTGTAGTAGCGACTGAGTCAGGAGGACAAAGCGGGCGGTCAGTTCAGCAGCAGCAGCACAGTAGTAGTAGCACAGCGTCATTGTGCTGGCCAAAAAATTAAATGCACCCGGTGACCCGGGCAGTGTGAACGCAGAGTGTAGTAGCGACTGAGTCAGGAGGACAAAGCGGGCGGTCAGTTCAGCAGCAGCAGCACAGTAGTAGTAGCACAGCGTCATAGTGCTGGGCAAAAAATTAAATGCACCCGGTGACCCGGGCAGTGTGAACGCAGAGTGTAGTAGCGACTGAGTCAGGAGGACAAAGCGGGCGGTCAGTTCAGCAGCTCAGAAGGAGGACCGTGGCAACTTACTGGTAGTAGTACCATAACACCAAAAAATTAACCAAGGTAGGCACTAGGCAGGTAGTAAATGTCTTTATAAAGGCAGGCATAGTTAACAACAGCACATGCAGCAGCCACTTCATGTCCCCCTGTGTCCGACAATAGGGGCCAGGAACTCACCTTCCACCCAAGCCTGGTTGATTTTCAGGAAGGTGAGTTTGTCCACAGAGGCGTGGGAGAGCCGAGAGCGCTTCTCTGTGACCACGCCACCGGCCGCACTAAAGCATCTCTCTGAGAGGACACTGGAAGGAGGGCAGGATAGGAGTTCTGGGAAAGCTCGCTCCAGATGTCCAGTCTCTTGACCCAGTACTCCAAGGGGTCCACGGGGCTGTCGGTGTCATTGAGCCCGCTGGATGACCCCATATAGTCAGACACCATGGTGGTCAGTCGTTGCTTGTGCTGGTTGGTGGTGGATGCTGTGGCGGGCACCTCTGTTCTGGGCTGCTGCACTGCATACGGGCTCTTGCTTAGGCTCTTCAGGTCTCCGGGGCGCCAGTTGCTGCTGCTGCTGCTGGTGGTGGTTGTTGTGCTGCTAGTGGCAATGGCAGGCACCTCTTGCTGGCTTGGCAGAGCAGTTACAGTGGGGGTGGAAGGCTGGGGGAATGCTTCCAGTAGTCTGCGCACAAGGGCCTCCTTCAACTCCCTTGTGCGTTGCTCGGTGGTGGATGGCGTCATTAAGTCTCCCAGCTTCCCCTTCAGACGGGGATCAAGCATCAAGGTAATCCAGATGTCCTCCCTTGAACGCATCTGGATCACCCGGGGGTCCCTGCGAAGGCAGCGCAACATGTGCACAGCCATGGGAAACAAGTGGGCCCTGCCAGCAAGATCTTCCTCGTCCTCGCCATTGTCCCAGCCACCTCAGCCACCTCCGCTCCTGCTTCCTGAGGGCGGCCAGGATGTTGGTGGCCGTAAGCCTCTCCTTCCCCAGGGTCACCAATTTTAAAAGGGCTTGGCAGTGCCGAGGCTTGGCGCTGCTGCTGCCGAGGCGGGCTTGCTTTCCGGGTGCTGAGGGAGTGTCGTGACAGGACCCTTCTGCATCCCCCCTGATCCCGCGTGGTGGCACCACTAGCTGGGCTGATGCGCTCTTGTCCTCCCTCCCTTCCATCAGTGTCACCCAGTGGGCCGTAAAGGACAGGTAGCGACCTGTCCCAAATCTGCTACTCCACGAGTCCATGGTCACGTGGACCCACTTGCCCACAGAGTAGTCCAGGGAACGGGCCACGTTTTCCACCGCAAACTTGTGGAGTGCTGGGATCGCGCTCCTGCTGAAATAGTGGCGACTGGGGACTTGCCACTCGGGGATGCCAAATTGGAGCAGTGTCCGCATGGCGCTCCCCTCCTGCACCAGGGAGTAGGGAAGCAGCTGTGATGCCATGGCCCGGGCCAGCAAGCCATTTAGTTTGCGGATCCGCCTGTGGCTTGGAGGCAGAGGCTTGGTCAGACCCTGAAAGGTGTCGCTCAGCAGGGTCTGACGACGCTGGGATGCAGGGGAGACAGAGGAGAGAGACGAACACTGGCTGCCAGCCTCAATGTCTGTGTCCTGAGCAGCCGAGGTGGAAGAGCGCTTGCGTGCTACTACTGCTGCTGCTGTGGGGGATTCACGACCCTGAGGGAGGGAGGATGCTGCTGCGCTGGTGGGCCTTCTGCTCTCAGGAACCCCTGCCAGCAGTGCCTGCTTCCTCTTAAAGTCCGCATACTCGCGGCAGTGGCGGCTTCTCAGGTGGCCCTGGAGGGATGAGGTACCCATCTTGCTCAGACTTTTCCCACGGATCAATCTTTTGCTGCATAACCTGCACACCGCATACCTTTTGTCATCAGTACATTCCTCAAAGCAATCCCACACTGGTGACTTTAATTTACTGCGGCCCCCACTAGCAGAGGGTGCAGAGGAGCAATGTGTGGTAGTAGTTGCCGGGGGTTGCATGGTGGTGGTGCCGGCTGAAGCAGTGTCCTGTCTACTTCCTCCACGCCCACTGCTGCCGATGCCCCTGCCCCTGCCTGACATATGGCGATATCCTTGCCTAGGCCGAGGTGACTCGTCATCCTGCTCTGACCATTCTTCCACGGACTCAGCAGGCTGCACATAGTTAGGGTCCACAACGTCGTCATCATCAGCAGCATCATCATAATCCAGCTCTTCCTCTGACTCCCCCGCCTCCTCTTCTGTCCCTACATCCCCAGACACAGACCCCTCTTCTTCATCACCAGAACTCAACAACGCTTGTGATTGTGGCCCGATCTCAATATCTGCCACATCAGTCCCCAGTAAGTCCTGAGCTTCTTGCATCAGCAGGTTCCCAGATGCCGGACTGAGGGACAGAACGCTGTCATCCTGGGAGGGCTGCTGACCAGTGGGTGCTGGGGTGGATGTCACAACAAGCGTGGGATGTTGGCTGCTGCTGCTACTGCTTGGAGTGGTGCTCACAGTAGAGGTCTGGGAGGAAGTCATGATGTCCATGAGTACGTCAGGTTCCATTTGCTCAACCACCACACGGGGACCAGAAACTTTAAAATATTTGGACAATGGCGTCCGCTGACTCGGCCCAGGCTTTGCTGCCCCCCTTTCTGCTGCATCACGACCACGTACAGCTGGGGGCGCTCTCCCTGGACGTGGAGCAGTCCCAGAAGTGGCTGAGGCAATTGAACACCCTTTCCTCTCACCCCGCGAAACCCTGCCAGACATGTTGCTAGTAATGAATCACTGGATGCAGTGGGCACAGTACAAGGTCACTGAAGGATGCAGTGGGCACAGTACAAGGTCACTGAAGGATGCAGTGGGCACAGCAGTGGGCACTGGATATACAACTAGGTCACTGAAGGATGCAGTGGCCACAGTACAAGGTCACTGAAGGATGCAGTGGGCACAGCAGTGGGCACTGGATATACAACTAGGTCACTGAAGGATGCAGTGGCCACAGTACAAGGTCACTGAAGGATGCAGTGGGCACAGCAGTGGGCACTGGATATACAACTAGGTCACTGAAGGATGCAGTGGGCACAGTACAAGGTCACTGAAGGATGCAGTGGGCACAGTACAAGGTCACTGAAGGATGCAGTGGGCACAGCAGTGGCCACTGGATATACAACTAGGTCACTGAAGGATGCAGTGGCCACAGTACAAGGTCACTGAAGGATGCAGTGGGCACAGCAGTGGGCACTGGATATACAACTAGGTCACTGAAGGATGCAGTGGCCACAGTACAAGGTCACTGAAGGATGCACTGGGCACAGCAGTGGGCACTGGATATACAACTAGGTCACTGAAGGATGCAGTGGGCACAGTACAAGGTCACTGAAGGATGCAGTGGGCACAGTACAAGGTCACTGAAGGATGCAGTGGGCACAGCAGTAGCCACTGGATATACAACTAGGTCACTGAAGGATGCAGTGGCCACAGTACAAGGTCACTGAAGGATGCAGTGGGCACAGCAGTGGGCACTGGATATACAACTAGGTCACTGAAGGATGCAATGGGCACACAAGGATGTCACACTGTGTAATGAGATGCTCATATGCCAGCGAGCGAGCGAGCAGTGGGCACTGGGCACGGCACAAGGTCACTGACAGAATGAATGAACAGCGCTGGCAGAGAGTGGCGGCGCCGGCGGTGTGACTGGCTGCCTGCAAATAGTACAAGTGTATAACTGTCACTGGAATATACAAGTGAACACTGCAGCTGCACTAACCTGCCTGCCTGCACTCTACACACAGATGATCCCCACTCCCACTACACTGCAGCACTGAACCTGCCTGCACAGCATTACACACAGTTAAATAATCACTAGACTCCCACACTCCCACTACACTACACTGACTACAACTAACTACAGCAATCACTCACTGACTAGCTAACTGTGTACAGTATAAGAGCAGTGTTAGCAAAAAAAACGCTTTGTTTTTAACACAATAAATGCACTTGCTCAAACAACAATGGCCTGGAGATAATCCTCTCAG
Organism: Hyperolius riggenbachi; assembly: GCF_040937935.1. Classification (NCBI taxonomy): domain Eukaryota; kingdom Metazoa; phylum Chordata; class Amphibia; order Anura; family Hyperoliidae; genus Hyperolius; species Hyperolius riggenbachi. The sequence continues at coordinate 419,255,284 of NC_090648.1, forward strand.
CACCACAGTCTAGCAAGGACAGAGCTTTTCCATCATGGCCGCCGCTTTATATTCAGGAGGGGAGGGCATAACTCCCCTCCTGTGATTGGTTGCTAGGGCCTGGCTGGGGCACTCTGATTGGCCTGCAATGTGTCACTTCCGCATAGTTTGACGCATTTCCGCAAACCACGACTTCAGCACTGGGTTTCACGAGCGTGAATGCGGATTTCTGTCCGCATTCACGCGAAGCCGAAGCAGATTTTCGTGGTTGAAAATCTATTCACGGATTTTCGTGTCCGAGGCGGAATGCGTCAAAATGGTCGTGAATCCACGCGTAAGCGTGATCACGACCTGGCGGTGAGCACCACTGGTTTTCATACGTATAATGCTTAAATATTGTTTTCAACCTTATTCTATTAGAAATACATCGCTTTTGGTACTAACTTTGTTTTTTACACTTATAATGCGTAGATTATAGTTTTCAGATTTATTAACCTACTAATATATCGCTTTTAATATTACCATTATTTTAAGATTTTTAATGTGAATGTAAGGCTATTTGTTGTAATATATATATATATATATATATATATATATATATATATATATATATATATATATATATATATATATATATATATATATATATATATATATATATAAATATATATATATATATAATTAATATATATATATATATATATATATATATATATATATATATATATATATATGGTACTTGTGTATTATCCTGTCTAGCAGAATGGCTCGACAGCTAGGCATGCTGAAAAAGTCTGCAAAAAAAAAAAAGTCTGAAAAAGTCTGCTAAATTATTCTATTCATGTTATTTATAGTGAAGTATTTTAAGGATTAAATATATTATTGTTTATATGTGTGTAAGGGTGGTTGTGCAGTGGAGATGGTTAGGCACCACCAGGGGGATGGTTAGGTTTAGGCACCACCAGGGGAGATTTAGGGTTGGGCACCACCAGAAAGGTCTTAGGGTTAGGCACCACCAGGGGGTGGTTAGGGTTAGGCACCACCAGGGGGGGGGTCTTAGGGTTGGGCACCACCAGGGGGGGGGGTCTTAGGGTTAGGCACCACCAGGGGGTCTAGGGGTTAGGGATAGGTACAGGGAGGGTTCTGTGTGAGAGTAGGGTTAGTTATAGTTACAGTACAATATTTGTAATATATACAATTTATTAAATTATGTATATTTACACAAAGGGGGTCTAGGGGATAGCGATAGTGAGAGATCTGTGCGAGCCTACAGTTAGGTATAATTGCAGTAAAATACCTGTAAAATCTACCATTGTATAACTATGCTTAATACAGTTGTAAATATAGTTTTTTTATAGACGCTATTTGACGTTTCATTTTCCATATTGCTTGTTGTTATAGACGGTATTTTGCCGTTTCATTTCCGTTTATACAACCTATTTAGCACTAGATTTTCATTTATAAGCTAAAACCGAAAAATATTGTTTTACATTACAACTTATAATTTCAGCTATATGTCGCACCCTTTTTTCCAGGCGCCCTTTTTTGATGCACGCAATCCAACAATATGGTTAAACAAGCCAAAGGTCATACACTAAAAAATCTATACCCGATATGCAGGGATGAGGCAGAAGAATGGTCAAAAACTAGCAAAGGTTGGTGCAGGCAGTAGAGAACAGTCAGCTCACAGGCAATGAGTTATGACAGAAAGCAATAGAATCACACCTAGAAGCGACTAACACAGGCATGGGCAAACTTGGTCCTCCAGTTGTTATGGAACTACAAGTCCCACAATGCATTACAGGAGTCTGACAGCCACAGTCATGACTCATAAAGGCAAATGCATTGTGGGACTTGTAGCTCCGTAACAGCTGGAGGGCCAAGTTTGCCCATGCCTGGACTAATACTATCACGGGCAACTAGCAAACCAGAGAACAAGGCATGTATACTGACTTCCAGCCAGTGAGGACAAGCCATCCATGTGAGATTTTGGCTACATAAGGTAACAATAGCTTTGCCTACACTGAATTGCGATAAAGGGGTTTATTCACTAAAGGTCAATAAAACATACTGTTTGTGTGCAGAAAGGACAAATACATGTTACTGTTACTAGATAATGCATGTTCTGCAATTTGCATAGCTGGCATACATACAAAACCTGCATTGCTTGAATATGTGTACAGTCAAAAAAGGCACTGCTCAAAAATTGCGCAGGGTGATGCTGATAATGGCATCTTGCTACAAAAGTTATTCAACGTTTCAGAAATGCCCTGAAACGTTAAAAAACTTTAGTAATAAGATGTCATTAGTGGCATCTGTGATATATTACCTGGTCCTGGCACCATCTTCTCTTCACTTCCTGTTTAGTTTGCAAGAGTCCTGCAGCCAGCCAATCACCATGCGGAGACTGAAGCGGCATGGTGATTGATTGGCTGCCGGACTCATTTAAACTAAGTAGGAAGTATAGAAGACGCGATTGCCCGGAAGCGGGTCATTTATACAAACCCCCTGCCTACTATCACATTGAACCCTCCCTCTATCTATGCCTTAACCTAACCGCACCAGCCCCACTGCCTAACTCAGGACTGCTCCCCCGAACCCCACTGCCTAGCCCTGGACTTACTTTCCTGTCCTGCTGCCACCCCGCTCTAACCCCCCTGCCTCTATCTACTTCCTACCACCACAGGCGGCAATAGTACAAGTTGTGATGCCCGCTATTTATCAGGTGCCGCAATTTACCTTCTGCCTGCTGGTGTCAGTATGTTACTGGATTGCAAAGAGCCATTACTCTGCACCAGCAGGTGGGTCCTTATTATTTTTACAAAGATCTGTAATGTTCTGTCTGGCCTGTGGGTGGTGGTACCAGAAGCCAAGCTCTCTGAAAGCATACACACCAGAATGTGCTGTTCATTAACTATGCTAATTATGGCTCACTGGTGCATTAATAAGGACTGCCTTTGCCTCCCCACGTTGTTAGCATGTTTCAGGCTGGGGGCACACCTGGTTGGTTTTGTGTGTGGTTTCTGTACAGTGGAAAACTGAGAACCAATGTTAATCAATGGGCTAGTGCATACTTGAATGTGTTTTTTCCCATGCAGAAAAAAAACAAACTGACAGCAGTGAAGTCATGTGTGCATTTTCTCTATCAATTTGATTCTGTGAATAAGCGTGTGCATTTTTCCACATACAGACACACATGGTGTGCAGAAAATTTGTACAGAAAATCTATTGAGTGTGCTCCCAGAGGTGCTCGGGTGCGTTACAGACTACGACTAGTTCCTTTTCTCCATTGATTGCCTGATGAAGTGGGACTTTGCCCGTGAAACGCATTGCATATTGGAGCCATATTTAAATGTTATTTTTTATAAAATAACAAATCATTGTCTGTTTTTCCTTGAGGGAGGTAAGTCCACCAACTTCCCCCTTTTAAACTGATTTTAGACAGTTTTATTCTATTTTGGCGCCTCTGTTCAAATCTTTGCACTTAGTCTACTCCACCCCTAGTGGAGGGGTGTTATCTCCAATTTCTTCCTGTCTACAGAGAGCGACTTCTAATACCTGATTGGGTTCAAATTAAAATTTTCCTCACCTGCATTTAAAGTGGTTGCCTGGCTGGCAACCCACACTTGTGAGTATGATTATCACCAAGTTGTTTTTACTTATCTGCATCTAAACTACTACACTATATAGGGCTCTTGGTTTCCTTCTCTTGTTTTACATGTGCTCCCAGGACTTGTTCACAGTACAAGAGCTTTTCTAAGCACTTTGTGATTTTAAAAGCTCTTGCTAATGTTATCCTATACGTGTGTTTTCACTGGGGCGAAGTGACTTTGTAAAAACACCCCATAGCATTAGCAAGAGCTTTTCAAAATTACTACCACTTAAAGAGAACCAGAGACAAAGCACCCTCATGTATTTTATTATATTTATCAGTGGGAACATGACAGTAAACACCTACCCTGCTTTTAGTTTTATTCTTCTCAGTCTAATCTATCTGTTATCAACTGTGATAAGAATCCACCAACTGATTCAGTCTATGTTTGACCTGGAATCATTATAGCTGAGTCACTCTTCTGTGGAGTCTTTTCAAGCCCAAGCCTGCCACCTCCTGGCTCAGATTTCATACTCAGAGCTGTTGACATGGGAGGGGCTGCTGCCGAGAAAGAAGCTCTGACACACACAAGTGTATCTGTGTGCACTGTGCAGCCAGTCATTATCTACTGTATGCAGTTTCATTTCTATGAGAGACACTTCCTACAGGCAGCCACACAGCATACCAGAATAATAGTTAAAAGCAGACAGATGAAAGGCTGCAGCAGCCCTGCTTGTCTATAGTCTCATATAGCCTAGACAGCACATCCAGAACAACTCATTACCCGGAAGCAGAACAGGTATGAGCCGGCAGCCATATTGGATATTTCCTGGAGCAATAATGGATAAAAAACACTCAAAAAGGCACACCAGAGTGGCGAAATTATCAGGTAGAGCATTTATTATTTACAAGCTATCAACTGATATGTTTATTTTGTGTGAATCGTTCATCTCTGGTTCTCTTTAAAGAGAACCCGATGTAGGTTTGTGAAATCCTATATTGCGTCCAGCCCACCACCCCCCCCCCCCCTCACCTTACCACCACAAAAGTTTTGGGATAGTGTTCTGTAGACTGATGAAACAAAATTAGAACTGTTTGGGCCCATGGATCAACGCTATGTTTGGAGGAGGAAGAACAAGGCCTATGAAGAAAAGAACACCTTGCCTACTGTGAAGTATGGCAGGGGGTCAATCATGCTTTGGGGCTGTTTTGCTTCAGTACAGGAAAGCTTCAGTGTGTGCAAGGTACCATGAATTCTCTTCAGTACCAGGAGATATTGGATGAAAATGTGATGCAGTCCTTCACAAACCTGAGGCTTGGGAGACGTTGGACCTTTCAACAGGACAATGATCCCAATCATAACTCCAAGTCCACTAGAGCATGGTTGCAGATTAAACGCTGGAACATTTTGGAGTGGTCATCGCAGTCACCGGACTTAAATCCGATTGAGAACCTCTGGTGGGACTTAAAGAAAGCAGTTGCGGCGCGCAATCTTAAGAATGTGACTGAACTGGAGACTTTTGCCCATGAAGAATAGGCTAAGATACCCGTAGATCGCTGCAAGACACTTGTGTCAAGCTTATCCTTCACGTTTAAAAGCTGTTATAACTGGAAAAGGATGTTGTACTAAGTACTAAGAATGAATGTCACTTGGGGGTTGAATAAAACTGATAATGATGTAAGCACAGAAAAGACATTTGTGGTTATTTCATTATAAATGTTATGTTAGATGTGTCTGACTTACAAGTGCCTCTTTGATTTAATTGCAAACAAGGTGACTGAAATTATCAAAATCAATGTCAAACTGGCCAAAATATTCAATTTCAGTGGGGGGTTGAATAATTTTGAACACAACTGTAGCATTACAGCTTTACACTTAGTTGTTACAGTGAATATAGGAGCTCACACTGCTACGCTGAACTTCAATTAATGCAAATTCCTATTTTCTCCACTTCAGTAACATGGAACTAATGGGTATGTTCATTAAATATACTTAGAATGAACACGCGCGATTTTGCTCACATAATCCAATTTTTTCTGCATATAGCAATTATTAACAGAAACAGAAGCTGCTACATGCCCGTGTGAGTGAAGGCAAATAGACTGCCACCATAGACGCCAATGGAACATTGGTGGAAATTACAGCACAAAATGACTAAATGCTTGGTTGACTGTAGCAAGTAAAAGCTCTTTAACATTGCATCTCATAGGCTTGTTAATAGCTTTTAGTTTAATCATAGGTTCAAGATGTGCCTCTAAGAGCATAATTGAGTTTCTGTTATCAGAATAGCAACACCTTAGATTCGCCCAGCCGTTCTCTTGGAAAGCGTATATGATTAGAAAACTATGCCTCTATTAATAGCGTAAGACCTTGCAGATAATTTGAGTAATATCTTATAGCTAAAGATATTGCAATTAAGACCAAAGCATATAAAAACACAAACTGAATGTGCTGCGCGCATTGCTAAGGAGGAATGTTATTATCTGATATAGATGCTGGTAATAGGAAATAGTGATGCTCGGATACCCCTTTTTATTATTCGAGTTTGGTCGAATTCGAAAAGTAAATTTTTCGAATTCAGTCGAATATTCGAGTCGAATATTTTTTACTATTCGATTCGACCTCGGACTTCGAGCTCACTATTCGAGTCGGTATTCGAGCTCATTATTCGAGCTGACTATTCGAATTGGCCTTAAATAGCTTCCAACACTTGTTTTGAGGGTGAATGATGCAAGAAACATCTTTTTTTCCAAGTAACAACAGCAAGTGATTATGTGGGGATGTTCCTTTAAAAAAAAAAAGGTGGAAAGAGAAGTTGTGTCCAGAATTTTGTTCAGTACTGTATATACTTCTTCTTCTTCTTCTTTTTTTTTATCTTCTATATCTTCTTCTTCTTCTTCTATATCTTCTTCTTCTATATCTTCTTCTATATCTTCTTCTTCTTCTTCTATATTGTCTTCTTCTTCTTCTTCTTCTTCATCTTCTTCATCATCTTCTTCATCTTCTTCATCATCATCATCTTCTTCATCTTCTTCTTCATCTTCTTCTTCATCTTCTTCATCTTCTTCTTCTTCTTCTTCATCTTCTTCATCTTCATCTTCTTTTTCTTCTTCTTCATCTTCTTCATCTTCTTCATCTTCTTCATCTTCTTCTTCTTCATCTTCTTCATCTTCTTCATCTTCTTCATCTTCTTCATCTTCTTCTTCATCTTCTTCATCTTCTTCTTCTACATCTTCTTCATCTTCTTCTTCTTCATCTTCTTCATCTTCTTCTTCTTCATCTTCTTCTTCTTCATCTTCTTCATCTTCATCTTCTTCTTCTTCTTCTTCTTCTTCTTCTCCTTCTTTTTCTATATCGTCTTCTTCTTCTTCACTTATTTCTCTTTTATATTTTTTTTTAAAGAAATGCAGCTATTTTTGAGCGTAATAAATAGCTGGTGGCGCACGCATGTTGGAAGCGCCATTGTATGTGCTACCTGGCAGTGGAAACACACAGACAGCAGGAGGTAAATTTAGCAGCAGCAGCAGGAGGAGGTGGATGATTGTGTGGCAGCAGGCAGTGAATGAGGCAGGCAGCGAGACATAATAGGCTGTGTGGTACCTAGCGGTGGTACCAGGCCGTAAATACACAGCATGAGGTTCCAGACAGCGGTCGTGAAGCCCACATCATGTCCAATACACAACTGGGACAACACAGTTTTCAACCCCGACACCTCTAAAAATATCACACAGTATTAATAAAAAGTATATATGATTTTTTTGTTTTTTTAAAGAAATGCAGCTATTTTTGAGCGTAACAAATAGCTGGTGGCGCACGCATGTTGGAAGCGCCATTGTATGTGCTCCCTGGCAGTGGAAACACACAGACAGCAGGAGGTAAATTCAGCAGCAGGAGGAGGAGGATGAGTGTGTGGCAGCAGGCAGTCAATGAGGCAGGCAGCGTGACATAATAGCCATGGTACCTAGCGGTGATACCAGGGCGTAAATAAACACAACAGGAGGTCCCAGACAGCGGTCGTGCAGCCCACATTGTGTCCAATACACAACTGGGACAACACAGTTTTCAACCCGGGCACCTCAGAAAAATTAAACCTTTTTTTTTTATGGTTTTTTGGTTTTGCTTGTAAAACAAATTACACAGATATATAGCTATTGTTTGACGTAATAGCTGGTGGCATAGTGGCAGCAGAAGGTAAATCTGTGTACTCTGGCGTTAGGAAACACAGACAGACAGCAGCAGCAGCAGGAGGAATGGAGGAGTAATTATGTGAGCAGCTATTGTTTGACGTAATAGCTGGTGGCAGAGTGGCAGCAGAAGGTAATTTTGTGTACCCTGGCAGTGGGAAACACAGACAGACAGCAGCAGCAGCAGGAGGAATGGAGGAGTATTGTGAGTGTGGCAGCAGGCAGGCAGCGTGACATAATAGCCCTGGTACCTAGCGGTGATACCAGGGCATAAATAAACACAACAGGAGGTCCCAGACAGCGGTCGTGCAGCCCACATTGTGTCCAATACACAACTGGGACAACACAGTTTTCAACCCGGGCACCTCAGTAAAATTAAACCTTTTTTTTTTTTATGTTTTTTTGGTTTTGTTTGTAAAACAAATTACACAGATATATAGCTATTGTTTGACGTAATAGCTGGTGGCATAGTGGCAGCAGAAGGTAAATCTGTGTACCCTGGCGTTGGGAAACACAGACAGACAGCAGCAGCAGCAGGAGGAATGGAGGAGTAATTATGTGAGCAGCTATTGTTTGACGTAATAGCTGGTGGCAGAGTGGCAGCAGAAGGTAATTCTGTGTACCCTGGCAGTGGGAAACACAGACAGACAGCAGCAGCAGCAGGAGGAATGGAGGAGTATTGTGAGTGTGGCAGCAGGCAGGCAGCGTGACATAATAGCCCTGGTACCTAGCGGTGATACCAGGGTGTAAATAAACACAACAGGAGGTCCCAGACAGCGGTCGTGCAGCCCACATTGTGTCCAATACACAACTGGGACAACACAGTTTTCAACCCGGGCACCTCAGAAAAATTAAACCTTTTTTTTTATGGTTTTTTGGTTTTGTTTGTAAAAAAAATTACACAGATATATAGCTATTGTTTGACGTAATAGCTGGTGGCAGAGTGGCAGCAGAAGGTAAATCTGTGTACCCTGACAGTGGGAAACACAGACAGACAGCAGAAGGGCAGTACACAGCAGCCCACTGTAGGTGTAAAATGTGTGGCTGCAGGCGACGTAATAGTCAAAGTGAACCAGGCTGGCTTAGTGAGCAGGAGCCAGGAGGTGGTAAAGGGTGGTAAGGCACATTAACGATGGTTCTTCAGTTCATGTCCCCCTCTCGCCGACAACAGGGGCCAGGAACTCGCCTTCCACCCACGCCTGGTTCATCTTGAGAAACGTCAGTCTGTCCACAGACTTGTGAGACAGACGTGAGCGTTTCTCGGTGACCACGCCACCAGCTGCACTGAAGCAGCGCTCGGACGGCACGCTGGAAGGGGGACAGGACAGCACTTCCAGGGCGTACTGCGCCAGCTCGCTCCAGATCTCCAGGTGCTTGACCCAATACTCCATGGGATCAACAGGGGCATCGCTGTCAAGCCCGCTGTAGGACCCCATGTAGTCAGCCACCATTCGGGTCAGGCGCTGGCTGTGACCGGAGGAGGATGCTGCTGCATGCACCTCCTCTCTAGTCACTGCTGCCGAAACCTCTACAGTCCTGTAGAGCTCGTTGCTGAGAGACAGCAGGTCTGTGGGGCGCTTGCTGCTGGATGCAGGCACCTGCTGCTGCCTCTGTGCTGGCTGGACAGTGGGGGTGGAAGGCTGGGGGAAGGCTTCCTCCAAGCGCTCAACAAGGGCCTGCTGCAAGCTCCTTATTTGTTGCGCTGGGTCTCCTCCTGCAGGCGGCAGGAACTGGCTCAACTTCCCCTTGAGGCGTGGGTCCAACATCATGCTGATCCAGATCTCCTCCCTCTGCTTCATCTGGATCACTCTGGGGTCCCTGCGCAGGCACGCCAGCATGTGCGCTGCCATTGGGAAGAGGCGGGCCACGTGTGCTGGCACATCGATGGCAGTGCTGCTGTCCTCATCCTCCTCCTCTGCCGCCTCATCCTCTCTCCACCCCCGCACCAACTCAGCTGCGCTGTGCTGATCCCCCTCATCAGCAGCAAGGTCAGGGACCTCCACCAAGTCCTACTCCTCCTCCCCCTCAGAGGTGGACTGTGCAGCTGCTTGCCGCTCCTGCTGGTCCAAGGCTGCCGCTCCCTGTTCCAGCAAAGCATCGAGGGCCCTGTTCAGCAGACAAACCAGGGGCACCCACTCGCAGACCATAGCATGGTCCCTGCTCACCATGTTAGTGGCCTGCAGAAAGGGAGCCAGCACTAAGCACACCTGCTGCATGTGCCTCCAGTCATCATCGGGGACGATGGACGGGATGTTGCTGGTCTTGTCCCTTCTCTGAGCGGCGGAAACAGTGGCCAGGGCAAGGTACTGGTTGACAGCGTGCTTCTGTTCAACCAGACGCTCCAACATCGCCAGGGTGGAGTTCCAGCGAGTCGGAACGTCAAGGATCAGCCGATGGCGTGGCAGCTCCAGCTCCTTTTGCACGTCTTCCAGGCTCGCACAGGCTGCAGCCGAGCGCCGGAAGTGATGCACAACGTTCCTTGCCGTTTCCAGCAGTTCGCCCATCCCCTGGTAGGTGCGCAAGAACTTCTGCACCACCAGGTTCAGCACGTGGGCAAGACAGGGGATGTGGGTCAGGTTTCCCCTGTCTATTGCGGCAACCAGATTGGCCCCATTGTCGGCCACCACCTCTCCAACTCTGAGGCCTCTGGGGGTCAGCCAAATCCTCTCCTGCTTCTGGAGTTTGGCCAACACATGGGTTGCCGTCAGCTTGGTCTTCCCAAGGCTGACCAAGTGCAGCAGCGCTTGGCAGTGGCGGGCCTTCACGCTGCTGCTGAGGCGGGGGGTTTGGCCAGGTGTGCCGGAGGATGGCAGAGGATCGGAGGAACCTGCTGCAGTTCCCCTGACCCTGCGGGGTGGCACCACCCACTGTGTTGCTGCTGCTGTGCCCGCTGCTGCTCTCCCATCCTCACCCCCTTCCACCAAGCTGACCCAGTGGACAGTGAAGGACAGGTAGCGGCCTGTCCCGAAGCGGCTGCTCCAGGAGTCCATGGTGACGTGGACCCTTTCACCAACCGCGTGCTCCAGCCCTCGCTCCACATTGGCCATCACAAAGCGGTGCAGTGCAGGAATGGCCTTGCGGGCGAAGAAGTGTCTGCTGGGGAGCTGCCAGTCTGGGGCTGCACAAGCAAGCAGCGCACGCATGTCGCTCCCCTCCTGCACGAGCGTGTACGGCAGGAGTTGGGAGCACATGGCCCGTGCCAGCAAGCCGTTCAGCTGCCGCACGCGACGGCTGCTGGGAGGCAGAGCCCTAACCACCCCCTGGAAGGACTCGCTCAAAAGGCTCTGGCGTGGCCTTTTGCTGGCACGGGAATCAGCGGACACAGCAGAGGAGGCCACTGAGGACTGGCTGCCAGAACAGGCCTCAGTGTCGGCGGCAGGAGTTGCAGAGGGGGGAGGAGCAGTGCGTTTCCGCACTCCTGCTGGTGCTGCTGGAGGAGCAGGAGGGCGGGTGGCTGCTGTTGCTGCTGATGCTGCTGCTGAAGGCTGTGCAGTGATGGGTGTGGTGCCACTGCCAGCACCAGATGCCTTCAGCCTCTGGAACTCCTCATGCTGGTGGAAATGTTTCGCAGCAAGGTGGTTGATGAGCGAGCTGGTGCTGAACTTTAAGGGGTCTGCACCTCTGCTCAACTTCCGCTGACAGTGGTTGCAAGTGGCGTACTTGCTGTACACTGTGGGCATGGTGAAAAATCGCCAGATTGGTGACAAAAACAACCCCCTACGGCATGGAACCGCTGCTGCCTGTCTCCCTGTGGTGGTTGGGGGGGGGGGGGGCTTGGGTGCGGCTGGTGGTGGTACTGGCAGATGCTGCTGCTGCTGCTGCTGAGCCTGAGACACCAGCAGGCTGTGGGACCTGCCTACTGCTGCCAATGCTTGCAATGATGCGCCTCCTTGCAAGGCCCACAAGCGCATCCCCCTCCTCAGAGCTGCTGATGACGACATCCCCTGGAGCTGGTGGCACCCAGTCTCTGTCTGTCACCGTGTTATCATCATCCTCCCCCTCCTGAAACATGTCCTGCTGGGATGATGACCCCCCAAACTCCTCTCCTGATGCATGGATGGGCTGCTTGACTGTCGCCACAGTCTTGCTGTCCAATCCCTCCTCCCCCAAAGTGCCCATCAGCATCTCCTCCTCAAAATCGCCAACAACAGCAGACAATACCCTGATGGTGCCTGGGGTAAAAAGACTGCTGAGTGACAGGTCGGCGACTGACGGTGAACTGGCCTCCTCCCCAGGCCCTGCTGGGCGGCTGCTGCGAACAGGGGTGGTGGTGGTGAGGGTGGAGGCCTTGGATGCAGAGCTGATGACGGGCTGCTCATCCTCCGTCATCAGTTGCACCACAGTGTCTGCATCCTTTTCCTCAATGGGACGTTTCCGACCCGGCTGGAGGAAAATCGGAGCAGGTGCTACACGCTGCTGCTGCTGTCTCTGCAGCGTGAGTTGCAGATGCTCCTGCTGGGCGGCGCCCAAGGCGTCCACGGCCAGTGGCTATAGGAGGAATGTTAGCCACTGACGCTGCTGCTGCGGAACTGTGCATGGTGGCGCGGCTGCGCCCGCGGCTTGCCACAATGCTGCTCCCTCTCCTCCTGATTCCCTTGCTGCCCTTCCCCTTGCCCAAACCGCGCTGGCTGCCACTTCCAGACATCTTCGATGTTTTGGGCGTAAACACAAAAGTTTTTTAAAAGGGCGGGTGAAAAGTGGGGTACTTTAATGGAGTGGGTTGGTGGGCGAGGTGACTGAGTGAGTGTCTAGTACAGTAAGTAAGTAGTAACAGTCAGGAAGTACAACTAGCAGTTACAATAATCAGTAGTAATCACAAGGAAATAGAGTGTGTGTACACTACAGACAGTGAGTGCACGCACGCGCAAACACGCGCAGGAGCTAGCCTATGAACAGAGACTGAGTGAGTGTCCCTAGTACAGTAAGTAAGTAGTAACAGTCAGGAAGTACAACTAGAAGTTACAATAATAAGTAGTAATCACAAGGAAATAGTGTGTGTACACTACAGACAGTGAGTGCACGCACGCGCAAACACGCGCAGGAGCTAGCCTATGAACAGAGACGGAGTGAGTGTCCCTAGTACAGTAAGTAAGTAGTAACAGTCAGGAAGTACAACTAGAAGTTACAATAATAAGTAGTAATCACAAGGAAATAGTGTGTACACACTACAGACAGTGAGTGCACGCACGCGCAAACACGCGCAGGAGCTAGCCTATGAACAGAGACTGAGTGAGTGTCCCTAGTACAGTAAGTAAGTAGTAACAGTCAGGAAGTACAACTAGAAGTTACAATAATAAGTAGTAATCACAAGGAAATAGAGTGTGTGTACACTACAGACAGTGAGTGCACGCACGCGCAAACACGCGCAGGAGCTAGCCTATGAACAGTGACTGAGTGAGTGTCCCTAGTACAGTAAGTAAGTAGTAACAGTCAGGAAGTACAACTAGAAGTTACAATAATCAGTAGTAATCACAAGGAAATAGAGTGTGTGTACACTACAGACAGTGAGTGCACGCACGCGCAAACACGCGCAGGAGCTAGCCTATGAATAGAGACTGAGTGAGTGTCCCTAGTACAGTAAGTAAGTAGTAACAGTCAGGAAGTACAACTAGAAGTTACAATAATAAGTAGTAATCCCAAGGAAATAGAGTGTGTGTACACTACAGACAGTGAGTGCACGCACGCGCAAACACGCGCAGGAGCTAGCCTATGAACAGTGACTGAGTGAGTGTCCCTAGTACAGTAAGTAAGTAGTAACAGTCAGGAAGTACAACTAGCAGTTACAATAATCAGTAGTAATCACAAGGAAATAGAGTGTGTGTACACAGACAGTGAGTGCACGCACGCGCAAACACGCGCAGGAGCTAGCCTATGAACAGTGACTGAGTGAGTGTCCCTAGTACAGTAAGTAAGTAGTAACAGTCAGGAAGTACAACTAGCAGTTACAATAATAAGTAGTAATCAGAAGGAAATAGAGTGTGTGTACACAGACAGTGAGTGCACGCACACGCAGGAGCTAGCCTATGAACAGTGACAGTAAGTGTCCTAGTACAGTTACAGTATATAACTACAATACAAAATACAATCAATCAGTAGTAAAGGACAGCAGAAATACTGGTATAGATGAGAAATAAACAGAGGACAGGAGAGAACAGCTGCCCACACAGGCAGGCCCTGAGGCCTAAAGCTGTAAGCCTGCAGCAGCTGTCTCTCTCTATGTAACACAAAAGCTACTAACTAAAATACAATGTCTATCTAACTAACAACAATATAGGTGTATATAGGAGGTGTATGTGAGCAAAAACGCTAGGTGATTGACCACAATAAAGCTCTTGCTAAGCCAAAGCACAAAGGAGCAGATCTCTCTCTGTACAAAGTCAGGCAAGGACGGAAAAACCGAACATGGCGGCCGCTATTTATAGGGTAGGGGCTGGCCAGGGTCCCCCTCAGTGATTGGCTGCCATCAGAGGGCCTGGGAGCCCTCTGATTGGCACTAAGGACATCAATCTGGGCTATGACGCTATTCGAGCTCGGTATTCGAGCTCGAATAGCGCTGTTTGCTCGAATAGCGCGAATAGTGAATGAGCTATTCGAGTTTACTCGAATAGCCCATTCGAATACCTGCAGCTATTCGGAGCTCGAATACCGAGCTCGAATAGCTGAAAAAGAGCTCAAATATTCGAGCTACTCGAATATTCGAGCTCTGCTGAGCACCACTGATAGGAAACATAACTGGCACCGTTGCTTTTTGTTCTTCAGTTATAGTAATATTGAAGCTAAGAATACACTCGTCTGTGAAGAAAAGCATCAGTTTTCTGCCATGTAAGTTGCATGTCCTGTGCTTACATTATACATTAATAAAAATACATTCATATCTTTTCCCCTTTTTTATGAAAAAATAATCAGGGTTGCTTGTAAACTACGCCAGCGCGAATCTACGCCTCGTAGTATGCAACTATGCATCGTAGTTCGTAGGCGAAGTTTAAGAACTACACGTACGCATTTCCGCGTAGTCGTGGTCCCGCTATGCGAAGCTTTGCCCGCTACGCATAGTTGACGTATGTATTGCGAAGTCAACTACGCGTGCGGTAACTGCATCTATATGGATCATTGCGCATGCGCAGAAATATTATTGCCCTTTTATACGCATACAATTCCGCATTGGAAGGGTGAATGTATGCTTATAATTAGTTTATATTTACACATAGGTAGCGGATTATTGCGGAAATTTTTCCGCATAAGGGCATAAGTGGTCGCATCAACTACGCTTCGCACTACGCGAAGCTTGGGTATTTTAATGCGTAGTCTACGGAATCCAAACGTAGTGAAGTTTCTGATTACATAGCCGTAGATTGCGAAGCGTATTTGCGTAAAAATATGCGTAGTTCCAGCGTAGCGAAGTTGGCTGACTACGACCATCCCTGAAAATAATACATTAAACGCATGTGAATTGCATGCATTTTTGATTTCCCATAGGAAAGCATTTCAAATTGCATACAGTATGTGGGGATAAAGGCCTGTGTGCTCAGTGAGCAGTTACCAGGCAGCAGCGAGCAATTTGCCAGGCAGCAGCAAGCAGTTGTGAGAGTTCAACAGTCATTTCACTGCCTATCAATTGCTCATGGAAAAGGGCCTTTATTAAGTCCATGGATAAAGGCTGAATTTTTTTCACTGGCAGTTGTGCAGTCTTGGCACACTTTTGGCTGACAGCAGCTGACTGTCACCAATATGGAGGTTCAAATGACGTGCAAACAAACTAACGGAGCTTGCATTTTTTTCCCTGCAGCGGGAATATGCACATTACATCCACTTCCCTGCAAATCTCCATATGGAAGCACTATGTGCGTTTTTGCATTGTGGAAAAATGCACGTGGAACTTACAAGTTTGACCCCTGCTTGAAGCTGACTTCAGTGTAAAAAAAAAAAAAAAATGTTTCCCACAACCCAAAATAATGGTCACATGGGCTATATATTTAAACTGTACAGAGCAGTGAAAGTTTACACAATGGCGAGTTGCATTGGACAATATAGCAAATGCAACGCAATTAATTTTATTGAAATGAGGCATTCACATTGGTGCATAAGCTGTGCAGAATCTGTTGGCATCACACAATATGTACTGTGCATTATTAGAAAACGTTAGCATGTACAGCTGCGGTGAAGCATACTTTTCATGTACTGTATAATTCAATGTATGCTTTGCAAGGTACACGGTACACATACTGCACCTGCACAGAGGGGCACAAAACAGAGATCCTGGAAGCTACATATTGCTTTTAGGAACACCTAAGCTCCAGGCAGCCAACGCAAAACATAAGGATAAAAATGCAGTGTTTGTGTGAACGATGTTAAACAGTATCAATGCTGCCCATTCATTTGAACAATGTGTGCCACAGCCAACATTTACAGCCCAGGAAACGTCCATGTCCACTGGCCCTTAAAGACAGGGTCTTAGCTAGGGTTTTCAGCACCCAGGGACAAAGTCAGTTTTTGCACCCCCTTGTGACAAGGTGTGAACCATAAGGGGGTCCATCATGCTTTCCCAGAGACGTTTGAGTTTTAGAATAATTTCCTGCATGTCCGATCTGCACCTGATTAAGAATAGGATCGATTTTCAGATCAGCACTGCACAAAATCGATCCTGTTCTCCATCAGTAGCAAATTGGACATGCTGGAAATGATCAATTTGACCCATCCACCTGGCAGGAAATTGCATCGTATGTACCAGGCATTAGAAAGTTGGGAGATACGCAGAAATACACATGATCTACTTTGCTGATGCAAACATGACAAGCGCTGATTACAGCAGGGGGATACAATAAACAAAACCCAGGGCAGAGAGCGGGAGGAAGCAGGGAAGAAGATTGGATCCTTCCACCATCTTTCATATGGGGACACATCGGGGAAAGTAAAACCTGCAACTGCACCCCCCAGATGCTGCGCCCGGGGACAGATGTACCCCTTGCCCATGGGTATCACTACCTTAGGCAAAATGGGGCATCCACCCTCCCCTGGCCAGCTGCTGCCCCCCCCTCCAGCCACCCAAAGGGTGGCAGCGAAGAGAGAAGAGGGAGCAGCGTGCACAGCGGTGGGGAAGGGGGATATCTCCCCCACCTTCCCTCACCTTGGGACTCCCCCTCTCTTGCGCACACAATGAATCCTTCAGGGAAACTTAACCAGATCTTGATTAAAACACAGCTCTTGCAAACTTATTCTGTGCCTCCACGTATAAATTCAGCAAACAGTCAATTCTATCCAAACAAAAGGAATACGTGGGCACCAGTAAAATGCAAACCTCTGTGTTTAATGTTGCATCAGCAAACTCTTCCAACAGATGTAGCAATAAAGACAATACTTCACCCCATCCAGGTGCACCCCGCATAGAGACCCCTCGGTCAACAATTGTTTCACATCAAAGATGCATCATCAAGGACCAATAGATGATCTTGGCAGCGAGGAAAGAGGCTCCACGCCGGCAGAACAGCGCTTCCTTATATGTCACTTCCGGGTGCACTCTTGTGATACCACCGGCCAAACCAGAAATTCCCGCACGCATGACGCGGCCGCATGCAGACAAATGCACGCATGCGCTCAAGCGTCTAACGGGTTGGCTGCGTCCCACGGCTGAACCATGCGTAATAGCGTAGGTTCGTACGCGTGGGGCAAATTATGCAGCCATACCCTGACAACAAGTGTTGTCATTGCCTGCAGGATTGTAGATCCACCGGGGGGAGCAAATGGCCAGGCAGCAGAGTCTCAAACCTGGAGCAGATCTTCCAAAAAGGAGGCATGATATAAACACTTTATAGTGTATCATTAGGACTAGAAAAGGAAAGGGGAAACATAGTGAATATATCACCGTGACTTTAGATAGAAAGAATAGCCTAGAGATAATCCCAGAAAAAGGACAATTGAGAGAAATTACTTTTATACTTAACATTAAATGGTTCATTATCATACACATAAGTATTTCAAAATTAATTCAAAACCAGGTCCCACCATTATCCCCAGAATGCACCCCCTCCCCCTTTCCATTCAGTTGGGACATATAAATGGCCTATACATGAAGGATAACCTTATATTTCTCTCTCGAGGAACACACCAAGGTCGTTTTTATCATTGAAACCTAACGGACCCATGGCCTCAGTTTTAGAAATAAGATATGCTTCTCGCTGCAACAGTATTTTTTCTCTATCCCCTCCCCGTCTGGGACTTGGGACATGTACCAACCCTACCATTCTCAATAGTGAAGGATCACTGTCGTGCACTGCCCTAAAGTGCTCGACCAGCTTAGGTACTCCACCTTCACCTTTTCTAACCGACCTGATGTGTTCAACGAGTCTCTCACGCATAGGACGCGTGGTTTCACCGATATAATATCGGAGGCAGGGGCAGAAGAGCACATACACAACAAATGTCGTTCTACATGTAATGAGCTGTTTGATCTGGAAATCCAGGTGCCCCATCCTAACATTTGCCACTCTCAGCATGTGGCTGCATGTGGGACAGAAACCACATGAGAAACTTCCCACCGTTCTACCACTACTCAGCCAATTCTCCTGACGTTGCTGAATTTGCTCGCTCTGGGTGATCATAGAACCTATGGTGAATCCCTTTCTGTAGGCTATAATAGGTGCATTAAGCACCTTATCTCCTAGCCCTGTGTCTCGCTCCAAAATGTGCCAGTTGTTGGAAATGATTTTTTTGATTTTTTTCTGACATTGGTGTGTAATCAAACACAAAGACAAACTTATCTCCATCTTTTGTTCTCTTTATTGTCAGGATAGGGTAGGAATAAATCCTCGCCCAATTTTACATCCAAGAATCCCTCATTGACTCCCTTTCTAAGGAGATTTCTCAATTCATTTTGGTACTGATAGGTGGGATCCCTCTCTAACTTCAGGTAAGTATCATTGTCCCCAAGCTTTCTCATGGCCTCTTTGATATAACTAACTGTGGACATTACAACGATATCCCCCCCCTTGTCCGCTTTTTTGACTGTCAAGTCTTTGCGGGACTTTAGCCATTTCACAGCCCGCCATTCTGTAGCAGATACATTCTTCTTGTCTTGGGGCTATATTAAAGCTTTTGCGTCTCTCAAAACTTGCTTCTGGAAGATATCCAGTGCAGAACCAGACATGGGCGGGAGGGGGGCAACAGACCTGCAGGCCCGATAAGGTCGGGCCCCCAGCTCTGACACCACCCCATCCCCCCCCCCCCCCCCGTCCACGTCCACGTCCCCACCCTCTGATAACAATGACCACAAATCGGCCAAGGCCATCACATCTCTCAGGGTTGGGTTCGGAAAGAAACCCAAGTTTCCGACGGGCCGGAGGGCGGGCCCCACATCTCCGGAGCCATAGATGCGATAAATGTTCATCTTCCTCACATTTTTATATAGGTCAATTTCAAAACGTGTGTAATCAAAGTTCCTTGTGGTCACAAAGTTCAAACCTTTAGACAGCACATCAACACATGCCTTTGGTAGCTCTACCTCAGATAGGTTTAACACCTGTAAAGTGCCAGATCCAGCACGTTCAAGTTGTGTTACCGGGGTGGTAGCCCCTTCCACGACACTCGTCTTGCACATTCTGCCCCTCGGTTTCCTCCTTCCTCTTCTTGTTTTTCTAAAGGGGTACCTTTGGGTTTGGGCCCTCGTTTGTCACCTTCTGAGTCAGATCCAGACTCAGAGGTCCAATGTCCCCTTTTAGATTTTGGTTTGCGGGGCCTTCTTCTTTTAGGGTTACTTTTTGGTTTGAAGTCCTGTTGGACCCAATCAAACTCACGACCTGTTTTAAAGTCCTCTTGGTCTCTTAAATATTTATTACGTTTCCTCTCCTTTACCTCCCTCTGCACCGGGATCAATCGCTTGTCAATCTTACTAACTATTTTGTGAGCTTTCTCCTCTTCTGCAATTTGATACAGCTTATCTTTTGTGTCTTCTAATTCACCCGACACCTTGTCATACTCCTGCTCAGAGCGTTCCTGGGCTAGGCCCATCAACGTTTCAGCAAAAGTGAGGTGAGTAGTTTTCCACTTCTTCACAAAGGCAGGATCATCGCTGTATTCAGCAGGGGGTCTATAGTAACGAAACCCTCGAGAGGTGTATCCCTTTTCCTTATACCTCTTGAATGAGGCAATAGTCCAGAATAACTGAACCTCCTTCTCAGATACTCTCCATAATTTGTGCTCTAGCGGCCTGGTATGTAGGTCTCTATGCAGGGGTGTTGCACTATTGTCATCAGAGAAGTATGTTTCCCAATCGGACCTTTCAGACTGGAACGTGTCACTAGGGTCTGTTTCATCGACTACCACCATTGGTTCCGACCCTGACCCTTCATGTGACGATGTCTGTGGCATTGGTGCACAACTCATAGACACAGATGAATGATAGTATTAAACCTACTTTTTTAGCTTTTGAAAACAGAAAATAAAACTGGGAGGTTCTAAAAAAAAATGAACACATTTTTCAGGAGTAGGATGGATGAAATAGTTCTTCACAGTTTTTCAACTTGGATTTTCCATAATGTTCATGTATGAGTTAAAATGTTTGTATTTAGTTTAAATTGCTGTTGGCCCTTTGATAAGTGACTTTTGGGTTGCAGTTTGGGCACTCGGCCTCCAAAAGGTTCGCCACCACTGTCCTAATCTAATGTTCCACCATTGATAAGTTCATGTAAATTTGTCTCCACCCGTGACCACACCCACATTCTGGTCCATGACCACACCAATTTTTCAGCGTGGCGCTCTAAGCGCACCACACAACGCAACTCCATTTTTCGACGGACAGCATACCCCCAATTTTCGGCACGCGTAGCGCATAGCCACCCCCTCCCCCCTCTTTTTGCCCCCCATATACCTACTCCTCTGCTTAAGGAGAGTCTGAAGCCTAATAAAATACTTCTTTTTACCTGCTACTTATGTTATGCAATATCAGCAGGGCTGAAACACCGCATTCCCATGGCAAAACAAGGGCTTTATACCCCCCAAATCCCCGGGCAAAAATCGTGGAGCGCTTCCTGTAAGAGGCAGAGCTTCGTGCTATAGCTCTGCCTCTACTGGAGTCAATCTCCGCTGATCACTGCCTCTCCCCACCCCTCTCAATCTTCTTTCACAGAGGGGTGGGGAGATGTGGGGATCCACACGAAGATTGACTCCAGTAGAGGCAGAGCCACAGCACAAAGCTCTGCCTCCCTGGGCAGCCAAATCCACGACCTGGAATGTTGTGGAATTTTGCTCGGGGATTTGGGGGGTATAAAGCCCTCATTCTGCTGCAGAAATGTGGCATTTCAGCTCTGCTGATATTGCTTAACATAAGTAGAAGGTAAAAAGAATTATTTTATTAGGCTTCAGACTCTCTTTAAAGAGAACCTGAACTGAAAATAAAAAGTCAAAATAACCATACGCAGGTCATACTTACCTCCTGTGTAGTGTACTCCTCAATCTATTTTTCCTCTCCTGTGTCCTGTTTGTCCACTTTGATTAGTGGAATTCTCCGTCCTCCATTTTAAAAATGGCCATTACCCCATAACAGCTTCCTTGTCAGCACACTGTTAAACTTAATAACGCCCACTTGAGCCATAGGGAAGCATGGACATAACCTTGCACATTCAGTTGTAACTGACAGCTGCTGATATATAACTGTCATCAACTGATATATTTCAGTTCTGACAAAATATTGTCAGAACTGGAAGGGATCACTGTAAGAAGAAAATGGTGAGCTTCCGAGAGGAACGGACGGTGAGGTTGATATGTAATATTCATTTGCAGCTAAGTCATATATTTATTTCAAATAATTTTACTCGCTTCAAGTTGCCTTTAAGCTGAATAATTGAAAATAACCTTGTGTTTAAAGAGACACTGAAGCGAAAAAAAAATTATGATATTATGATTTGTATGTGTAGCACAGCTAAGAAATAAAACATTAAGATCAGATACATCAGTCTAATTGTTTCCAGTACAGGAAGAGTTGAGAAACTCCAGTTGTTATCTCTATGCAAACAAGCCATTAAGCTCTCTGACTTAAGGCCCATACACACGTCGGATTTGTTGGTAACCAGTCTTATCTCCCGAACGATAGTCTGTACACACGCCGGATTTCATGCGGAAACGTGCGAACGACGGAACGTTCAAACGACCCGTCGTTCGCGCAAATCCGACGTGTGTATGGGCCTTAAGTTAGTCGTGGAGAGGGCTGTTATCTGACTTTAATTATCTCAAGTGTTTACTTTTCCTCTGGCAGAGGAGAGGTTATTACTTCACAGACTGCTCTGCAAGACTCATTTTGAATGCAGAGTGTTGTGTAATCTGCACATATTAGAGAATAATGCAATGTTAGAAAAAACACTATATACCTGAAAATAAAAGTATGAGAATATTTTCTTTGCTGCTAATCTTCCAGTAATTATTTATAGTACACAACCAATTCATTATATCATATTTTTTTTTCCGCTTCAGTGTCTCTTTAAGGTTCATATTTTGCATGTAGTACTTTAGGAAGAGCACTTTTCGGTCACTTTGAGTCTTTTATATTATTTTAGTGAACGAGATAAATAGAGGAACACCAAGAGCCCCAATAGTGTAGTATGTATTGACAAAGGGGATCATGACAAAGAGTAATAGTTGTTATACTCACAAGCATGGGTCACCAATAGGCAACCATTGTAAAGGCAGGTGGAGAGATTACCCTGACCCCACTCAGGAATAAGAAGTAGCTCTCTGTAGATAGTAGAAAAGGGTCGCAACCCTCCACCCAGGGTGGATACAATATTATATAGGAGAGAACAGAGGCGCCAAAAGGATAAAAGGGGTTTTAAAGGAGCTTAAAAGCCAAAAATGTGGTAATTAGAGGAGGCAGTGGTAGACTTACCTCCTCCAAGCAGACACAACACGACTGTACATTCAGTCTATTTATTAATGAACTCCAGATAAAACAAAGCAACGCGTTTCACGGGTCAGCGCCCGCTTCCTCAGGCAATAGAAAAAGGAGTTACAGCATCTAGCAAAACAAACACTCAGCACAGGAGCGGCAAGGAGCGGCACTAGATCACAAGTCCGGCGGCCACACAGACTGGCTTTTGAAACATGTGATCTGTCAGCTGCAAAAGCGCCCTAGCCACGTTGTCGCCCTAGGCCATAGCCTTTTTGGCCTGCCCACAAATCCGGCCATGGTCCCAAGCCATCCTCCCCCTGTCTGCCGTTCAGCTGTGATCAGCCCCGTTAACAGGCTCAGCCACATCATTACAGGTCTACTGCGCATGTGTGAGATGTGTTTATGGGGCGGGAGGAAGCCCTGGGTGGTAAGTATCAAAACTTTACTCTCTTAAGTCTCTGGTACACTTTAATTACATTTTCATTTTCATACTTTTGCAAATCTGGCTTTTCAGCAGTTGTTAAATTGAAAAATAAGCATTGTTCAAAAAAAAATTGGGGAAAAAGAAACTAGTAGTGTTAATGCATTCAGCATGCTAATCAGAACCTGAATCTTCATACATGCGCACTGCAGCAAAGGGTGTTAACTTACCCTTGTTGCCACCTCTGTGTGCTGCCCTCCAAGTGATGTTCCATCTCTTATATACTTCTTTGTGAAGGAGGAAGTATGTGAGAACCGGAATGCAATGTGGAGGATGGCGCACAGAGGCTGCAACAAGGGTGAGATAATGTGAGGAGGTTTGTAGTCCAGAGGAGTCCTAAGACTTCCTACGGATACAGGAAAAACAGAAAGAGAGATCAGGAGCCCCTTATGGTGTAGTATATTAATTTCAAGTTCTGGATAAATGCAAGGTGATGAGGTACTCACAAAGGTGGGTTGCAAGACCAGCAACCACAGTATAAAAACAAGTGAGGAAATCCCGTCCCCACTCGGGCTTTTTGTTTTCAAATGAATGTTCTGCACTCCAGAAAAAACAATTGTTTAGGTACACAAACAAAAAATTGACAGCAATCTCTAATAACTAGGAGGCTGTAAACAATATCACTGGGAGGGAGAAGGGGCACCTGCTACCTTCCAGTGAAGGGTGAGGTAACACCCTTTGCCCCAGTGCCCATGAACAAAGATTCAAAGATTCAGGTTTTGATTTGCAGAATTTGGAACAAGGTTCCAAATTTGAATATGCCGAATGTGTCAACATTTAGAAATGAGAATGAAAACTTTGAAAACAATCTAAATACTGCCAAAGCTGTGAAGTACCCAGCAGGCCCATGTCTCTCGTAAGGTACAGTATGTGACATAGAGATGGCCCGAACGCTTCGCCGACCAGCAGTGTTCGGCGAAGATTGGCTATTCAGTCTCACCGCGTGCACATGGCACTATTTGACCCGCCCCCCCCCCCCCCATACATCATCATTGGGCTAAACTTTGACCCCTTACATCACAGTCAGCAGGCACATGGCAGCCAATCAGCCTGCACTCCCTCACAGACCCACCCGCCCCCTATAAAAACACTGCAGGCCCGTCACGTTACAGTCTGTCTTTGGCTGGATTAGAGAGAGGAAGGGCCAGAGCTTGCTGGAGATAGGGAAAGCATTAGCTAGGCTTTTTTATTTTGATCCTTGCTGGCTGATTGCTGTTTATTCACCCCGAACAGCCCTTCCGATGGCTACTTCGTCCTTGCTGTTTTTGTGTGTAGAACACAGGCACCCACCGTTGTGCCCAGTGCCCACTACAAGCACAATAGTGCTCCAGGGCCTCTGTTTTTATCACAAATTTGTGTTTGAACTGTTGCAGCATATTCTCAGTGTCTGTCTTATAGCGCACAGAAAGAGCACACTGGCACTGACCCACACCTGTACCCACTTCTAGTAATATTAATTGTGTGCCACACATTTTATCTGTCAGTGTGAAGTGGGCATAACCCGTTCATTAACACTCTGGACATTTAAATGCAGCCTTATATTCCTTAAATGTAGGAATGTACTGTGATTTCTGCTCTTTAGAGATTAAAACCCGACTCTGCATCGACCCCGTCATTTTTGGTGGGACTTTTTGCATGGATAACCCTCTGGTATGCCCCATCCAGGCGTTTGAAATCCTTTGAAACAAGTTTTCCATCACTTTTGTGGCCAGAAACAGACTTTATAGGTTTTTTAATTCGCCTGCCCATTGAAGTCTATGGAGATTCATCAGATTTGCCTGTTCCCGAACATTTGCGGAAGTTCATGTTCTCATCTCTGTGACAGTGTCTTTTTACAATGAATACATTATTATCAGATAAAAATGTGCAATTTGTATGCATTTTTTTTTTTTTCAAGGCACTATAAACTATTACAGAACAAAAACTGTTAGGTCATAACAGAATTTCGGTAGTTATTGCCAAGGGGTGCTTTGAAAAAATTCTCAGAGCTAGAAAGGGTACCTTACTTGGAAAAGTTTAAGACCCTGCTTACACTTAATCAGTTGGTACACATTTTTTTTTCTCTATAGCAGTGCATTGTGAAAAAGATTTCAGGTAAAACGCAATAAGTGTGAAAGGTGCCATAGGAAATTATGGGCATTACTTTGAAAATCAGTTGTCCTTTGAGTTACAACTGTGAGCAACTGATTAAGTGTAAACGGGGCCTAAGAACCGCTGTCCTCATAGTTCTGGGTCACCATGAGCTTTGGGAAACTGCAATTTAAAAAAACAATTTTTGGCTGCCATTTTGCACTACAAGCTAATCTCTAGTTATGAATATACATGAAAAAATGCAGGATATTACAGGATCTTTTTAAATTGCACATGTTATAAAGGTACCTGGAAAAAGGGCACCCAATTTTGTGGCAAGTAGAATATCTGTAAAATTGATAATAATCTACTACTTTATTCTGATAGTAAACCATTGGCAGATATATAACAAATGTTTTACTATGTCCTAACCTAACTCTACTCCCACACCCTACTCTCACACAGAACTAGTGTTGGGCGAACAGTGTTCGCCACTGTTCGGGTTCTGCAGAACATCACCCTGTTCGGGTGATGTTCGAGTTCGGCCGAACACCTGATGGTGTTCGGCCAAACTGTTCGGGTTCGCCCGAACTGCTCAATGCCCGGCCGAATACGGCCCCCTATGGGCCGAATACGGCCCCCCTATGGGGTCGCAGGCATAAGGGGGGAGCATGCCCCGATCGCGGGGGGGGGGTCGGAAATTCCCCCCACCCCCTCCGCTAGCGCTCCCCCCTCTGCCCGCTTCCCCATAAAAAAGTTGGCGTAAAGTTAAATAGTACCGGTGGTGGCTGCTGCAGTGGCTGGCTGGCAATGGCTTACCCTTAAGGTTGCCACCCCCACCCTCTGGGTTCCCTAACCCTTAACCTACCCATCTGCTGAGAGACCACAATTAGTGGCAATATATAGTTGTGCCCTTTTTACCAGCTTCAACTTAAATGATCTACTTAATACTTCTATGTGAGATCCTGAACTATTTTAAATCCCACAACACTTGTGAGCACTATGTTACAATTTTGTCTTATCTTTTGTTGTGTCTCGCATCAGTTTCCATAAACACGTTCAGCAATTTCCATAACTCTGTTTTTTATTTATAATTATACTGGATGTATTTTGTTGTCAGTGTATTATAACCCTTTCAGCGAGTCGGTTCTCTTTTTCACCAATACCTTTATCTCCATTCTCCAGTATGCTAGCTACAAGCTCTTAATTAAATCTGAGTTATTACTATTACACTCTGTAAAGGTTTGCACAGTTTTTATCTTGCTGACATATAATTGCAAAACAAGAGACTTAATGCAAGCCAAAACAATACACAGAGGAATCTATAATTGCAAAATTGTTCAACATATATTTATGTTTCTAGAGCAGAGAAAACAAGAATTCACTGATGGAATTTAATGCAAATGATGGAACTGTTCTGAACCACAAATAGCTCAAATAAATAGCTATCCATCCAGAACATGTATAGTTTTAAAGGTACTTTAACTCAATGCTTCAAGGAAATAAATGAAGAGTACAGCTTAGCGGCAGCGCTAACTGGGGGCTTCCTGAAGAATCTGTCTATGTATGTCTACATTAATGCCTGCTCAGGACTCTTCATTTTAATCCTAGCCGAAACTATATGTATTAGGCCCCATTTCCACTTGTGCAAGCATCCGTCTCTTAATCGCTATCACTTGTGCTGATGCGAGTCCGCATCCAAATCCCTTTAGCTATGCCATGCAAAGTCTATGGGGAATCAGCCAAAACAGTCAGATTATTATTATTATTATTTGGTATTTATATAGTGCCAATTTTGCACTGGGCTGGAGTATATTGTCTTGTCACTTAACTGTCCCTTAGAGGGGCTCACAATCTAATCCCTACCATAGTCATATATCTATGTATGTACTGGGTAGTGTATGTATCATAGTCTAGGGCCAATTTAGGGGGAAGCTAATTAACTTATCTGTATGTTTTTGGGATGTGGGAGGAAACCAGAGTGCCCAGAGCAAACCTACACAGACACAGGAAGAACATACAAACTACTTGCAGATAGTGCCCTGGCTGGGATTTGAACCGGGGATCCAGAGCTGCAAGGAGACTGCTAACTGGTATGCCGCCGTGCTGCCCAAATTTTAGATTAAATGTTTGCTTTCTTGCTGACTGGTATTAGAGAGGGCCCGAACAGTTCGCCGGCGAACGGTTCCTGGCGAACTTCCGGGGTTCGCGATCGCGGAGAACCACAAACTTTTTAATGTGTCGTCCATAGATCAGAGCAATTCCATCTGTTCTCTCTGCCTCCAAAAATTGAGCCGTGGAAAGGCCAACACCCATGTAGGGACAACTGCCTTATGAAGGCACCTGCAGAAAAGGCATAAACTGCAATGGGAAAAGCACCTGAGTAAAAGCAGCACACAAAAGCAAAGTCACCCTCCTTCTCCTCTTCCTCCTTCAGGTGCAGCATCTTCAGCCGCTTTCTCCCTTGCACCTTCACAGCCACCCTCCTCCACTCTGCCTCTGCCCTTGAGCGGTTCCTGTTCCTCTGCTCACAGCAGCCAGGTGTCCATGAAGGAAATCTTTGAGTGGAAGAAGCAAATTTCTGAGAGGCAAGTGGTGTCATCTCTGGCACACAGCATTGGGTCCACCTGACCACGGATGCCTGGTCTGCCAAGCACGGTCAGGGCAGGTACATTACTTACACAGCCCATTGGGTCAACCTGGAGACCGATGGCAAGCAGGGAGTACGTGGCTGTGCAGCGGACCAACTTGTGACACCTCCACGGCTTGCAGGCAGGCCGCCTGCCACCTCCTCTCCTTCTCCTCCTACTCCTCCTGCTACATCCTCTTCGCCATCGTCCTCCTCCTCCTCGGCTGAGTGGCAGTTTAACTCTACTGGTGCTGTGATCTCCTCTCCAGCTACACAGCCTCATCTCCCCAGGGCCTATGCTGCATGCCAGGTACAATGGTGTCACGCCATCTTAGGCATGTCTTGCCTCAAAGCGGAGAGTCACACTGGACCAGCTCTTCTGGCTGCTCTTAACAAACAGGTGGATCAGTGGCTGACCCCAAACCAGCTGGAGATCGGCAACATGGTGTGTGAAAATGGCAGCAATCTCATTTCAGCTTTGAATTTGGGAAAGCTGACACGTACCCTGCAAGGCACATGTGCTGAATCTAGTCATTCAAAATTTGTGTCAAAGTACCCAGGCTTAGAGGACGTCCTGAAGCAGGCCAGGAAGTTGTGTGGGCATTTCAGGTGGTCTTACATGGCCATGGCACACTTTGCGGACATTCAACTTGCCGGTGAGATGCTTGATATGTGATAGCCCGGTCATGGTGATGATATGGAATTCGACCCTGGTCATGTTCTCTCACCTGCTAGAACAGGAGAAAGCCGTCACACAGTACCTGTACAACTACAGTAAAAGGACACAATCTGGGGAAATGGGGATATTCTGGCCCAACAACTGGACACTGATGCGAAATGCATGCAGGCTCATGCGGCCATTTGAGGAGGTGACCAACCTGGTGAGTCGCAGTGAAGGCACCATCAGTGACTTCAGAGGCGCCTTAAGCCACAGACACTACAGCTGGCCGCCTAGAGCACTGTGGCACTGAAAGGCGGCACTGCTGGAACCTGTAGTGCACCACCGCACTTGCGTATGTCACTATTTGTCCCCTGTCTTGCAGGCTGCAGCGCTCGACACATCATTTTCATCAGCGTCGCCTTGATAGCTTTCCCTGGCCAATAGAGACAGAGTAAATGTGCTCTGCCTTGCCTCTCAGACCACCCCTTCCTCACCACCTGGTGCAGGGCCAGCCAATGAAGCATGATGCCCCCTGGCCCCGCCTCTATCTCAGCCTCCTACCAGGAAGAAGTTGGGGAAACCATCTAGCCACCATCTGATATTTAGATCATTCTCCATTGATACACTGCGTCCCAAGTCTAATGTCAGCGGTGACTGAGCAGCAGCAGAGGAGAGAGAAGAAGCAGCCATGAGCCCAGGTCAGCAGTTTATGATCCCAGACCCACATGCACTCCTGCAGCGACAGCTCTCACTCCGCTGACATGAAACAGACTAAAGGAGGCAGCAGGGGAGAGCTCTTATCAGATCTGTGCTTTCATGTGCTGTGGCAGCTGAGTTTGTCTTTGTGACATGAACGGACCTTCACCTCTGCTGAATGACTGGCATCAGCTTCAGCCAATAGCAGGGCAAATGTTACTTTTCTGACACAAACCCCTATGTAAAAAATGAGTGGGGAAAGGTGCAGATGTACTGAGTTTATTGATGATTCCACTAATACATGAGTGCAACAGAAAATGTATGAGAAGCCTGTGTAACAGAAAATAAGTATTTGATGAAAAAAAAAAACACATAACAGAGAAAATGCTTCTTAAAGTGAATTGAGCACCTCTAATTTAAAGCGGAACTGTATATAATTTTTAAACACATTGTTTCACTTACCTGTGACTTCTGCAAGCCCTCAGCAGCCGTCCTGCCCAAGCCTCCATTTCTCCCACCGCCAGCTACTTTCGGTTTCACCACCGGGCCACTGCGCCTGCGCGGCTCTGGTCACGCGTATCCTTTCATCGCGTTCCCCGCTATTGCAAAGGAGAATGTGAAGAAAAGATATGCTTGGCAGGGCTGCGCTGGCATCGACTTAGAAGTCTAGGAACGAAACTGCAGCGGGAGAACGGAGGCTCGGGCAGGACTGGTGTGGGACAGGATGGTTGCTGGGGGCTTGCAGAAGCCCCAGGTAAGTGAAGCAATGTGTTTAAAAACTATTTACAATTCCGCTTTAAAATGAACCTCCCCTAAGGGAGATTTGTAAATTATGCATGCTTCGTGTGGGCAGTATTCGTTTGCTTACTTACAGGGAGGAGGGTTGCTCTGTAGGCCCCTCCCCCATCTATACAACGACATCCATCTTTCCTCTGTCAATGCTGCAGACCCGCAGGTTCGAAGTGCCCACAATGTTGTGTGTATCCCCGGTCACTTGTGAATGCCGGCAGATGTAATAGTGGCCAGGGGATGCTACATATTGTGGATGGGGATGTTACATCTCCCACCATGCACTAGCATCTGGATATGTGCTTGACATTGCGGGCATTTCGAACCTGTGAGTCTGCAGCATTAACAGAAGGAAGATGGATGCCCTCACAGAGCATGCATCATTTACGAACCGCCCCTAGGTTTGTTTTAAATATTTTGACCTAACAGGTGCTCAGTGCTCAAGAAAATACATTTTTAGCTCCATATAGTTGGGGAAGGGGGGGGGGGGCCCAAAGGTTTTATTGCCTGGAGTGACAAAAATGCCAGAGGCGCCCCTGAGTGACTTGATCCCGTATGCTTACTTCCTGGAGCGTGCCGTGTGTAGAGTGGTGGATCAAGCTGTGGATGAGCCTGAACAGGAACAGTTATGGGAGGAACAGTTGTGGGAGCAATTTTCATCAGAACCAGATGTTTCCTCAACACCTGCGGCAGCACAGAGGGGGGAGGAGGAGGAAGAGTCGTGTGGGGAAGAGAATTCGGACTCGAATGATGAGGAACAGTGGCGCACGGAGGGGGTTGTTCTGGGTGTCTAGAACACCCCCCTGCACCGGGACCGGAAGTGGGGCTGCCGCATGGCCCGGCCGGCTGGGGAGAGAAGACAGAAGAAAATGATGGAGGCGCCAGCCGCGCTAATAAGGGTTGCGGGAGCCGGCTTTATTCCTCGCTCCCTCCCTCCCTCCCTCCCTCTGAATGCCCCTCACCTGCGGTGAATGTGTGCCCGGCTCCCCCATGAGTGTGTGCGGAGCGGTAGGTCCTCTTACCGCAGATCAGGCGCACCAGCAACTGGAGTCTCATGCTTCCTGTTTACCATGACGTCACAGGAAGCATGAGACTCCAGTTGCTGGTGCGCCTGATCTGCGGTAAGAGGACCTACCGCTCCGCTGTGCACACACTCATGGGGGAGCCGGCACACATTCACCGCAGGTGGGGGCATTCAGAGGGAGGGAGGGAGCGAGGAATAAAGCCGGTTCCCGCATCCCTTATTAGCGCGGCTGGCGCCTCCATCATTTTATTCTGTCTTCTCCCCCGGGCAATCTTCTCCCCACACAGGGGGCGGGCACCTTCCTTCACCTATCTTATACTGGGGGGCATATACCTATCTAATCTATCCTGGGGGGCATATACCTATCTAACCTATACTGGGGGGCATATACCTATCTGATCTATACTGGGGGGCATATACCTATCTAATCCATACTGGGGGGCATATACCTATCTAACCTATACTGGGGGGCATATACCTATCTAACCTATACTGGGGGGCATATACCTATCTAACCTATACTGGGGGGCATATACCTATCTAACCTATACTGGGGGGCATATACCTATCTAACCTATACTGGGGGGCATATACCTATCTAATCTATACTGGGGGGCATATACCTATCTAACCTATACTGGGGGGCATATACCTATCTAACCTATACTGGGGGGCATATACCTATCTAACCTATACTGGGGGGCATATACCTATCTAACCTATACTGGGGGGCATATACCTATCTAACCTATACTGGGGGGCATATACCTATCTAACCTATACTGGGGGGCATATACCTATCTAACCTATACTGGGGGGCATATACCTATCTAACCTATACTGGGGGGCATAGCCCTATCTAACCTATACTGGGGGGCATAGCCCTATCTAACCTATACTGGGGGGCATATCCCTATCTAACCTATACTGGGGGCATATACCTATCTAACCTATACTGGGGGGCATATACCTATCTAATTTATACTGGGGGGCATATACCTATCTAACCTATACTGGGGGCATATACCTATCTAACCTATACTGGGGGACATATACCTATCTAATCTATACTGGGGGGCATATACCTATCTAACCTATACTGGGGGCAACTATATGGGCTACCTATACTGGGGGGGACCTATAGCTGGCTGCCTATACTGCGGGCACCTATACCTGTCTCCACGTTGGGGGCGCATTTTACGCCCTCACCCTGGGGGCAATTTAGCCTAGAAACTGCTAGTATTTGGCTCCACCCACACCATATTTTGGCCACGCCCACACGCCACTTTCAGGAACCCCCCCCTTGGAAATCCTGGATTTGCCCCTGAGGAAGGTGTTTCTTTGGAGGAGGAGGAGGCGGCGGCAGAAGAACAAAAGCAGCAGGCGTTGAGGGGTGCTTGTGCTGCTTGAGGTTCCCATGGTATTGTTCGTGGCTGGGGGGAGGATGAGGACTTACCTGACATCAATGAGGAAGAGCAAGAGGAGATGGATAGTGCGTCTGGATCCAACTTTGTGCAGATGGCATCTTTCATGCTGTCCAGCCTCTTGAGGGATCCCCGTATAGAAAAAAACTCAAGGGGAATGAGCTGTACTGGGTGGCCACGCTACTAGACCCTTGGTATAGGCACAAAGTGCGGACATGTTACCAACTCACCAGAAGGCAGAAAGGATGCAGCACATGCAGAACAAGCTGGCAACTATGCTGTACAATGCATTTAAGGGTGATGTCACAGCACAACGGAATAAAGGTACCACTGCCACTAATCCTCCTCCCATGTCCACGCAGGCAAGGACCGGACACTCCAGCGATCTCACGGTGATGTCGCACATGCAGACATTCTTTAGTCCAAAGCCTCGCCTTAGCCCTTCCGGATCCACCCTCCACCAACGCCTGGACCGGCAGGTAACCTGGCCATAAGTGTGGATGTAGACACTGTAAGAAGTGATGAACCCTTGGACTACTGGGTGCACAGTGGCCAGAGCTGTCCCAATTTGCCAACCAACTTCTGTCTTGTCCTGCCTCAAGTGTCCTGTCAGAAAGGACCTTTAGCACAGCTGGAGGCATTGTCACTGAGAAGAGAAGTCGCCTAAGTCACAAAAGTGTTTAGTAACTCACCTTTATCAAAATGAATGAAGCATGGATCCCAGAGGGCTACTGCCCGCCCCAAGACTAAGTCAGTCCCCACACAAGGCATCTCTGCCTGCATGCCGTGTGACTGGCTGCCTACCCCAAGACTAAGTCGTTCCCCACACAGCACCTTTGCCCGCTTGACTGCCTTCTCCGCCACTACCAACAGGGTCCAGGACTCCAGGTGGATTCCTGAATTTTTAAGGCTGCTGCTAGCTGCGGCCGCTATACTAATTTTTCTAGTGTGTGTACATGCCTGCCTAATTTTTCTGGTTGCACTGCAGCTGCAACAACAAAACAAAAGGCATGTACATGCACCAATTTCCCTTCGTGATCATTACCTTGCCGCAATGAAGGGGCTATATGGAGGGGGGGGGGCACACCCAAGATAATAAGGTTGTTGCTTCATTGTGGACAGACCAAATTTGATCAGCTGGACAGTCATTGTTGTTCTATTATTGAGCTACCACAGCCCGGCGACCATATTGGCTTGAAAACCGCCACGGCCTGCACTCTGGCCATGGTGCGCACCAGTCCAACAGGGCCGTCACTACACAAACAGCTGTTTGCGGTGCGTTACCCAGTGAGTTTGGTGTGTCAATGTGAAGCAGTACTCTAATTACACTCCCTGATTGATGTATACACATGCAAGATGTTTTAAAGCACTTTAGGCCTGCAATTTAGCATTCAATGTGATTTCTGCCCTTAAAACGCTGCTTTGCGTCCAATCCTGATTTTTCCCCGGGACTTTTGGCATGTATCCCACTCCGCCATGCCCGCCTCCAGGTGTTAGACCCCTTGAAACATATTTTCCATCACTTTTGTGGCCAGCATAAATGTTTCTAGTTTTCAAAGTTCCCTCCACATCGAAGTCTATTGTGGTTCGCGAAAGTTCGCACGAATCGAACGTTTGGCAAAGGTTTGCGAACCCGATTTGCAAACCTAAAATCAGAGGTTCGGGCCATCTCTAACTGGTATAGGTAGTGTATGGACCCTTACAGAATGAATCTAAATGCTGGTGAAAGGATCCAGTACAAAATGCTGTTGCATGCCATTTTGGAAGCTAATATCCTTCATTTTTGCACCAATTTGCAATCTAGTTGTTTTTTGTCGCTACTAGAGTTCCAGCTTGCTGCGTGTCTTAGAGCATGCTTTACTGCCACCCAATTGCAGTGACACTTCACATATGAAAACAATGCACTGTAGTGATGAGCTGTATATTACGGATTGCGGATACAAAACTAATATGGAAAATGCTGACACCACCCAATCACAATGGTATCGGTGTGTCAATGTCAATGGTATAGTTAAATAACAGTATCACTGTAATTGCATTCTTAGTATCCTTAGGAATTAAGGTGTTTGTATATGAAGTGTTACATCCACTGTATCTTAGCAATGCCCTTTGATTTGGTTGGTAAAATGGGCTTGAAGACTATACTCTCTCTCAGTAATTGTAATCCAAACTTTTTTTCTCAAACTTCTCAATATACTTGGTTGGCCATATAATGGAGGGAACAGTGATTTGCTCCATATGCTGACTCAGGTGATGGTCTTACAATTGTTCTCCTAAACAAAGAGGCTGATACCCCAGAGGAATCACTCCTAGAAAAAGAAAACAAATATATATATTGCACATTTCTCCTGGCAGACTCAAAGAGCTTCAGGGCACTGGCGTAACAATAGGGCCTGCAGCCCCTGCTCCCGTTGGGGGGCCCGGGCCGTTTTGTGGGGGCTGGAGGGGTGGCAGCATGAGGGGAAAGCCTTGGCCACAGTCGGCGGAGGCGAAAGCCTTGGCCCCCCATCTCCCTCACCTCGGGGCTCTCCCCTCTGCGCTCCCCTCCAGCTTAAGTGACAGTGTGGGCAGCGAGCAGATACATACCTTCCGTGCATTCCAACGCATACTCCTCGCTCTAGCGTCTGTTGTCACTTCCGGAAGTGACACCTGCGAAACGCGTTGCACTAAGTGGAGTTAAATAAAAAAAAATTGTATTGATATATTGTGACTCAATGGAGTTTTATATTTTTGAGGGAGGTAAGTCCACCTGAACATCCTCCTCTTTTAGAT
This sequence comes from Hyperolius riggenbachi, assembly GCF_040937935.1. NCBI lineage: Eukaryota > Metazoa > Chordata > Amphibia > Anura > Hyperoliidae > Hyperolius > Hyperolius riggenbachi. Next base: position 419,290,458 of record NC_090648.1, read on the forward strand.
GGTTTTTAAACGTTTTTATTCTACTCTGGCGCCTCTGTACACCAGTGGTGCTCAGCAGAGCTTGAATATTCGAGTAGCTCGAATATTCAAGCTCTTTTTCAGCTATTCGAGCTCGGTATTCGAGCTCCGAATAGCTGGAGATATTCGAATGGGCTATTCGAGTGAACTCGAATAGCACATTCACTATTCGCGCTATTCGAGCTAACAGCGCTATTCGAGCTCGAATACCGAGCTCGAATAGCGTCATAGCCCAGATTGATGTCCTTAGAGCCAATCAGAGGGCTCCCAGGCCCTCTGACGGCAGCCAATCACTGAGGGGGACCCTGGCCAGCCCCTACCCTATAAATAGCGGCCGCCATGTTCGGTTTTTCCGTCCTTGCCTGACTTTGTACAGAGAGAGATCTGCTCCTTTGTGCTTTGGCTTAGCAAGAGCTTTATTGTGGTCATTCACCTAGCGTTTCTGCTCACATACACCTCCTATATACACCTATATTGTTGTTAGTTAGATAGACATTGTATTTTAGTTAGTAGCTTGTGTGTTACTAGAGAGCCAGCTGCTGCTGGCAAGCTTACACAACTTTAGGCCTCAGGGCCTGCCTGTGTGGGCAGCTCAGCTGTTCTCTCCTGTCCTCTGTTAGTTTTTTTCTTCTCATCTATACCAGTATTTCTGCTGTCCTTTACTAGTACTACTGAGTGATTGTATTTTGTACTGTAGTTATATAACTGTACTAGGACTAACTAGGACACTCACTGTCACTGTTTGTTCATAGCTCCTGCGTGTGACCGTGTGTGTGTGCGTGCACTGTCTGTAGTGTACACACACTCTATTTCCTTCTGATTACTGATTAATTATTGTAATTTCTAGTTGTACTTCCTGACTGTTACTACTTACTTACTGTACTAGGGACACTCACTCAGTCACTGTTCATAGGCTAGCTCCTGCGTGTGTGTGCGCGTGCACTGTCTGTAGTGTACACACACTCTATTTCCTTGTGATTACTACTGATTACTGAATCTGATTAAGTTGTAATTTCTAGTTGTACTTCCTGACTGTTACTACTTACTTACTGTACTAGGGACACTCACTCAGTCACTGTTCATAGGCTAGCTCCTGCGCGTGTGTGCGCATGCGTGCACTCACTGTCTGTAGTGTACACACACTCTATTTCCTTGTGATTACTATTGATTATTGTAATTTCTAGTTGTACTTCCTGACTGTTACTACTTACTGTACTAGGGACTAGTGTTGGGCGAACACCTGGATGTTCGGGTTCGGGAAAGTTCGCCGAACATGGCCGCGATGTTCGGGCATGTTCGGGCCGAACCCCGAACTCCCCGAACATCCCGCTTTTGGGGGCCCTATGGGGTCGCAGGCATAAGGGGGGAGCATGCCCCGATCGCGGGGGCAGTCGGAAATTCCCCCCACCCCCTCCGCTAGCGCTCCCCCCTCTGCCCGCTTCCCCATACAAAAGTTTCAGGAAGTAAAACAGTACCGGTAGTACTAGTGGGTGGCTGGCAGTGGGCGGCACTGTGAAGTGAGTGACTGAGGAGGAGGAGTCCGGAGAGTGACGCGTTGAGGGAGGGCGGGCAGCGGGCGGTTCAGCAGTAGTACGGTGATCGGGGCATGCTCCCCCCTTATGCCTGCGACCCCATAGGGGGGCAGTATTCGGCCGAACAGGGCCCTGTTCGGCTAGTGATTCCGCAGTTCGGGCGAACCCCGAACAGTTTGGCCGAACACCACCAGGTGTTCGGCCGAACCCGAACATCACCCGAACAGGGTGATGTTCTGCAGAACCCGAACAGTGGCGAACACTGTTCGCCCAACACTACTAGGGACACTCACTCAGTCACTGTTCATAGGCTAGCTCCTGCGTGAGTGTGCGCGTGCACTGTCTGTAGTGTACACACACTCTATTTCCTTGTGATTACTACTGATTACTGAATCTGATTAAGTTGTAATTTCTAGTTGTACTTCCTGACTGTTACTACTTACTTACTGTACTAGGGACACTCACTCAGTCACTGTTCATAGGCTAGCTCCTGCGCGTGTGTGCGCGTGCGTGCACTCACTGTCTGTAGTGTACACACACTCTATTTCCTTGTGATTACTACTGATTATTGTAATTTCTACTTAGTGTACTAGGGGACACACTCACTGTTCACTGTTCACACTTACTGATTACCGATTATTGTATTTTGTATTTGTACTGTACTAATCAGTTAGCGATCTAATCACTTAGTGATTAGTGTCACCTCACCCACCAACCCACTCCATTAAAGTACCCCACTTTTCACCCGTCCTTTTAAAAAACTTTTGTGTTTACGCCCAAAACATCTAAGATGTCTGGAAGTGGCAGCCAGCGCGGTTTGGGCAAGGGGAAGGGCAGCAAGGGAATCAGGAGGAGAGGGAGCAGCATTGTGGCAAGCCGCGGCCGCGCCACCATGCACAGTTCGGCAGCAGCAGCGTCAGTGCCTAACATTCCTTCTATAGCCACTGGCCGTGGACGCCTTGGGCGCCGCCCAGCAGGAGCATCTGCAACTCACGCTGCAGAGACACAGCAGCAGCAGCGTGTAGCACCTGCTCCGATTTTCCTCCAGCCGGGTCGGAAACGTCCCATTGAGGAAAAGGATGCAGACACTGTGGTGCAACTGATGACGGAGGATGAGCAGCCCGCCATCAGCTCTGCATCCGAGGCCTCCACCCTCACCACCACCACCACCACCACCACCACCACCCCTGTTCGCAGCAGCCGCCCAGCAGGGCCTGGGGAGGAGGCCAGTTCACCGTCACTCGCCGACCTGTCATTCAGCAGTCTTTTGACCCCAGGCATCATGAGTAAATTGTCTGCTGTTGTTGGCGATCTTGAGGAGGAGATGCTGATGGGCACTTTGGGGGATGAGGGATTGGACAGCAAGACTGTGGCGACAGTCAAGCAGCCCATCCATGCATCAGGAGAGGAGTTTGGGGGGTCATCATCCCAGCAGGACATGTTTCAGGAGGGGGAGGATGATGATGACACGGTGACAGACAGAGACTGGGTGCCACCAGCTCCAGGGGATGTCGTCATCAGCAGCTCTGAGGAGGAGGAGGAGGATGCGCTTGTGGGCCTTGCAAGGAGGCGCATCATTGCAAGCATTGGCAGCAGTAGGCAGGTCCCACAGCCTGCTGGTGTCTCAGGCTCAGCAGCAGCAGCATCTGCCAGTACCACCACCAGCCGCACCCAAGCCCCCCCCCCCCCCCAACCACCACAGGGAGACAGGCAGCAGTGGTTCCATGCCGTAGGGGGTTGTTTTTGTCACCAATCTGGCGCTTTTTCACCATGCCCACTGTGGACAGCAAGTATGCCACTTGCAACCACTGTCAGCGGAAGTTGAGCAGAGGTGCAGACCCCTTAAAGTTCAGCACCAGCTCGCTCATCAACCACCTTGCTGCGAAACATTTCCACCAGCATGAGGAGTTCCAGAGGCTGAAGGCATCTGGTGCTGGCAGTGGCACCACACCCATCACTGCACAGCCTTCAGCAGCAGCAGCAGCAGCAGCAGCAGCAGCAGCAACAGCAGCCACCCGCCCTCCTGCTCCTCCAGCAGCACCAGCAGGAGTGCGGAAACGCACTACTCCTCCCCCCTCTGCAACTCCTGCCGCCGACACTGAGGCCTGTTCTGGCAGCCAGTCCTCAGTGGCCTCCTCTGCTGTGTCTGCTGATTCCCGTGCCAGCAAAAGGCCACGCCAGAGCCTTTTGAGCGAGTCCTTCCAGGGGGTGGTTAGGGCTCTGCCTCCCAGCAGCCGTATCGTGCGGCAGCTGAACGGCTTGCTGGCACGGGCCATGTGCTCCCAACTCCTGCCGTATACGCTCGTGCAGGAGGGGAGCGACATGCGTGCGCTGCTTGCTTGTGCAGCCCCAGACTGGCAGCTCCCCAGCAGACACTTCTTCGCCCGCAAGGCCATTCCTGCACTGCACCGCTTTGTGATGGCCAATGTGGAGCGAGGGCTGGAGCACGCGGTTGGTGAAAGGGTCCACGTCACCATGGACTCCTGGAGCAGCCGTTTCTGTACAGGCCGCTACCTGTCCTTCACTGTCCACTGGGTCAGCTTGGTGGAAGGGGGTGAGGATGGGAGAGCAGCAGCGGGCACAGCAGCAGCAACACAGTGGGTGGTGCCACCCCGCAGGGTCAGGGGAACTGCAGCAGGTTCCTCCGATCCTCTGCCATCTTCCGGCACACCTGGCCAAACCCCCCGCCTCAGCAGCAGCGTGAAGGCCCGCCACTGCCAAGCGCTGCTGCACTTGGTCAGCCTTGGGAAGACCAAGCTGACGGCAACCCATGTGTTGGCCAAACTCCAGGAGCAGGAGAGGATTTGGCCTACCCCCAGAGGCCTCAGAGTCGGAGAGGTGGTTGCTGACAATGGGGCCAATCTTGTTGCCGCAATAGACAGGGGAAACCTGACCCACATCCCCTGCCTTGCCCACGTGCTGAACCTGGTGGTGCAGAAGTTCTTGCGCACCTACCAGGGGATGGGCGAACTGCTGGAAACGGCAAGGAACGTTGTGCGTCACTTCCGGCGCTCAGCTGCAGCCTGTGCGAGCCTGGAAGACGTGCAAAAGGAGCTGGAGCTGCCACGCCATCAGCTGATCCTTGACGTTCCGACTCGCTGGAACTCCACCCTGGCGATGTTGGAGCGTCTGGTTGAACAGAAGCACGCTGTCAACCAGTACCTTGCCCTGGCCACTGTTTCCGCCGCTCAGAGAAGGGACAAGACCAGCAACATCCCGTCCATCGTCCCCGATTATGACTGGAGGCACATGCAGCAGGTGTGCTTAGTGCTGGCTCCCTTTCTGCAGGCCACTAACATGGTGAGCAGGGACCATGCTATGGTCTGCGAGTGGGTGCCCCTGGTTTGTCTGCTGAACAGGGCCCTCGATGCTTTGCTGGAACAGGGAGCGGCAGCCTTGGACCAGCAGGAGCAGCAAGCAGCTGCACAGTCCACCTCTGAGAGGGAGGAGGACTTGGTGGAGGTCCCTGACCTTGCTGCTGATGAGGGGGATCAGCACAGTGCAGCTGAGTTGGTGCGGGGGTGGAAAGAGGATGAGGCTGAGGAGGGAGAGGAGGAGGATGAGGACAGCACTGCCGCCGATGTGCCAGCACACGTGGCCCGCCTCTTCCCAATGGCAGCGCACATGCTGACGTGCCTGCCCAAGGAACCCAGGGTGATCCAGATGAAGCAGAGGGAGGACATCTGGATCAGCATGATGTTGGACCCACGCCTCAAGGGGAAGTTGAGCCAGTTCCTGCCGCCTGCAGGAGGAGACCCAGCGCAACAAATAAGGAGCTTGCAGCAGGCCCTTGTTGAGCGCTTGGAGGAAGCCTTCCCCCAGCCTTCCACCCCCACTGTCCAGCCAGCACAGAGGCAGCAGCAGGTGCCTGCATCCAGCAGCAAGCGCCCCACAGACCTGCTGTCTCTCAGCAACGAGCTCTACAGGACTGTAGAGGCTCCGGCAGCAGTGACTAGAGAGGAGGTGCATGCAGCAGCATCCTCCTCCGGTCACAGCCAGTGCCTGACCCGAATGGTGGCTGACTACATGGGGTCCTACAGCGGGCTTGACAGCGATGCCCCTGTTGATCCCATGGAGTATTGGGTCAAGCGCCTGGAGATCTGGAGCGAGCTGGCGCAGTACGCCCTGGAAGTGCTGTCCTGTCCCCCTTCCAGCGTGCTGTCCGAGCGCTGCTTCAGTGCAGCTGGTGGCGTGGTCACCGAGAAACGCTCACGTCTGTCTCACAAGTCTGTGGACAGACTGACGTTTCTCAAGATGAACCAGGCGTGGGTGGAAGGCGAGTTCCTGGCCCCTGTTGTCGGCGAGAGGGGGACATGAACTGAAGAACCATCGTTAATGTGCCTTACCACCCTTTACCACCTCCTGGCTCCTGCTCACTAAGCCAACCTGGTTCACTTTGACTATTACGTCGCCTGCAGCCACACATTTTACACCTACAGTGGGCTGCTGTGTACTGCCCTTCTGCTGTCTGTCTGTGTTTCCCACTGCCAGGGTACACAGAATTACCTTCTGCTGCCACTCTGCCACCAGCTATTACGTCAAACAATAGCTGCTCACATAATTACTCCTCCATTCCTCCTGCTGCTGCTGCTGTCTGTCTGTGTTTCCCAACGCCAGGGTACACAGATTTACCTTCTGCTGCCACTATGCCACCAGCTATTACGTCAAACAGTAGCTATATATGTGTATAATTTGTTTTACAAACAAAACCAAAAAACCATTAAAAAAAAAGGTTTAATTTTTCTGAGGTGCCCGGGTTGAAAACTGTGTTGTCCCAGTTGTGTATTGGACACAATGTGGGCTGCACGACCGCTGTCTGGGACCTCCTGTTGTGTTTATTTACGCCCTGGTATCACCGCTAGGTACCAGGGCTATTATGTCACGCTGCCTGCCTCATTGACTGCCTGCTGCCACACACTCATCCTCCTCCTCCTGCTGCTGAATTTACCTCCTGCTGTCTGTGTGTTTCCACTGCCAGGGAGCACATACAATGGCACTTCCAACATGCGTGCGCCACCAGCTATTTGTTACGCTCAAAAATAGCTGCATTTCTTTAAAAAAACAAAAATATTATATATACTTTTTATTAATACTGTGTGATATTATTTTTAGAGGTGTCCGGGTTGAAAACTGTGTTGTCCCAGTTGTGTATTGGACATGATGTGGGCTTCACGACCGCTGTCTGGAACCTCATGCTGTGTATTTACGGCCTGGTACCATCGCTAGGTACCACACAGCCTATTATGTCTCGCTGCCTGCCTCATTGACTGCCTGCTGCCACACAATCATCCGCCTCCTCCTGCTGCTGAATTTACCTCCTGCTGTCTGTGTGTTTCCACTGCCAGGTAGCACATACAATGGCGCTTCCAACATGCGTGCGCCACCAGCTATTTATTACGCTCAAAAATAGCTGCATTTCTTTAAAAAAAAAATATAAAAGAGAAATAAGAGAAGAAGAAGGAGGAGGAGGAGGAGGAGGAGGAGGAGATACAGTACTGAACAAAATTCTGGACACAACTTCTCTTTCAACCTTTTTTTTTTAAAGGAACATCCCCACATAATCACTTGCTGTTGTTACTTGGAAAAAAAGATGTTTCTTGCATCATTCACCCTCAAAACAAGTGTTGGAAGCTATTTAAGGCCAATTCGAATAGTCAGCTCGAATAATGAGCTCGAATACCGACTCGAATAGTGAGCTCGAAGTCCGAGGTCGAATCGAATAGTAAAAAATATTCGACTCGAATATTCGACTGAATTCGAATAATTTACTATTCGAATTCGACCAAACTCGAATAATAAAAAGGGGTATCCGAGCATCACTACTGTACACCAAGCTTTGCTGAAATCTTGATTCCACCCTCGGTGGAGGGGTGCTACCCCGTTTCCTATCTACAGAGAGTGACATCTTAAAAACCTGAGTGGGGTCAGGTTCTAATACTCCCCACCTGCACTTGAAGTGGTTGCCTATGGGTAACCCATGTTTGTGAGTATATCTAAGATTATTTGCTTTAAACCACAACCAACTTAACAATACTACAGTATAAATACAAAATGTGGACATTTCTGGAAGTGAGGAAGTGCAAATAGAGGAAGTTGAAAAAAGAGGAGAAACAGAGAGCCTGGATTGAGACATGTGGACACAGAATAGGCTATAGAGAGAGAGAGAGAGAGAGAGAAAGAGAGAAACAGAACATGCTGCTTAAAGATGGCAATCTAACAATTCCCAAACTTTTCTATTGGAAATAAGGTACTTTTTAGTCAAGAGCTATCGGGCCACTGAAACTGTGTGGTGGCCATCATTATACTGTTTTATCTTCAGCTATTTGTTGACTTCCTTGGGGTGTCGGTGAATGATGCCTTGTGCCGCCGGCACCCATGTTAATTTTATGTAAAATCTCTGCTGTTGCAAACTCTGGTTTACCTTATGTATTGCACATATTATTGCAGTTGTATATTTCATATATGTTTTGTATGGATTGTTCACTTTAATATTGAAAACAATAAAACAATTGTGATTAAAAAAAAAAAAAAAAAGATGCCAAGAGAAGAAGTTCTGCCTTGTGCTTGCTTCTCTGATATGAACCCTATGCAGTGGTGATATGTGGGCATCAGGACAAGAGACCTAGGTAAGATAACTTCCTGCCAGACTGCTGCTGGAATCTTTCAGGGAGACATCCTGATTCACTGGACCAATTACTGTTTGGGAGACACTACAGTTGTACATCCTTGCTTGCTGTAGAATTGCGGAACTGAATCAGCGCAATGGTGAGGGCATGCACCCACCAATAAATAATATTGCAGCAGTGGTTCATTAAATTGAGGGACTGCCCCACTTTTCCTGGAACTAAACTGTTAGAACTTAGACCATACCTCCCAACTTTTTGGGATGAGAAAGAGGGACACTTAAGCCATGCCCTGCCACACCCCTGACCACGCCCCATCACACCCCTAGTTACGCATACCGTAAAGATTTCAGAAGAAAAATATGTTGGGTTATAATTCAAAATACATTGGTCCTTTCTATCCTGGTTCATTTTCCTTCATATTAAAATGTTAAAATTAGTAATCTATCAATTTAAAGGATGGGAATAAAGTTTAGAGTCAAACACATTTTTAGTAGATAAATATATATACAGTATATTTACATAAGAGGGAAAGAGTTACCAAAAGGGACCGTCTCTCCGAAAGAGGGACAGTTGGGAGCTATGCTTAGACCCAATAGTACAGTACTAATTGTCATATGTGGGGACTTTCTGTAACCACTTATGGTTCCTGGATGTGAGTCTCACATCCATACTAGCTACTCTAAGGCCTTACAAAACCGCTACGGAAAAGCGCTTAGAAAAGCGATGTTACCAGAAATGTGGCGTGCAGTGGAGCGGGGGGAACCTCC